>NC_134484.1:269516511-270116511 GCF_040206685.1 Ascaphus truei
AACACACAATAATACATACTTTACAGTACTGTATACTGTACTAGTATATTTGGGCCTTGTCTTTGGGGGTTTATTCATGCAATTATTAGGGTGACCTGACGTTGGAAATACTGACACAGTACAATCCTACAGTACAGCTACACCACCCACCCCCTCCCTTAGAGTTTTTAATCCCTCCCTGGCCAAGCATCAATCGTCTGGCTAATCCAATCCAAGCCATTGTTTTGTTAAACTGGCCCTGGGCTGTTCAGAACAGCCACTGCTTCTAAATTACTGAAAATATACAGGATAAATATACAGTGATGTGAAATACTGTAATCCTTTCTGTGGGTCTGAGAGGGTTGAAAGTCACCAGGTCCTCATACAGTAGAGTACATTCTCGAATACCTTTAGAATAAAAATACAGTATATATAAATATACAGTATAAATATTGCACAGTATACTGTAATGTTAAATAACCCATCCTGTTCTTTTTCCCTTCATACTGTAACAGTATCCTCATTGTGTCTGCGGTACAGTAGTTCATTGAGAGAGGAGAGGTTTTGTGTACATCATTACTGCTGTTTATATACTGTACATTTGACTGCACAAGCAGATTTGACGAACACAAGGCCCCCCCTCCCCCCTGGTGCACCCTTTTTCCTGGAACGACAAGAAAACAAAAACTTTGTTCAGTTACTGTACTGTACTGTATGTGCATACTGTATTATGGTAGAACTACTGTACAGTAGGTGGCTGGTGCAGCTTTCTCTGGAAAGAAAAAAATGGAGCAGTTAGTAGGCAGTTACTGTAGTATGTCAAACTAGTCTACTGTACTGTATACTGGAACTACTGTAAACTCTGACTATTGGGAAAGCTAAAATCTGTGCCATACTTACCTGTATCATAGTGTACCTACTGTACAATACTACAGCACTGTACTACTTTCCTGATGCTTGTCCATTGCGCGCGATGACAATGGGCAACACAGTGGCAATATGGTCTATATATTTATTGCATCGTTCCACGGTGAGTACATCGTTCCAAAAACTCATTATGGCTGTATACAACTCGTCCTTCTTGGAGGGTTTCGCCACTTTACGGATGTGGTCCTTCAGCTGATGCCAGACCATTTCGATCGGATTGAAGTCTGGTGATCTGTGATTGAAAAGAAAGGACAATTAGTTTAAGAGATACAGTACACAGTAAAAACAGTGGGGAACATATAAATGGGACACGGTCTACTGCACTTACTCCGCTGGCGTCTTCACCCAGTTGATGCCGCGCTCAAGGATATGCGCCGTCGACGCGGTGTGCTTGGGATCATTGTCCTGGTAAAAGCGATGACCATTGGGAAAGTCTTCTGTGATGTATCGCACTATCACGGGCACAATGTTGTCTTGGAAGAAATCTTTATTCATGATTCCTATAGCAAGAAAAGAAAAGTGCTCAATAGTACAGTACAGTGCATACGGTAAGGCAACACTAGTCAAGTACAGTGCATTAGGCGGCATTATATTTGAGAAATTGTACCTTCAAAGACGACAATGCATCCCGGTCCACGCTTAGAGATGGCACCCCACACATGCAGCTTCACAGGGTGTTTTGGCCGTGGCTTCAAAGTTATGCGGCCTTTTTTGTGGAACGCAAATCTTGCAAATCTCTCCAGCGACACAGTAGACTCATCAGTGAAGATGCAATCCTGGAAAGTCTCACCGCTGTCGATCCATGCCTGGGCCTGGAGCACTCTTTTGATTTTGTTTGCGTCCCGTATCATGGGGTACGCTCTGTAATGACAATGAATAAAAAATGTTAGCGTCACAGCGCAGTACAGTTTGCAAAACAACATGTTTACTTTACAGTACAGTACCTCCTGTACTGTCCACTACTAACCTCACACGTCCATATTTCCATCCAATTCTGCGTCTCATCTTCTTTATGCTGCTCTCGGATACAGTCAGATTGTGGTTTTCCTGAAGAGTGTTTTTAACCCTTAATGCGCTCCTCTCATCATTCTCCTCACTTATTCTGTCCACCAGAAGAGTAGTCTCCCTACAATGCAAAGAAATTATATTGTGTTATTAATATGCAGCAATATAAAATGTATATTGTATACTGTACATGTAATGTTGTAATATACAGTAAATATAAATATACAAAAAATGTATACTGCTGTAATATAAATATAAATAGACAAAATATACAGTATACAGTACTGTTGTAATATAAATATACTATATAAATACGGTATACTGTTGTTACTGTATATCATAATAAATACACATCATATACTGTATATTCCGTTGTCAGATGAATTGCAATATACCAAAAGTGTATACTGCTGCACAAAAAATATAAATTGACCACACATACAGTACAGTACACTACAGTATATACTGTTGTAATATAATAAATATACTATATAAATACGGTATACTGTTGTTATATCATAATAAATACACATCATATAATGTATATTCCGTTGTCAGATGAATTGCAATATACCAAAAGTGTATACTGCTGCACAAAAAATATAAATTGACCACACATACAGTACACTACAGTATATACTGTTGTAATATAATAAATATACTATATAAATACGGTATACTGTTGTTATATCATAATAAATACACATCATATACTGTATATTCCGTTGTCAGATGAATTGCAATATACCAAAAGTGTATACTGCTGCACAAAAAATATAAATTGACCACACATACAGTACACTACAGTATATACTGTTGTAATATAATAAATATACTATATAAATACGGTATACTGTTGTTATATCATAATAAATACACATCATATACTGTATATTCCGTTGTCAGATGAATTGCAATATACCAAAAGTGTATACTGCTGCACAAAAAATATAAATTGACCACACATACAGTACACTACAGTATATACTGTTGTAATATAATAAATATACTATATAAATACGGTATACTGTAGATGTACACTACAGTTTTCTATATTTTTTTTGGTTAAGTTTTATAAATACAGTATACTTACGCATTTGTTACCCTTGGTGCCTTTTTGCGGTCTCTGTTTTTTCCTTGTGCATGATAGCACACAGTGCTTGATGGCACAACGAGGCCAGAAGCAGTTAACCAGCGCTGGATATCTGCAATTCGTTTTCCGCTCGTGTACATCTCCTTCATTCGCATGCTGAGATCCTTGGAAATCTTCTTAACAGGCATTGCTGCGAGTACTGTAGAAAGAAATACAAACACAAGAATGTGTATTCGATGTTTAGTCGATGTGTATTCAATGTGCAGTGAATCCACAAAATGGATGGTGTATTTATATGTTAATGACTCACATAACAGACCACCCACTTTCAACACCTGTACCTGGCAGCCATGCATAAAAGGTTGTACACGTTGCATAGCCCACCACTTGCTGATCTTTATCTGAGGCATTGTCCAGATACTGCATTGTGCCTCCCGCTTACATGGAGCAGCCCCGGTTCTATGGACGAAAGAATCATCTCACCTCTGCTGTGCCTGCCACACTGAAAAAAAGAAAGGCAGTTACCGTTTCCAAGCCAAAGGCAAAGCGACAGGCTAAGGCCAACAAAGAAAACCTTCTGCTGACCCCAAAGGCTAAGGCTTTTAAAACACGTCAGCCTTATTATGTGAAGAAGAAATACGGTACTGTGCTCGGTACGCAAGACGCATGGCAGCCAACTCACCGAATCCGCAGACCACTTGCTCCCATATGCTTCGACGACTCTGCTGTAGCTGTCCCGGAAATCTTCAGCCCGGCTTCTCCACCCCCATCTTCTCCGGTTCCATCTGAAGATGCTGCTGCCTCTGAAATCAACGGGTCACTGTCTCCTTTGCTCTTGGACGACTCTGCTTCTCTCCCGGAAATCCAGCGGTCACCTTCTCCATCCCTCTTCCACCACGCTGCAGCTTCTCCTGTACCGGGCATCCCCAGGTCACCTCTTCCACTCTCCATCGATGCCGCTTCTCTCCAGGGAACCCCCATCTCATCCTCCGTTGCACCCATCCCCCCAGATCTCCAGATGCCATGCACAAGCAGCTCGTTGGACCGGATCCTGAATGGGCTAAGTGTGGATCTCCCCGGGAATTCTAGTGTGCTGGCAAAGCTAGATCTGCTTCTGGAGTCGGTGCTACATATGGAGCAAGGGATGCTACAAATGGAGCAGCGGCTGGATCAACGGATGCACAAGATAGAGGCAGACATAGCGGGCATACATTATTTGCTCGGTGTTAATGCCCCTGTTTCCCCGACGCTGGAGCAGGGGGGTGACATGGATGTGATGCATGGTACCTTTGACCCCCTTCCATCACCAAGCACACCCCCTCCACCAGAAGATACAGTGTACTATGCTATTGAGGAGGACATGACAACCCCATCAAGACCACGCCAGGAGACAACCCGGCGACCACTACCGGAGGAAAGCTTCCTCCCAGACACCCTACCATTGCCCATCACCTCAAGTACACCCGCTCACAAAAGACTTCCTACACTCGCTCGCATACAAACAGTGCCCGACATCTCCCTGTGCGATCTGCCACCGGCGCTGAGGGAGAAGTATAGGGTGAGGAGTGCTGGTATACCACACAAGTATGCCTTGATCATATTTAAACACCATGTTCCCTACACATTGTACTGCGAGTGGGTGTTCAAAGTGAACTATGATGGGAATCGCCAAAAAAATGCCCTTCCTGCCAATTTAAGGAAAAAGATTGTGGAAGAAATGCAGCGCTATTATCCTGTTACAGATCCTGTAATGAGAGGCGTTAGAGACTGCATTAATGGCGTTTTGCGCCATGCAAGGCATCGGCCATGGCTGGAAAATGGGGAGGACTTTCAGTGAGACCATACTGTAATGTTGTGCTGTACTGTACAGTACATGTTTTACCCTATAGTACCTGCTGTACTTAAACAAAGGATACTGTATGTTGTTGTGTGTTGCACGGTTTTTGTACTGTATTTGTAAATAAAAGTTTTTAGTGGCGACTTCAGCAATAAAAGAACTGGTTACTTTATCTCACACACAGTACTACAAACTGCTTTTTGCTGCCAGACTGCAAACCCGCAAGACCAGCAACATTGTAACAAAAGAGCAATGAGCGCGCAATTGGCGTGGGAACTTCTGTTCTAAGGCCCCTATAAATAATATTCTTTATTTTATTTATAAACTCACATTTATAAACCCCGTCACCCACCCCCGCTAAACACAATAAAAAATAATCACACACAGCATCCCCGCAATAAATAAATAAATAAATAAATAAAAATAAATACATTTGAAATACATTTTTATTGATAGTGTAGATGTGCAGGGGGTCTCTGGAGCTGAAGCGCACAGGTTTCAGGTCTGGGGACCCCGTGCCCCCCGAGATACAGGCCCCTTTAGGGGGTGCCGGTATCCCTCTGCTCTGCTTGATTTACAGGCCGCGGTCACGTGATCGCGGCCTGTAAACCAAGCAGAGCAGAGGGATACCGGCACCCCCTAAAGGGGCCTGTATCTCGGGGGGCACGGGGTCCCCAGACCTGAAACCTGTGCGCTTCAGCTCCGGAGAACATCTACACTGTGAATAAAACACACACATCATTAAAGAATCATTCTTTAGCTTAGCGGCTATGCGCTATGGTAAAGAAGCAGCATTTCTGTCTTTTTAATAATATTGTAGAGTGAGCAGGGGGTTCCCTGAGACAGAAATCTAATCTCAGGGGACCCCCTGCTCCTGCACAATATTATTAAAAGTTCAGAAACGAGGCTTCATTAGCATAGCGTATAGCCGCTAAGGTAATGAAGGGGTTAAGGCATAATAACCAATAAATACATTCAATACACTACCCACTACCCATGGCAACCTCCGCTGCTGTACAGTAAAACAGAGAAAAAAAATAACACTTTCAAAGTAATGTCCCCTAACCCCTTAATCACCATAGCGGTTATTAACCGCTACAGTCATGAAGGGGTTAACCCGCCCTCACCCACCACTCGGGACGCCTACTGTACATACCCTCCCACTCTAACCCCCCACCCCGTGAGGCCTAACCACCCTCAACCCTCACCCACTAACTACCCACAAGGGAGGCCTACCCACATACCGTTGGGGAAACACCCCACCCCCACCCCAGTACCCACAATAAAAACAGTACAATCACCCACAATAAACAGCATTCTATTTATTAAATATATTACCCACCCCCTGTGCCCCCCCCCCCATAAATACAAGATTTATTCTTTTACATTCAGGGTCCATAACGTAGCCCCACGCTAGTCCCCGGTGGGCTGGCAGGGCACCTGGACAGACCTACAGTTTACCAGCAGCATTCCACAGGTTCTGGAGGCCTGCTGGTGGATCCTGCCAGCACCATGGCGCTCAGGTGGTCTCCTTGGGTCACCGTGAGCCACAATTGGGTCCACACGGTAGGCCCAAGGATGTCTGGGAGCCCCGGGTCAAACCCACAGGTGTCTGCGGGGCCTCGGGTGGTTCCCATGGGGGTCTGGGGAACTCACGGGTGCTCACTACGGGTCCGCGGTGCCCCCACAGAAGTGGGACCACACATCATCATCCCCGCACCTACGGCTCGGAGGTGCCCCCACAGAAGTGGGACCACACATCGTCATGCCCGCAGACTACGGGTCCGCGGTGCCCCCACAGAAGTGGGACCACACATCATCATCCCCGCATGTGTCACCCGTGGAACCACCAGCCTGCTACCCTTTAGGATACCCGAGGATTCCCCGCGGGTGGTCTCCAGAGGTCCCACGCAAAACCACGGAAGTAACCCTGAATGTAAAAAAAATAAACCTGGCCTATACATTCAATACATACACCCTCCCCCCCAACACCTACAGTACAATAATGTGCAAAATAACTATTATCCAGATATGGATAATAGATTAATTGCCCATTATTAAAAACATTAACTAGCATATACAAATAAATAAAGTACTACTGACCTCATCAATACGAAGTGTCCGACGCCAGCGCCTTCCTTCTCTTGCCCACACAAAACATAGCCAAAACCAAGCCAATACATTGCAATTACATTCAGATATCAATTAACCCCTTAAACACCTTATCGGATAATAACCGCAAAGGTAATTAAGGGGTTAAGCCACACAGGCACGATACCCACCCTTCACCCATGAATTTGTACTGTGGCTTCATCATGCAACTATATATATATACTGTATATATATACATACAGAGAGACAGAGAGAAAGAGAGAGAGAGAGATATATACAGTATATATATATACACACGTTATATACACACCCATGATAAACCAAATATACAGTACAAATAAATGTAGAAGGGTTATCAAAACCATACTGTTCTACAACCAAACACTTCTCCATACAGACACTACATTAAAATCAATTTCCTTTAAAAATCCTAAATGATCTCACAATCTACTGTACTGTATATGATCACAAACCAATGAAAAAAGTCACATTCCAAAATGCATAAAATCTATGCACCATACTGTATACATTCTGCAAATTAATCAACGTAAACAAAAATCAATTAGCAATCATTATTTAGATCTCTAAACATTTCACACTCAATCATGAACAATGAAACCATTAACAGATTCACGCCTAGAGCAGAACAATTAAGCCTTTGAAAAAATATAAGTACCGACAAAAATACAACCTTTCCAAACCAAGCCTACAGTACCTACAGTATCCCTGACCTTCCTCAAACACACAATACAATACCAAGGAATACATCTACAGTATCTAATTTTAAAATACTTTAAACTCACAAAATAATTAAAAACACATCTAATCCAGCTTTTAAAACATCATCATTTCTTACCCTGAATGTATACTGTACAGTATATCTCTCTAGACATATATATTGTACATACATACATACAGTGGCAAGAAATGATATACCACAAAAAAAAAAAAATACACAGGTTAAAAAACCTTTTGAAAAAATTAACAAGTTAAATAAAATACATTTCTTTACTGTAGTTCACTTACCATTACTTGCCCCCACCGACTCCCGTTGCCCAGCTTACTCACGAACCAATCCACGATCAGGAACCCATAAAATAATAAACCATTGAAAATAATAAACATTAAACTAAAAATCCAAACCAATCCACGGGTCTTCTACTTGTAATACACCTTCATCTGTATTCTTCTTTCTTCTATCTCCTTCCGGGCGGGGCAGGGCGTGGTCTTCTTTCCATCATCGGCCACGCCCTTGTCTTTTTCCTTCTCCGGAGGTCCTTCCTCCGCGGCGTCTGGCTGCAAAATGAGACGACATAGGCTTTTAAAGGCCTATGACGTCACATTTTGCGTCATGGTTCCCACGGTCCTGATTGGACCGTGAAAACCATGTGTTTTGGCCGATAATAAAAAAATGATGACGTCACTTAAAGGGAATGAAAGCACAGCCAATCAGAATGGCTTTGCTTCAATTGCCTTTAAGTTGACGTCATGAAAAGGCACATGGCCGTGCACACATGGTACTAGAGCCAATCAGAGCGTGGGAACTTTATCCCTACTCTGATTGGCTCTGGTATACCATGTGTCAGGGGCTTGGGGGAGAAAGGATGTGACGTCAATAAGGATAAAGTTCCCACGCTCTGATTGGCTACCGTACCACGTGACAGGTTTTCATTGACGTCACATCCTTTCTCCCCCAAGCCCCTGACACATGGTATACCAGAGCCAATCAGAGTAGGGATATAGTTCCCACGCTCTGATTGGCTCTAGTACCATGTGTGCACGGCCATGTGCCTTTTCATGACGTCAACTTAAAGGCAATTGAAGCAAAGCCATTCTGATTGGCTGTGCTTTCATTCCCTTTAAGTGACGTCATCATTTTTTTATTATCGGCCAAAACACATGGTTTTCACGGTCCAATCAGGACCGTGGGAACCATGACGCAAAATGTGACGTCATAGGCCTTTAAAAGCCTATGTCGTCTCATTTTGCAGCCAGACGCCGCGGAGGAAGGACCTCCGGAGAAGGAAAAAGACAAGGGCGTGGCCGATGATGGAAAGAAGACCACGCCCTGCCCCGCCCGGAAGGAGATAGAAGAAAGAAGAATACAGATGAAGGTGTATTACAAGTAGAAGACCCGTGGATTGGTTTGGATTTTTAGTTTAATGTTTATTATTTTCAATGGTTTATTATTTTATGGGTTCCTGATCGTGGATTGGTTCGTGAGTAAGCTGGGCAACGGGAGTCGGTGGGGGCAAGTAATGGTAAGTGAACTACAGTAAAGAAATGTATTTTATTTAACTTGTTAATTTTTTCAAAAGGTTTTTTAACCTGTGTATTTTTATTTTTTTGTGGTATATCATTTCTTGCCACTGTATGTATGTATGTACAATATATATGTCTAGAGAGATATACTGTACAGTATACATTCAGGGTAAGAAATGATGATGTTTTAAAAGCTGGATTAGATGTGTTTTTAATTATTTTGTGAGTTTAAAGTATTTTAAAATTAGATACTGTAGATGTATTCCTTGGTATTGTATTGTGTGTTTGAGGAAGGTCAGGGATACTGTAGGTACTGTAGGCTTGGTTTGGAAAGGTTGTATTTTTGTCGGTACTTATATTTTTTCAAAGGCTTAATTGTTCTGCTCTAGGCGTGAATCTGTTAATGGTTTCATTGTTCATGATTGAGTGTGAAATGTTTAGAGATCTAAATAATGATTGCTAATTGATTTTTGTTTACGTTGATTAATTTGCAGAATGTATACAGTATGGTGCATAGATTTTATGCATTTTGGAATGTGACTTTTTTCATTGGTTTGTGATCATATACAGTACAGTAGATTGTGAGATCAGTTAGGATTTTTAAAGGAAATTGATTTTAATGTAGTGTCTGTATGGAGAAGTGTTTGGTTGTAGAACAGTATGGTTTTGATAACCCTTCTACATTTATTTGTACTGTATATTTGGTTTATCATGGGTGTGTATATAACGTGTGTATATATATATACTGTATATCTCTCTCTCTCTCTCTTTCTCTCTGTCTCTCTGTATGTATATATATACAGTATATATATATAGTTGCATGATGAAGCCACAGTACAAATTCATGGGTGAAGGGTGGGTATCGTGCCTGTGTGGCTTAACCCCTTAATTACCTTTGCGGTTATTATCCGATAAGGTGTTTAAGGGGTTAATTGATATCTGAATGTAATTGCAATGTATTGGCTTGGTTTTGGCTATGTTTTGTGTGGGCAAGAGAAGGAAGGCGCTGGCGTCGGACACTTCGTATTGATGAGGTCAGTAGTACTTTATTTATTTGTATATGCTAGTTAATGTTTTTAATAATGGGCAATTAATCTATTATCCATATCTGGATAATAGTTATTTTGCACATTATTGTACTGTAGGTGTTGGGGGGGAGGGTGTATGTATTGAATGTATAGGCCAGGTTTATTTTTTTTACATTCAGGGTTACTTCCGTGGTTTTGCGTGGGACCTCTGGAGACCACCCGCGGGGAATCCTCGGGTATCCTAAAGGGTAGCAGGCTGGTGGTTCCACGGGTGACACATGCGGGGATGATGATGTGTGGTCCCACTTCTGTGGAGGCACCGCGGACCCGTAGTCTGCGGGCATGACGATGTGTGGTCCCACTTCTGTGGGGGCACCTCCGAGCCGTAGGTGCGGGGATGATGATGTGTGGTCCCACTTCTGTGGGGGCACCGCGGACCCGTAGTGAGCACCCGTGAGTTCCCCAGACCCCCATGGGAACCACCCAAGGCCCCGCAGACACCTGTGGGTTTGACCCGGGGCTCCCAGACATCCTTGGGCCTACCGTGTGGACCCAATTGTGGCTCACGGTGACCCAAGGAGACCACCTGAGCGCCATGGTGCTGGCAGGATCCACCAGCAGGCCTCCAGAACCTGTGGAATGCTGCTGGTAAACTGTAGGTCTGTCCAGGTGCCCTGCCAGCCCACCGGGGACTAGCGTGGGGCTACGTTATGGACCCTGAATGTAAAAGAATAAATCTTGTATTTATGGGGGGGGGGGGGCACAGGGGGTGGGTAATGTATTTAATAAATAGAATGCTGTTTATTGTGGGTGATTGTACTGTTTTTATTGTGGGTACTGGGGTGGGGGTGGGGTGTTTCCCCAACGGTATGTGGGTAGGCCTCCCTTGTGGGTACTGACTGGGTGGTTAGGCCTCACGGGTGGGGGGGGGGGGTTAGTGTGGGAGGGTATGTAGGCATCCCGAGTGGTGGGTGGGTGAGGGTGGGTTAAACCCTTCATGACTGTAGCGGTTAATAACCGCTATGGTGATTAAGGGGTTAGGGGACATTACTTTGTATGTTTTAATTTTTGTGTCTGTTTTGCAGAAGCGGAGGGGCCATGGCCAGGATGGGGGGGGGGTTAACGGTATGTGGGTAGGGGGTGAGGGTGGTTAGCAATGCAGGGAGGGAGATTTACTGGTAACAGAAACATCTCTCTCCCTTCAATGTAATCTGTTTAAAGCCCCCTCCCCCCTAATGTGTGTTTCTGTAAAATCTCTCTCCCTTCAATGTACTGTAATCTGTTTAACAGAAACATTAGGGGGGGAAGGGGCTTTAGGCCTTTATATCTCTCTCCCTTCAGTGTAATCTGCTTAACAGAAACATTAGGGGGGAAGGGGCTTTAGGCCTTTATATCTCTCTCCCTTCAGTGTAATCTGCTTAACACAAACATTAGGGGGGAAGGGGTTTTTAAACAATGCTGTGTATAATGTATAAGGTTTTTTACAATTAGATAGATGTAATCCTTGGTATTGTAAGGGTTAGTTTGTTTTTAAATTGTCTTTTCTGGTTGTTACTTACAGTATATATTGATTTTGGTTTACTTGCTTGGTTAAAATACTGTAGTTAAGTTGACTTGTTTGGAAGTGTTTGTACAGTATTTACTGGTAGAGTAGCTTGCAATTATATTGTTAACATTCATTTGCAGAATGTACAGTACTGTATATGGTGCATAGATTTAATGCTATGCATCATTTACAGTATACAATGTACTGTAAATGCAATGTACTGTGTGGATTGTAATGTTATGTTTTATACTGTACAGTATGCTATTCATTAACTTCATTGCTCTACACATCTAGGGATTTAATTCCACCTTACCACCTTTCCTACACATGATTTGTGCTGTAGGCATTGGTTACTGTATATTACTGTATGCTAATGCAGATGTGTGATGCTTTGAGACTGTCATTTATACTTTGACAAGTCTACCTTTTGGTGTGTAGTGTGCATTATCCTTAGCGTTGTATAGGTGCCTTTAAACCCAGTAACCTACTGTATTGTGATTCACTTTGATTCTCCCTAGTGTTTTTTGAGTCACTATCCTTTCATGTTTAGGGTTGACAGTGTGTGTCGTTCCCTAGTGCTGTTCATTAGTGTTTAAGGGTCCATGCCTCTTTTTTAAGTGTTTTTAAATCATGTACTGTTTATTCATCCCTTTTTGCACTGTGTCAAATAAATAAACAAATATATCAATTGCATACCTGAGTGCTCCCATACGGGTTACTTTTTTCTCTTTTCACTCACATACAGTATATATATATATATATATATATACAGTATATATATATATATATATATATATATATATATATATATATATATATATATATATATATATATATATATATATATATATATAGCTGTATGATATATATATCACATATATATACACAGTGTATATATGTATACTGTATATATATATATATATATATATATATATATATATATATACTGTATATATATATATATATATATATATATATACAGTGTATATATATATACAAAGTATATACTGTACAGTATATATTTATTTCTCTTCATGTCTTTATTTATTTATTTATTTAGATTTATTTATTAATTGTGGGGCTGCTGTGCGTGAATTTTTTTTATTGGGGGTGAGGGGGGTGTTTGGCCCTTGGTGTGAGTTTACGACTTGCAGCAGCAGCACAATGAATAAATAAATATAAATAAATAAATAAATAAATGACAATAAATACATTTGAAATACATTTTTATTGATAGTGTACATGTGCAGAGGGTCTCCAGAGCAGAAGCGCACAGGTTTCAGGTCTGGGGACCCCGTGCCCCCCGAGATACAGGCCCCTTTAGGGGGTGCCGGTATCCCTCTGCTCTGCTTGGTTTACAGGCCGCGATCACGTGATCGGACCTTTAAACCAAGCAGAGGGCTACCGGCACCCCCTAAAGGGGCCTGTATCTCGGGGGGCACGGGGTCCCCAGACCTAAAACCAACGCGGTTCAGCTCCGGAGACCCCCTGCACATCTACACTATCAATAAAAATGTATTTCAAATGTATTTATTGTCATTTATTTATTTATTTTTTGGCGGCTGCTGTGTGTGTGTATTTTTTTATTGTGGGTAGCGGGAGGGTGGGTGAATGGGGTATTCGCCCCAACGATGGTTGGGGAGGGCTTGCGGAGGGGGTGGGGTAGCGGGAGGGCTTAACCCCTTCATGACCGTAGCGGTATTAACTGCTACGATCGTGAAGGGGTTAAGTGCACCCGCAACCCCCCCCCCTCCCGCAAGTCCTAAACTCACACCAAGGGCCAAATACCCCCCTCACCCATCCCCACTACACACAATAAAGCGGGCACGGTGGGTTAACCCCTTCATTGCCTTAGCGGCTATCCGCTATGGTAATGACGCAGCATTTTCCGTATTTTTAATAATATTGATCAGGAGCAGGGGGGGGGGGGTTCCCTGAGCATTAATCATTAATTTCTGGCTCAGGGAACCCCCTGCTCACTTTACAATATTATTAAAATAATGCTTCTTTACCATAGCGCATAGACGCTAAGGTAAAGAACGAGTGTTTATTTATACTGTATATTGTATGTGTTTTATTGATACTGTACATGTGCAGAGGGTCTCCAGAGCAGAAGCGCACAGGTTTCAGGTCTGGGGACCCCGTGCCCCCCGAGATACAGGCCCCTTTAGGGGGTGCCGGTATCCCTCTGCTCTGCTTGGTTTACAGGCCGCGATCACGTGATCGGACCTTTAAACCAAGCAGAGGGCTACCGGCACCCCCTAAAGGGGCCTGTATCTCGGGGGGCACGGGGTCCCCAGACCTAAAACCAACGCGGTTCAGCTCCGGAGACCCCCTGCACATCTACACTATCAATAAAAATGTATTTCAAATGTATTTATTGTCATTTATTTATTTATTTTTTGGCGGCTGCTGTGTGTGTGTATTTTTTTATTGTTGGTAGCGGGAGGGTGGGTGAATGGGGTATTCGCCCCAACGATGGTTGGGGAGGGCTTGCGGGGGGGGGGGGTGGGGTAGCGGGAGGGCTTAACCCCTTAATGACCGTAGCGGTATTAACTGCTACGATCGTGAAGGGGTTAAGTGCACCCGCAACCCCCCCCCCCTCCCGCAAGTCCTAAACTCACACCAAGGGCCAAATACCCCCCTCACCCATCCCCACTACACACAATAAAGCGGGCACGGTGGGTTAACCCCTTCATTGCCTTAGCGGCTATCCGCTATGGTAATGACGCAGCATTTTCCGTATTTTTAATAATATTGATCAGGAGCAGGGGGGGGGGGGGGTTCCCTGAGCATTAATTTCTGGCTCAGGGAACCCCCTGCTCACTGTACAATATTATTAAATCTCTCTCTGCTGCAAACACATCTCGCCCCCAGTATGTGCAGTAATTTACTGAACATGTACTGTAGAATAAATGCATAGTTTTATTTATTCGGGTTTATTACACAGTATACTGTATGGCCGGAAAACATCAGCATACAGTACAATATAATCCATCGAAATCCCCCCATTAGCCGTTTTCTTTTCTGAGGAAAAACAAAATGAAAAGTTTTAATGTACAGTAATGGTCAGCCCCCTAAAGAAGTTCCCAGCCAGCCCCACCAAAATAATACGGCAAAAATACAGTACTCACCATACTGTACAGTATTACTAAATTTCCCATTCAGCTTGCGCTGGCGCCGGCCCACTTCCAGTCCAGCTTTCATCATTTTGCAGAGGGACTAGCCCACCTGTAGTCAGCGGGAAATCGCTTAGGTACATGCAAGCTTCATCAAAACTGGCTGCGAAATCCATCTCAGAGTTGTCACCGACGGCGGGACCATGATGATAAGCTGGTGCTGCTGCTGGTTCTGGTTCTGGTTCTGGCGCATTGCTTGGCAGGGACTGTCGCTTCTTATTTCGTTTTAACACGACCCTTCGCCTTTTGCCGCCTCCATTATCATAGATACGGGAAAAACCCTGTGACACACACCAATACCCTCCAACAAATTGGGGCTCAATACGGTGAAAACAGGGGTCACTACATAACCTTTTCCTTATTGCATGCTTCCACAAATGAGGAGTTGGCGAAAATCTGTAAAAGTCATAATTTTCGATAAAATACTGATAAATTTGAACAACTGTTGCCATCTTATCCTCTGTTGCATTTATAGCGGCCCATATCAAATAAGCATAACTTCTGTCAGGTTTTTGGAACACGGGCTCCACTTGAACACTCATGTCTCTGTAGAATAGTGTAAGTGAAAATGATCTTTGTCTTTATTTAATACATTACTGTATGTAAAGCCTAAATTGATACATTTTTTGCAACTCTTCCTTCAGTCTCAAGGACAAGTTACACAATAGCATACTGTACTGGGATAAAGTAACTTTTTTTTGGAAACGAAACAACTTGCAAAGGCCACACATTACTTAAGTCATGAGTTTATGCCATCTGGTGGACAATCGAAACATCGCAGCCTAGTAAATCATTCTCATTATCATTTAACAGATCAGGCCCCCGTCAGCCAGGCATGAACCGTGGCTGGGAAGGCAAACGCAACGAAGCATGCAAGAGGTGAGCAGCGGCGGATTCCAGGTTTCTGCCAGGTACAAACCAGGCATTTGCTCGAATAAAGTGTGTCGGTGCAGTATAAGAAGTTAGCCAAAAAGTAGCTTCGAAAAACGCTTACTGTAGGTTAAGTTTCAGAATTGCTTCTAATGTACCAAAGCTGGACTTAGACATAATTTCACTCTCACAACATTATGGCTGGTTGGAGAATGTCCGAACCACAAGTACCGGGTCCATGGTTCTGGCCATATACTGGGGGGACGGGGACGAATCCCATTAACCCCTGACCATACCGGAGATACGCTTATCACAATGCCTTACTGGTCTGTGCTGAAGCAGGGCATTCTGGCAGCCAAGTGGCTTGACCTTTATTAGTGAGCCTGGTTACCCCCTCTCGGAACCACAGACTTAGAAATCGCCAGCTCATATACAGTGCATAAAATATATTTATATATATACCCTTATACATCATTTTAATAAAAAATATCACAAAATTCTTCTAAGTCTCTCAGGAAGAGTGAAAGACGCGCACGTTCATTTTCAGAGCTCCTAGACCTTCCTATAAGAAGTTAGCCAAAAAGAAGCTTCGAAAAACGCTTAGGTTAAGTTTCAGAGTTGCTTCTAATGTACCGAAGCTGGACTTAGACATGCTGTAATTTCACTCTCACAACATTATGGCTGGTTGGAGACAGTCCGAACCACAAATACCGGGTCCATGGTTCTGGCCATATACTGGGGGGACGGGGACTACTCCCATTAACCCCTGACTATACCGGGGATACGCGTATCACACTGCCTTACTGGTCTGTGCTGAAGCAGGGCATTCTGGCAGCCAAGTGGCTTGACCTTTATTAGTGAGCCTGGTTACCCCCTCTCGGAACCACAGACTTAGAAATCGCCAGCTCATATACAGTGCATAAAATATATTTATATATATACCCTTATACACCATTTTAATAAAAAATATCACAAAATTCTTCTAAGTCCCTCTGGAAGAGTAAAAGACGCGCACGTTCATTTTCAGAGCTCCTAGACCTTCCTATAAGAAGTTAGCCAAAAAGTAGCTTCGAAAAACGCTTAGGTTAAGTTTCAGAGTTGCTTCTAATGTACCAAAGCTGGACTTACAGTAGACATAATTTCACTCTCACAACATTATGGCTGGTTGGAGACAGTCCGAACCACAAGTACTGGGTCCATGGTTCTGGGCGTATACTGGGGGGACGGGGACGACTCCCATTAACCCCTGACTATACCGGGGATACGCGTATCACAATGCCTTTCTGGTCTGTGCTGAAGCAGGGCATACTGGCAACCAATTGGCTTGACTTTTATTAGTGAGCCTGGTTACCCCCTCTCGGAACCACAGACTTAGAAATCGCCAGCTCATATACAGTGCATAAAATATATTTATATATATACCCTTATACACCATTTAAATAAAAAATATCACAAAATTCTTCTACGTCACTCGGGAAGAGTGAAAGACGCGCACGTTCATTTTCAGAGCTCCTAGACCTTCCTATAAGAAGTTAGCCAAAAAGTAGCTTCGAAAAACGCTTAGGTTAAGTTTCAGAGTTGCTTCTAATGTACCAAAGCTGGACTTAGACATAATTTCACTCTCACAACATTATGGCTGGTTGGAGACAGTCCGAACCACAAGTACCGGGTCCATGGTTCTGGCCATATACTGGGGGGACGGGGACGACTCCCATTAACCCCTGACCATACCGGAGATACGCTTATCACAATGCCTTACTGGTCTGTGCTGAAGCAGGGCATTCTGGCAGCCAAGTGGCGTGACCTTTATTAGTGAGCCTGGTTACCCCCTCTCGGAACCACAGACTTAGAAATCGCCAGCTCATATACAGTGCATAAAATATATTTATATATATACCCTTATACACCATTTTAATAAAAAATATCACAAAATTCTTCTAAGTCCCTCGGGAAGAGTGAAAGACGCGCACGTTCATTTTCAGAGCTCCTAGACATTCCTATAAGAAGTTAGCCAAAAAGTAGCTTCGAAAAAAGCTTAGGTTAAGTTTCAGATTTGCATCTAATGTACCGAAGCTGGACTTAGACATAATTTCACTCTCACAACATTATGGCTGGTTGGAGACAGTCCGAACCACAAATACCGGGTCCATGGTTCTGGCCATATACTGGGGGGACGGGGACGACTCCCATTAACCCCTGACTATACCAGGAATACGCTTATCACAATGCCTTACTGGTCTGTGCTGAAGCAGGGCATTCTGGCAGCCAAGTGGCTTGACCTTTATTAGTGAGCCTGGTTACCCCCTCTCGGAACCACAGACTTAGAAATCGCCAGCTCATATACAGTGCATAAAATATATTTATATATATACCCTTATACATCATTTTAATAAAAAATATCACAAAATTCTTCTAAGTCCCTCAGGAAGAGTGAAAGACGCGCACGTTCATTTTCAGAGCTCCTAGACCTTCCTATAAGAAGTTAGCCAAAAAGTAGCTTCGAAAAACGCTTAGGTTAAGTTTCAGAGTTGCTTCTAATGTACCGAAGCTGGACTTAGACATGCTGTAATTTCACTCTCACAACATTATGGCTGGTTGGAGACCGTCCGAACCACAAATACCGGGTCCATGGTTCTGGCCATATACTGGGGGGACGGGGACTACTCCCATTAACCCCTGACTATACCGGGGATACGCGTATCACACTGCCTTACTGGTCTGTGCTGAAGCAGGGCATTCTGGCAGCCAAGTGGCTTGACCTTTATTAGTGAGCCTGGTTACCCCCTCTCGGAACCACAGACTTAGAAATCGCCAGCTCATATACAGTGCATAAAATATATTTATATATATACCCTTATACACCATTTTAATAAAAAATATCACAAAATTCTTCTAAGTCCCTCTGGAAGAGTGAAAGACGCGCACGTTCATTTTCAGAGCTCCTAGACCTTCCTATAAGAAGTTAGCCAAAAAGTAGCTTCGAAAAACGCTTAGGTTAAGTTTCAGAGTTGCTTCTAATGTACCAAAGCTGGACTTAGACATAATTTCACTCTCACAACATTATGGCTGGTTGGAGACAGTCCGAACCACAAATACCGGGTCCATGGTTCTGGCCATATACTGGGGGGACGGGGACGACTCCCATTAACCCCTGACTATACCGGGGATACGCTTATCACAATGCCTTACTGGTCTGTGCTGAAGCAGGGCATTCTGGCAGCCAAGTGGCTTGACCTTTATTTGTGAGCCTGGTTACCACCTCTCGGAACCACAGACTTAGAAATCGCCAGCTCATATACAGTGCATAAAATAAATTTATATATATACCCTTATACACCATTTTAATAAAAAATATCACAACATTCTTCTAAGTCCCTCGGGAAGAGTGAAAGACGCGCACGTTCATTTTCAGAGCTCCTAGACCTTCCTATAAGAAGTTAGCCAAAAAGTAGCTTCGAAAAACGCTTAGGTTAAGTTTCAGAGTTGCTTCTAATGTACCAAAGCTGGACTTAGACATAATTTCACTCTCACAACATTATGGCTGGTTGGAGACAGTCCGAACCACATGTATCGGGTCCATGGTTCTGGGCGTATACTGGGGGGACGGGGACGACTCCCATTAACCCCTGACTATACCGGGGATACGCTTATCACAATGCCTTACTGGTCTGTGCTGAAGCAGGGCATTCTGGCAGCCAAGTGGCTTGACCTTTATTAGTGAGCCTGGTTACCCCCTCTCGGAACCACAGACTTAGAAATCGCCAGCTCATATACAGTGCATAAAATATATTTATATATATACCCTTATACATCATTTTAATAAAAAATATCACAAAATTCTTCTAAGTCCCTCAGGAAGAGTGAAAGACGCGCACGTTCATTTTCAGAGCTCCTAGACCTTCCTATAAGAAGTTAGCCAAAAAGTAGCTTCGAAAAACGCTTAGGTTAAGTTTCAGAGTTGCTTCTAATGTACCGAAGCTGGACTTAGACATGCTGTAATTTCACTCTCACAACATTATGGCTGGTTGGAGACCGTCCGAACCACAAATACCGGGTCCATGGTTCTGGCCATATACTGGGGGGACGGGGACTACTCCCATTAACCCCTGACTATACCGGGGATACGCGTATCACACTGCCTTACTGGTCTGTGCTGAAGCAGGGCATTCTGGCAGCCAAGTGGCTTGACCTTTATTAGTGAGCCTGGTTACCCCCTCTCGGAACCACAGACTTAGAAATCGCCAGCTCATATACAGTGCATAAAATATATTTATATATATACCCTTATACACCATTTTAATAAAAAATATCACAAAATTCTTCTAAGTCCCTCTGGAAGAGTGAAAGACGCGCACGTTCATTTTCAGAGCTCCTAGACCTTCCTATAAGAAGTTAGCCAAAAAGTAGCTTCGAAAAACGCTTAGGTTAAGTTTCAGAGTTGCTTCTAATGTACCAAAGCTGGACTTAGACATAATTTCACTCTCACAACATTATGGCTGGTTGGAGACAGTCCGAACCACAAATACCAGGTCCATGGTTCTGGCCATATACTGGGGGGACGGGGACGACTCCCATTAACCCCTGACTATACCGGGGATACGCTTATCACAATGCCTTACTGGTCTGTGCTGAAGCAGGGCATTCTGGCAGCCAATTGGCTTGACTTTTATTAGTGAGCCTGGTTACCCCCTCTCGGAACCACAGATTTAGAAATCGCCAGCTCATATACATGCATAAAATATATTTATATATATACCCTTATACACCATTTTAATAAAAAATATCACAAAATTCTTCTAAGTCCCTCGGGAAGAGTGAAAGACGCGCACGTACATTTTCTGAGCTCCTAGACCTTCCTATAAGAAGTTAGCAAAAAAGTATCTTCGAAAAACGCTTAGGTTAAGTTTCAGAGTTGCTTCTAATGTACCAAAGCTGGACTTAGACATAATTTCACTCTCACAACATTATGGCTGGTTGGAGACAGTCCGAACCACAATTACCGGGTCCATGGTTCTGGGCGTATACTGGGGGGACGGGGACGACTCCCATTAACCCCTGACTATACCGGGGATACGCTTATCACAATGCCTTTCTGGTCTGTGCTGAAGCAGGGCATTCTGGCAGCCAAGTTGCTTGACCTTTATTAGTGAGCCTGGTTACCCCCTCTCGGAACCACAGACTTAGAAATCGCCAGCTCATATACAGTGCATAAAATATATTTATATACTGTATATACCCTTATACACCATTTTAATAAAAAATATCACAAAATTCTTCTAAGTCCCTCGGGAAGAGTGAAAGACGCGCACGTTCATTTTCAGATCTCCTAGACCTTCCTATAAGAAGTTAGCCAAAAAGTAGCTTCGAAAAACGCTTAGGTTAAGTCTCAGAGTTGCATCTAATGTACCGAAGCTGGACTTAGACATAATTTCACTCTCACAACATTATGGCTGGTTGGAGACAGTCCGAACCACAAATACCGGGTCCATGGTTCTGGCCATATACTGGGGGGACGGGGACGACTCCCATTAACCCCTGACTATACCGGGGATACGCTTATCACAATGCCTTACTGGTCTGTGCTGAAGCAGGGCATTCTGGCAGCCAAGTGGCTTGACCTTTATTAGTGAGCCTGGTTACCCCCTCTCGGAACCACAGACTTAGAAATCGCCAGCTCATATACAGTGCATAAAATAAATTTATAAATATATACCCTTATACTGTACACCATTTTAATAAAAAATATCACAAAATTCTTCTAAGTCCCTCGGGAAGAGTGAAAGACGCGCACGTACATTTTCAGAGCTCCTAGACCTTTCTATAAGAAGTTAGCCAAAAAGTATCTTCGAAAAACGCTTAGGTTAAGTTTCAGAGTTGCTTCTAATGTACCAAAGCTGGACTTAGACATAATTTCACTCTCACAACATTATGGCTGGTTGGAGACAGTCCGAACCACAATTACCGGGTCCATGGTTCTGGGCGTATACTGGGGGGACGGGGACGACTCCCATTAACCCCTGACTATACCGGGGATACGCTTATCACAATGCCTTTCTGGTCTGTGCTGAAGCAGGGCATTCTGGCAGCCAATTATCTTGACTTTTATTAGTGAGCCTGGTTACCCCCTCTCGGAACCACAGACTTAGAAATCGCCAGCTCATATACAGTGCATAAAATATATTTATATATATACCCTTATACACCATTTTAATAAAAAATATCACAAAATTCTTCTAAGTCCCTCGGGAAGAGTGAAAGACGCGCACATTCATTTTCAGAGCTCTTAGACCTTCCTATAAGAAGTTAGCCAAAAAGTAGCTTCGAAAAACGCTTAGGTTAAGTTTCAGAGTTGCTTCTAATGTACCAAAGCTGGACTTAGGCATAATTTCACTCTCACAACATTATGGCTGGTTGGAGACAGTCCGAACCACAAGTACCGGGTCCATGGTTCTGGCCATATACTGGGGGGACGGGGACGACTCCCATTAACCCCTGACCATACCGGAGATACGCTTATCACAATGCCTTACTGGTCTGTGCTGAAGCAGGGCATTCTGGCAGCCAAGTGGCTTGACCTTTATTAGTGAGCCTGGTTACCCCCTCTCGGAACCACAGACTTAGAAATCGCCAGCTCATATACAGTGCATAAAATATATTTATATATATACCCTTATACATCATTTTAATAAAAAATATCACAAAATTCTTCTAAGTCCCTCGGGAAGAGTGAAAGACGCGCACGTTCATTTTCAGAGCTCCTAGACCTTCCTATAAGAAGTTAGCCAAAAAGTAGCTTCGAAAAACGCTTAGGTTAAGTTTCAGAGTTGTTTCTAATGTACTGAAGCTTGACTTAGACATAATTTCACTCTCACAACATTATGGCTGGTTGGAGACAGTCCGAACCACAAATACCGGGTCCATGGTTCTGGCCATATACTGGGGGGGGGGGGGGGACGACTCCCATTAACCCCTGACTATACCGGGGATACGCTTATCACAATGCCTTTCTGGTCTGTGCTGAAGCAGGGCATTCTGGCAGCCAATTGGCTTGACTTTTATTAGTGAGCCTGGTTACCCCCTCTCGGAACCACAGACTTAGAAATCGCCAGCTCATATACAGTGCATAAAATATATTTATATATATACCATTATACATCATTTTAATAAAAAATATCACAAAATTCTTCTAAGTCCCTCGGGAAGAGTGAAAGACGCGCACGTTCATTTTCAGAGCTCCTAGACCTTCCTATAAGAAGTTAGCCAAAAAGTAGCTTCGAAAAACGCTTAGGTTAAGTTTCAGAGTTGTTTCTAATGTACTGAAGCTGGACTTAGACATAATTTCACTCTCACAACATTATGGCTGGTTGGAGACAGTCCGAACCACAAATACCGGGTCCATGGTTCTGGCCATATACTGGGGGGGGGGACGACGACTCCCATTAACCCCTGACTATACCGGGGATACGCTTATCACAATGCCTTACTGGTCTGTGCTGAAGCAGGGCATTCTGGCAGCCAAGTGGCTTGACCTTTATTAGGGAGCCTGGTTACCCCCTCTCGGAACCACAGACTTAGAAATCGCCAGCTCATATACAGTGCATAAAATAAATGTATATATATATACCCTTATACTGTACACCATTTTAATAAAAAATATCACAAAATTCTTCTACTGTAAGTCCCTCGGGAAGAGTGAAAGACGCGCACATTCATTTTCAGAGCTCTTAGACCTTCCTATAAGAAGTTAGCCAAAAAGTAGCTTCGAAAAACGCTTACTGTAGGTTAAGTTTCAGAATTGCTTCTAATGTACCAAAGCTGGACTTAGACATAATTTCACTCTCACAACATTATGGCTGGTTGGAGAATGTCCGAACCACAAGTACCGGGTCCATGGTTCTGGCCATATACTGGGGGGACGGGGACGACTCCCATTAACCCCTGACCATACCGGAGATACGCTTATCACAATGCCTTACTGGTCTGTGCTGAAGCAGGGCATTCTGGCAGCCAAGTGGCTTGACCTTTATTAGTGAGCCTGGTTACCCCCTCTCGGAACCACAGACTTAGAAATCGCCAGCTCATATACAGTGCATAAAATATATTTATATATATACCCTTATACATCATTTTAATAAAAAATATCACAAAATTCTTCTAAGTCTCTCAGGAAGAGTGAAAGACGCGCACGTTCATTTTCAGAGCTCCTAGACCTTCCTATAAGAAGTTAGCCAAAAAGTAGCTTCGAAAAACGCTTAGGTTAAGTTTCAGAGTTGCTTCTAATGTACCAAAGCTGGACTTAGACATAATTTCACTCTCACAACATTATGGCTGGTTGGAGACAGTCCGAACCACAAGTACCGGGTCCATGGTTCTGGCCATATACTGGGGGGACGGGGACGACTCCCATTAACCCCTGACCATACCGGAGATACGCTTATCACAATGCCTTACTGGTCTGTGCTGAAGCAGGGCATTCTGGCAGCCAAGTGGCTTGACCTTTATTAGTGAGCCTGGTTACCCCCTCTCGGAACCACAGACTTAGAAATCGCCAGCTCATATACAGTGCATAAAATATATTTATATATATACCCTTATACACCATTTTAATAAAAAATATCACAAAATTCTTCTAAGTCCCTCGGGAAGAGTGAAAGACGCGCACGTTCATTTTCAGAGCTCCTAGACATTCCTATAAGAAGTTAGCCAAAAAGTAGCTTCGAAAAAAGCTTAGGTTAAGTTTCAGATTTGCATCTAATGTACCGAAGCTAGACTTAGACATAATTTCACTCTCACAACATTATGGCTGGTTGGAGACAGTCCGAACCACAAATACCGGGTCCATGGTTCTGGCCATATACTGGGGGGACGGGGACGACTCCCATTAACCCCTGACTATACCGGGGATACGCTTATCACAATGCCTTACTGGTCTGTGCTGAAGCAGGGCATTCTGGCAGCCAAGTGGCTTGACCTTTATTAGTGAGCCTGGTTACCCCCTCTCGGAACCACAGACTTAGAAATCGCCAGCTCATATACAGTGCATAAAATATATTTATATATATACCCTTATACATCATTTTAATAAAAAATATCACAAAACTCTTCTAAGTCCCTCAGGAAGAGTGAAAGACGCGCACGTTCATTTTCAGAGCTCCTAGACCTTCCTATAAGAAGTTAGCTAAAAAGTAGCTTCGAAAAACGCTTAGGTTAAGTTTCAGAGTTGCTTCTAATGTACCGAAGCTGGACTTAGACATGCTGTAATTTCACTCTCACAACATTATGGCTGGTTGGAGACCGTCCGAACCACAAATACCGGGTCCATGGTTCTGGCCATATACTGGGGGGACGGGGACTACTCCCATTAACCCCTGACTATACCGGGGATACGCGTATCACACTGCCTTACTGGTCTGTGCTGAAGCAGGGCATTCTGGCAGCCAAGTGGCTTGACCTTTATTAGTGAGCCTGGTTACCCCCTCTCGGAACCACAGACTTAGAAATCGCCAGCTCATATACAGTGCATAAAATATATTTATATATATACCCTTATACACCATTTTAATAAAAAATATCACAAAATTCTTCTAAGTCCCTCTGGAAGAGTGAAAGACGCGCACGTTCATTTTCAGAGCTCCTAGACCTTCCTATAAGAAGTTAGCCAAAAAGTAGCTACGAAAAACGCTTAGGTTAAGTTTCAGAGTTGCTTATAATGTACCAAAGCTGGACTTACAGTAGACATAATTTCACTCTCACAACATTATGGCTGGTTGGAGACAGTCCGAACCACAAGTACTGGGTCCATGGTTCTGGGCGTATACTGGGGGGACGGGGACGACTCCCATTAACCCCTGACTATACCGGGGATACGCTTATCACAATGCCTTTCTGGTCTGTGCTGAAGCAGGGCATTCTGGCAACCAATTGGCTTGACTTTTATTAGTGAGCCTGGTTACCCCCTCTCGGAACCACAGACTTAGAAATCGCCAGCTCATATACAGTGCATAAAATATATTTATATATATACCCTTATACACCATTTAAATAAAAAATATCACAAAATTCTTCTACGTCACTCGGGAAGAGTGAAAGACGCGCACGTTCATTTTCAGAGCTCCTAGACCTTCCTATAAGAAGTTAGCCAAAAAGTAGCTTCGAAAAACGCTTAGGTTAAGTTTCAGAGTTGCTTCTAATGTACCAAAGCTGGACTTAGACATAATTTCACTCTCACAACATTATGGCTGGTTGGTGACAGTCCGAACCACAAGTATCGGGTCCATGGTTCTGGGCGTATACTGGGGGGACGGGGACGACTCCCATTAACCCCTGACTATACCGGGGATACGCTTATCACAATGCCTTTCTGGTCTGTGCTGAAGCAGGGCATTCTGGCAGCCAATTGGCTTGACTTTTATTAGTGAGCCTGGTTACCCCCTCTCGGAACCACAGATTTAGAAATCGCCAGCTCATATACATGCATAAAATATATTTATATATATACCCTTATACACCATTTTAATAAAAAATATCACAAAATTCTTCTAAGTCCCTCGGGAAGAGTGAAAGACGCGCACGTACATTTTCTGAGCTCCTAGACCTTCCTATAAGAAGTTAGCCAAAATGTATCTTCGAAAAACGCTTAGGTTAAGTTTCAGAGTTGCTTCTAATGTACCAAAGCTGGACTTAGACATAATTTCACTCTCACAACATTATGGCTGGTTGGAGACAGTCCGAACCACAATTACCGGGTCCATGGTTCTGGGCGTATACTGGGGGGACGGGGACGACTCCCATTAACCCCTGACTATACCGGGGATACGCTTATCACAATGCCTTTCTGGTCTGTGCTGAAGCAGGGCATTCTGGCAGCCAAGTTGCTTGACCTTTATTAGTGAGCCTGGTTACCCCCTCTCGGAACCACAGACTTAGAAATCGCCAGCTCATATACAGTGCATAAAATATATTTATATATATACCCTTATACACCATTTTAATAAAAAATATCACAAAATTCTTCTAAGTCCCTCGGGAAGAGTGAAAGACGCGCACGTTCATTTTCAGAGCTCCTAGACCTTCCTATAAGAAGTTAGCCAAAAAGTAGCTTCGAAAAACGCTTAGGTTAAGTCTCAGAGTTGCATCTAATGTACCGAAGCTGGACTTAGACATAATTTCACTCTCACAACATTATGGCTGGTTGGAGACAGTCCGAACCACAAATACCGGGTCCATGGTTCTGGCCATATACTGGGGGGACGGGGACGACTCCCATTAACCCCTGACTATACCGGGGATACGCTTATCACAATGCCTTACTGGTCTGTGCTGAAGCAGGGCATTCTGGCAGCCAAGTGGCTTGACCTTTATTAGTGAGCCTGGTTACCCCCTCTCAGAACCACAGACTTAGAAATCGCCAGCTCATATACAGTGCATAAAATAAATTTATATATATATACCCTTATACTGTACACCATTTTAATAAAAAATATCACAAAATTCTTCTAAGTCCCTCTGGAAGAGTAAAAGACGCGTACGTTCATTTTCAGAGCTCTTAGACCTTCCTATAAGAAGTTAGCCAAAAAGTAGCTTCGAAAAACGCTTAGGTTAAGTTTCAGAGTTGCTTCTAATGTACCAAAGCTGGACTTAGACATAATTTCACTCTCACAACATTATGGCTGGTTGGAGACAGTCCGAACCACAAGTACCGGGTCCATGGTTCTGGCCATATACTGGGGGGACGGGGACGACTCCCATTAAGCCCTGACTATACCGGAGATACGCTTATCACAATGCCTTACTGGTCTGTGCTGAAGCAGGGCATTCTGGCAGCCAAGTGGCTTGACCTTTATTAGTGAGCCTGGTTACCCCCTCTCGGAACCACAGACTTAGAAATTGCCAGCTCATATACAGTGCATAAAATATATTTATATATATACCCTTATACACCATTTTAATAAAAAAATATCACAAAATTCTTCTAAGTCCCTCGGGAAGAGTGAAAGACGCGCACGTACATTTTCAGAGCTCCTAGACCTTTCTATAAGAAGTTAGCCAAAAAGTATCTTCGAAAAACGCTTAGGTTAAGTTTCAGAGTTGCTTCTAATGTACCAAAGCTGGACTTAGACATAATTTCACTCTCACAACATTATGGCTGGTTGGAGACAGTCCGAACCACAATTACCGGGTCCATGGTTCTGGGCGTATACTGGGGGGACGGGGACGACTCCCATTAACCCCTGACTATACCGGGGATACGCTTATCACAATGCCTTTCTGGTCTGTGCTGAAGCAGGGCATTCTGGCAGCCAATTGTCTTGACTTTTATTAGTGAGCCTGGTTACCCCCTCTCGGAACCACAGACTTAGAAATCGCCAGCTCATAGACAGTGCATAAAATATATTTATATATATACCCTTATACACCATTTTAATAAAAAATATCACAAAATTCTTCTAAGTCCCTCGGGAAGAGTGAAAGACGCGCACGTTCATTTTCAGAGCTCCTAGACCTTCCTATAAGAAGTTAGCCAAAAAGTAGCTTCGAAAAACGCTTAGGTTAAGTTTCAGAGTTGCTTCTAATGTACCAAAGCTGGACTTAGACATAATTTCACTCTCACAACATTATGGCTGGTTGGAGACAGTCCGAACCACAAATACCGGGTCCAAGGTTCTGGCCATATACTGGGGGGACGGGGACGACTCCCATTAACCCCTGACTATACCGGGGATACGCTTATCACAATGCCTTACTGGTCTGTGCTGAAGCAGGGCATTCTGGCAGCCAATTGGCTTGACTTTTATTAGTGAGCCTGGTTACCCCCTCTCGGAACCACAGACTTAGAAATCGCCAGCTCATATACAGTGCATAAAATATATTTATATATATACCATTATACATCATTTTAATAAAAAATATCACAAAATTCTTCTAAGTCCCTCGGGAAGAGTGAAAGACGCGCACGTTCATTTTCAGAGCTCCTAGACCTTCCTATAAGAAGTTAGCCAAAAAGTAGCTTCGAAAAACGCTTAGGTTAAGTTTCAGAGTTGTTTCTAATGTACTGAAGCTGGACTTAGACATAATTTCACTCTCACAACATTATGGCTGGTTGGAGACAGTCCGAACCACAAATACCGGGTCCATGGTTCTGGCCATATACTGGGGGGGGGGGACGACTCCCATTAACCCCTGACTATACCGGGGATACGCTTATCACAATGCCTTTCTGGTCTGTGCTGAAGCAGGGCATTCTGGCAGCCAATTGGCTTGACTTTTATTAGTGAGCCTGGTTACCCCCTCTCGGAACCACAGACTTAGAAATCGCCAGCTCATATACAGTGCATAAAATATATTTATATATATACCATTATACATCATTTTAATAAAAAATATCACAAAATTCTTCTAAGTCCCTCGGGAAGAGTGAAAGACGCGCACGTTCATTTTCAGAGCTCCTAGACCTTCCTATAAGAAGTTAGCCAAAAAGTAGCTTCGAAAAACGCTTAGGTTAAGTTTCAGAGTTGTTTCTAATGTACTGAAGCTGGACTTAGACATAATTTCACTCTCACAACATTATGGCTGGTTGGAGACAGTCCGAACCACAAATACCGGGTCCATGGTTCTGGCCATATACTGGGGGGGGGGGACGACTCCCATTAACCCCTGACTATACCGGGGATACGCTTATCACAATGCCTTACTGGTCTGTGCTGAAGCAGGGCATTCTGGCAGCCAAGTGGCTTGACCTTTATTAGTGAGCCTGGTTACCCCCTCGCGGAACCACAGACTTAGAAATCGCCAGCTCATATACAGTGCATAAAATAAATGTATATATATATACCCTTATACTGTACACCATTTTAATAAAAAATATCACAAAATTCTTCTAAGTCCCTCAGGAAGAGTGAAAGACGCGCACGTTCATTTTCAGAGCTCCTAGACCTTCCTATAAGAAGTTAGCCAAAAAGTAGCTTCGAAAAACGCTTAGGTTAAGTTTCAGAGTTGCTTCTAATGTACCGAAGCTGGACTTAGACATGCTGTAATTTCACTCTCACAACATTATGGCTGGTTGGAGACAGTCCGAACCACAAATACCGGGTCCATGGTTCTGGCCATATACTGGGGGGACGGGGACTACTCCCATTAACCCCTGACTATACCGGGGATACGCATATCACACTGCCTTACTGGTCTGTGCTGAAGCAGGGCATTCTGGCAGCCAAGTGGCTTGACCTTTATTAGTGAGCCTGGTTACCCCCTCTCAGAACCACAGACTTAGAAATCGCCAGCTCATATACAGTGCATAAAATAAATTTATATATATATACCCTTATACTGTACACCATTTTAATAAAAAATATCACAAAATTCTTCTAAGTCCCTCTGGAAGAGTAAAAGACGCGTACGTTCATTTTCAGAGCTCTTAGACCTTCCTATAAGAAGTTAGCCAAAAAGTAGCTTCGAAAAACGCTTAGGTTAAGTTTCAGAGTTGCTTCTAATGTACCAAAGCTGGACTTAGACATAATTTCACTCTCACAACATTATGGCTGGTTGGAGACAGTCCGAACCACAAGTACCGGGTCCATGGTTCTGGCCATATACTGGGGGGACGGGGACGACTCCCATTAAGCCCTGACTATACCGGAGATACGCTTATCACAATGCCTTACTGGTCTGTGCTGAAGCAGGGCATTCTGGCAGCCAAGTGGCTTGACCTTTATTAGTGAGCCTGGTTACCCCCTCTCGGAACCACAGACTTAGAAATTGCCAGCTCATATACAGTGCATAAAATATATTTATATATATACCCTTATACACCATTTTAATAAAAAAATATCACAAAATTCTTCTAAGTCCCTCGGGAAGAGTGAAAGACGCGCACGTAAATTTTCAGAGCTCCTAGACCTTTCTATAAGAAGTTAGCCAAAAAGTATCTTCGAAAAACGCTTAGGTTAAGTTTCAGAGTTGCTTCTAATGTACCAAAGCTGGACTTAGACATAATTTCACTCTCACAACATTATGGCTGGTTGGAGACAGTCCGAACCACAATTACCGGGTCCATGGTTCTGGGCGTATACTGGGGGGACGGGGACGACTCCCATTAACCCCTGACTATACCGGGGATACGCTTATCACAATGCCTTTCTGGTCTGTGCTGAAGCAGGGCATTCTGGCAGCCAATTGTCTTGACTTTTATTAGTGAGCCTGGTTACCCCCTCTCGGAACCACAGACTTAGAAATCGCCAGCTCATAGACAGTGCATAAAATATATTTATATATATACCCTTATACACCATTTTAATAAAAAATATCACACAATTCTTCTAAGTCCCTCGGGAAGAGTGAAAGACGCGCACGTTCATTTTCAGAGCTCCTAGACCTTCCTATAAGAAGTTAGCCAAAAAGTAGCTTCGAAAAACGCTTAGGTTAAGTTTCAGAGTTGCTTCTAATGTACCAAAGCTGGACTTAGACATAATTTCACTCTCACAACATTATGGCTGGTTGGAGACAGTCCGAACCACAAATACCGGGTCCAAGGTTCTGGCCATATACTGGGGGGACGGGGACGACTCCCATTAACCCCTGACTATACCGGGGATACGCTTATCACAATGCCTTACTGGTCTGTGCTGAAGCAGGGCATTCTGGCAGCCAATTGGCTTGACTTTTATTAGTGAGCCTGGTTACCCCCTCTCGGAACCACAGACTTAGAAATCGCCAGCTCATATACAGTGCATAAAATATATTTATATATATACCATTATACATCATTTTAATAAAAAATATCACAAAATTCTTCTAAGTCCCTCGGGAAGAGTGAAAGACGCGCACGTTCATTTTCAGAGCTCCTAGACCTTCCTATAAGAAGTTAGCCAAAAAGTAGCTTCGAAAAACGCTTAGGTTAAGTTTCAGAGTTGTTTCTAATGTACTGAAGCTGGACTTAGACATAATTTCACTCTCACAACATTATGGCTGGTTGGAGACAGTCCGAACCACAAATACCGGGTCCATGGTTCTGGCCATATACTGGGGGGGGACGACGACTCCCATTAACCCCTGACTATACCGGGGATACGCTTATCACAATGCCTTTCTGGTCTGTGCTGAAGCAGGGCATTCTGGCAGCCAATTGGCTTGACTTTTATTAGTGAGCCTGGTTACCCCCTCTCGGAACCACAGACTTAGAAATCGCCAGCTCATATACAGTGCATAAAATATATTTATATATATACCATTATACATCATTTTAATAAAAAATATCACAAAATTCTTCTAAGTCCCTCGGGAAGAGTGAAAGACGCGCACGTTCATTTTCAGAGCTCCTAGACCTTCCTATAAGAAGTTAGCCAAAAAGTAGCTTCGAAAAACGCTTAGGTTAAGTTTCAGAGTTGTTTCTAATGTACTGAAGCTGGACTTAGACATAATTTCACTCTCACAACATTATGGCTGGTTGGAGACAGTCCGAACCACAAATACCGGGTCCATGGTTCTGGCCATATACTGGGCGGGGGGGGACGACTCCCATTAACCCCTGACTATACCGGGGATACGCTTATCACAATGCCTTACTGGTCTGTGCTGAAGCAGGGCATTCTGGCAGCCAAGTGGCTTGACCTTTATTAGTGAGCCTGGTTACCCCCTCGCGGAACCACAGACTTAGAAATCGCCAGCTCATATACAGTGCATAAAATAAATGTATATATATATACCCTTATACTGTACACCATTTTAATAAAAAATATCACAAAATTCTTCTAAGTCCCTCAGGAAGAGTGAAAGACGCGCACGTTCATTTTCAGAGCTCCTAGACCTTCCTATAAGAAGTTAGCCAAAAAGTAGCTTCGAAAAACGCTTAGGTTAAGTTTCAGAGTTGCTTCTAATGTACCGAAGCTGGACTTAGACATGCTGTAATTTCACTCTCACAACATTATGGCTGGTTGGAGACAGTCCGAACCACAAATACCGGGTCCATGGTTCTGGCCATATACTGGGGGGACGGGGACTACTCCCATTAACCCCTGACTATACCGGGGATACGCATATCACACTGCCTTACTGGTCTGTGCTGAAGCAGGGCATTCTGGCAGCCAAGTGGCTTGACCTTTATTAGTGAGCCTGGTTACCCCCTCTCGGAACCACAGACTTAGAAATCGCCAGCTCATATACAGTGCATAAAATATATTTATATATATACCCTTATACACCATTTTAATAAAAAATATCACAAAATTCTTCTAAGTCCCTCTGGAAGAGTGAAAGACGCCCACGTTCATTTTCAGAGCTCCTAGACCTTCCTATAAGAAGTTAGCCAAAAAGTAGCTTCGAAAAACGCTTAGGTTAAGTTTCAGAGTTGCTTCTAATGTACCAAAGCTGGACTTACAGTAGACATAATTTCACTCTCACAACATTATGGCTGGTTGGAGACAGTCCGAACCACAAGTACTGGGTCCATGGTTCTGGGCGTATACTGGGGGGACGGGGACGACTCCCATTAACCCCTGACTATACGGGGGATACGCTTATCACAATGCCTTTCTGGTCTGTGCTGAAGCAGGGCATTCTGGCAACCAATTGGCTTGATTTTTATTAGTGAGCCTGGTTACCCCCTCTCGGAACCACAGACTTAGAAATCGCCAGCTCATATACAGTGCATAAAATATATTTATATATATACCCTTATACACCATTTAAATAAAAAATATCACAAAATTCTTCTACGTCACTCGGGAAGAGTGAAAGACGCGCACGTTCATTTTCAGAGCTCCTAGACCTTCCTATAAGAAGTTAGCCAAAAAGTAGCTTCGAAAAACGCTTAGGTTAAGTTTCAGAGTTGCTTCTAATGTACCAAAGCTGGACTTAGACATAATTTCACTCTCACAACATTATGGCTGGTTGGAGACAGTCCGAACCACAAGTACCGGGTCCATGGTTCTGGCCATATACTGGGGGGACGGGGACGACTCCCATTAAGCCCTGACTATACCGGAGATACGCTTATCACAATGCCTTACTGGTCTGTGCTGAAGCAGGGCATTCTGGCAGCCAAGTGGCTTGACCTTTATTAGTGAGCCTGGTTACCCCCTCTCGGAACCACAGACTTAGAAATTGCCAGCTCATATACAGTGCATAAAATATATTTATATATATACCCTTATACACCATTTTAATAAAAAAATATCACAAAATTCTTCTAAGTCCCTCGGGAAGAGTGAAAGACGCGCACGTACATTTTCAGAGCTCCTAGACCTTTCTATAAGAAGTTAGCCAAAAAGTATCTTCGAAAAACGCTTAGGTTAAGTTTCAGAGTTGCTTCTAATGTACCAAAGCTGGACTTAGACATAATTTCACTCTCACAACATTATGGCTGGTTGGAGACAGTCCGAACCACAATTACCGGGTCCATGGTTCTGGGCGTATACTGGGGGGACGGGGACGACTCCCATTAACCCCTGACTATACCGGGGATACGCTTATCACAATGCCTTTCTGGTCTGTGCTGAAGCAGGGCATTCTGGCAGCCAATTGTCTTGACTTTTATTAGTGAGCCTGGTTACCCCCTCTCGGAACCACAGACTTAGAAATCGCCAGCTCATATACAGTGCATAAAATATATTTATATATATACCCTTATACACCATTTTAATAAAAAATATCACAAAATTCTTCTAAGTCCCTCGGGAAGAGTGAAAGACGCGCACGTTCATTTTCAGAGCTCCTAGACCTTCCTATAAGAAGTTAGCCAAAAAGTAGCTTCGAAAAACGCTTAGGTTAAGTTTCAGATTTGCATCTAATGTACCGAAGTTGGACTTAGACATAATTTCACTCTCACAACATTATGGCTGGTTGGAGACAGTCCGAACCACAAATACCGGGTCCATGGTTCTGGCCATATACTGGGGGGACGGGGACGACTCCCATTAACCCCTGACTATACCGGGGATACGCTTATCACAATGCCTTACTGGTCTGTGCTGAAGCAGGGCATTCTGGCAGCCAATTGGCTTGACTTTTATTAGTGAGCCTGGTTACCCCCTCTCGGAACCACAGACTTAGAAATCGCCAGCTCATATACAGTGCATAAAATAAATGTATATATATATACCCTTATACTGTACACCATTTTAATAAAAAATATCACAAAATACTTCTAAGTCCCTCGGGAAGAGTGAAAGACGCGCACATTCATTTTCAGAGCTCTTAGACCTTCCTATAAGAAGTTAGCCAAAAAGTAGCTTCGAAAAACGCTTACTGTAGGTTAAGTTTCAGAATTGCTTCTAATGTACCAAAGCTGGACTTAGACATAATTTCACTCTCACAACATTATGGCTGGTTGGAGACAGTCCGAACCACAAGTACCGGGTCCATGGTTCTGGCCATATACTGGGGGGACGGGGACGACTCCCATTAACCCCTGACCATACCAGAGATACGCTTATCACAATGCCTTACTGGTCTGTGCTGAAGCAGGGCATTCTGGCAGCCAAGTGGCTTGACCTTTATTAGTGAGCCTGGTTACCCCCTCTCGGAACCACAGACTTAGAAATCGCCAGCTCATATACAGTGCATAAAATATATTTATATATATACCCTTATACATCATTTTAATAAAAAATATCACAAAATTCTTCTAAGTCCCTCAGGAAGAGTGAAAGACGCGCACGTTCATTTTCAGAGCTCCTAGACCTTCCTATAAGAAGTTAGCCAAAAAGTAACTTCGAAAAACGCTTAGGTTAAGTTTCAGAGTTGCTTCTAATGTACCGAAGCTGGACTTAGACATGCTGTAATTTCACTCTCACAACATTATGGCTGGTTGGAGACAGTCCGAACCACAAATACCGGGTCCAAGGTTCTGGCCATATACTGGGGGGACGGGGACGACTCCCATTAACCCCTGACTATACCGGGGATACGCGTATCACACTGCCTTACTGGTCTGTGCTGAAGCAGGGCATTCTGGCAGCCAAGTGGCTTGACCTTTATTAGTGAGCCTGGTTACCCCCTCTCGGAACCACAGACTTAGAAATCGCCAGCTCATATACAGTGCATAAAATATATTTATATATATACCCTTATACACCATTTTAATAAAAAATATCACAAAATTCTTCTAAGTCCCTCGGGAAGAGTGAAAGACGCGCACGTTCATTTTCAGAGCTCCTAGACCTTCCTATAAGAAGTTAGCCAAAAAGTAGCTTCGAAAAACGCTTAGGTTAAGTTTCAGAGTTGCTTCTAATGTACCAAAGCTGGACTTACAGTAGACATAATTTCACTCTCACAACATTATGGCTGGTTGGAGACAGTCCGAACTACAAGTACTGGGTCCATGGTTCTGGGCGTATACTGGGGGGACGGGGACGACTCCCATTAACCCCTGACTATACCGGGGATACGCTTATCACAATGCCTTTCTGGTCTGTGCTGAAGCAGGGCATTCTGGCAACCAATTGGCTTGACTTTTATTAGTGAGCCTGGTAACCCCCTCTCGGAACCACAGACTTAGAAATCGCCAGCTCATATACAGTGCATAAAATATATTTATATACTGTATATACCCTTATACACCATTTAAATAAAAAATATCACAAAATTCTTCTACGTCACTCGGGAAGAGTGGAAGACGCGCACGTTCATTTTCAGAGCTCCTAGACCTTCCTATAAGAAGTTAGCCAAAAAGTAGCTTCGAAAAACGCTTAGGTTAAGTTTCAGAGTTGCTTCTAATGTACCAAAGCTGGACTTAGACATAATTTCACTCTCACAACATTATGGCTGGTTGGAGACAGTCCGAACCACAAGTACCGGGTCCATGGTTCTGGCCATATACTGGGGGGACGGGGACGACTCCCATTAAGCCCTGACTATACCGGAGATACGCTTATCACAATGCCTTACTGGTCTGTGCTGAAGCAGGGCATTCTGGCAGCCAAGTGGCTTGACCTTTATTAGTGAGCCTGGTTACCCCCTCTCGGAACCACAGACTTAGAAATTGCCAGCTCATATACAGTGCATAAAATATATTTATATATATACCCTTATACACCATTTTAATAAAAAATATCACAAAATTCTTCTAAGTCCCTCGGGAAGAGTGAAAGACGCGCACGTACATTTTCAGAGCTCCTAGACCTTTCTATAAGAAGTTAGCCTTAAAGTATCTTCGAAAAACGCTTAGGTTAAGTTTCAGAGTTGCTTCTAATGTACCAAAGCTGGACTTAGACATAATTTCACTCTCACAACATTATGGCTGGTTGGAGACAGTCCGAACCACAATTACCGGGTCCATGGTTCTGGGCGTATACTGGGGGGACGGGGACGACTCCCATTAACCCCTGACTATACCGGGGATACGCTTATCACAATGCCTTTCTGGTCTGTGCTGAAGCAGGGCATTCTGGCAGCCAATTGTCTTGACTTTTATTAGTGAGCCTGGTTACCCCCTCTCGGAACCACAGACTTAGAAATCGCCAGCTCATATACAGTGCATAAAATATATTTATATATATACCCTTATACACCATTTTAATAAAAAATATCACAAAATTCTTCTAAGTCCCTCGGGAAGAGTGAAAGACGCGCACGTTCATTTTCAGAGCTCCTAGACCTTCCTATAAGAAGTTAGCCAAAAAGTAGCTTCGAAAAACGCTTAGGTTAAGTTTCAGATTTGCATCTAATGTACCGAAGTTGGACTTAGACATAATTTCACTCTCACAACATTATGGCTGGTTGGAGACAGTCCGAACCACAAATACCGGGTCCATGGTTCTGGCCATATACTGGGGGGACGGGGGGGACTCCCATTAACCCCTGACTATACCAGGGATACGCTTATCACAATGCCTTACTGGTCTGTGCTGAAGCAGGGCATTCTGGCAGCCAATTGGCTTGACTTTTATTAGTGAGCCTGGTTACCCCCTCTCGGAACCACAGACTTAGAAATCGCCAGCTCATATACAGTGCATAAAATATATTTATATATATACCATTATACATCATTTTAATAAAAAATATCACAAAATTCTTCTAAGTCCCTCGGGAAGAATGAAAGACGCGCACGTTCATTTTCAGAGCTCCTAGACCTTCCTATAAGAAGTTAGCCAAAAAGTAGCTTCGAAAAACGCTTAGGTTAAGTTTCAGAGTTGTTTCTAATGTACTGAAGCTGGACTTAGACATAATTTCACTCTCACAACATTATGGCTGGTTGGAGACAGTCCGAACCACAAATACCGGGTCCATGGTTCTGGCCATATACTGGGGGGGGGGGGACGACTCCCATTAACCCCTGACTATACCGGGGATACGCTTATCACAATGCCTTACTGGTCTGTGCTGAAGCAGGGCATTCTGGCAGCCAAGTGGCTTGACCTTTATTAGTGAGCCTGGTTACCCCCTCTCGGAACCACAGACTTAGAAATCGCCAGCTCATATACAGTGCATAAAATAAATGTATATATATATACCATTATACATCATTTTAATAAAAAATATCACAAAATTCTTCTAAGTCCCTCGGGAAGAGTGAAAGACGCGCACGTTCATTTTCAGAGCTCCTAGACCTTCCTATAAGAAGTTAGCCAAAAAGTAGCTTCGAAAAACGCTTAGGTTAAGTTTCAGAGTTGTTTCTAATGTACTGAAGCTGGACTTAGACATAATTTCACTCTCACAACATTATGGCTGGTTGGAGACAGTCCGAACCACAATTACCGGGTCCATGGTTCTGGGCGTATACTGGGGGGACGGGGACGACTCCCATTAACCCCTGACTATACCGGGGATACGCTTATCACAATGCCTTTCTGGTCTGTGCTGAAGCAGGGCATTCTGGCAGCCAATTGTCTTGACTTTTATTAGTGAGCCTGGTTACCCCCTCTCGGAACCACAGACTTAGAAATCGCCAGCTCATATACAGTGCATAAAATATATTTATATATATACCCTTATACACCATTTTAATAAAAAATATCACAAAATTCTTCTAAGTCCCTCGGGAAGAGTGAAAGACGCGCACGTTCATTTTCAGAGCTCCTAGACCTTCCTATAAGAAGTTAGCCAAAAAGTAGCTTCGAAAAACGCTTAGGTTAAGTTTCAGATTTGCATCTAATGTACCGAAGTTGGACTTAGACATAATTTCACTCTCACAACATTATGGCTGGTTGGAGACAGTCCGAACCACAAATACCGGGTCCATGGTTCTGGCCATATACTGGGGGGACGGGGACGACTCCCATTAACCCCTGACTATACCGGGGATACGCTTATCACAATGCCTTTCTGGTCTGTGCTGAAGCAGGGCATTCTGGCAGCCAATTGGCTTGACTTTTATTAGTGAGCCTGGTTACCCCCTCTCGGAACCACAGACTTAGAAATCGCCAGCTCATATACAGTGCATAAAATATATTTATATATATACCATTATACATCATTTTAATAAAAAATATCACAAAATTCTTCTAAGTCCCTCGGGAAGAGTGAAAGACGCGCGCGTTCATTTTCAGAGCTCCTAGACCTTCCTATAAGAAGTTAGCCAAAAAGTAGCTTCGAAAAACGCTTAGGTTAAGTTTCAGAGTTGTTTCTAATGTACTGAAGCTGGACTTAGACATAATTTCACTCTCACAACATTATGGCTGGTTGGAGACAGTCCGAACCACAAATACCGGGTCCATGGTTCTGGCCATATACTGGGGGGGGGGGACGACTCCCATTAACCCCTGACTATACCGGGGATACGCTTATCACAATGCCTTACTGGTCTGTGCTGAAGCAGGGCATTCTGGCAGCCAAGTGGCTTGACCTTTATTAGTGAGCCTGGTTACCCCCTCTCGGAACCACAGACTTAGAAATCGCCAGCTCATATACAGTGCATAAAATAAATGTATATATATATAACCTTATACTGTACACCATTTTAATAAAAAATATCACAAAATTCTTCTAAGTCCCTCGGGAAGAGTGAAAGACGCGCACGTTCATTTTCAGAGCTCCTAGACCTTCCTATAAGAAGTTAGCCAAAAAGTAGCTTCGAAAAACGCTTAGGTTAAGTTTCAGAGTTGCTTCTAATGTACCAAAGCTGGACTTACACATAATTTCACTCTCACAACATTATGGCTGGTTGGAGACAGTCCGAACCACAAGTACCGGGTCCATGGTTCTGGGCGTATACTGGGGGGACGGGGACGACTCCCATTAACCCCTGACTATCCCGGGGATACGCTTATCACAATGCCTTACTGGTCTGTGCTGAAGCAGGGCATTCTGGCAGCCAAGTGGCTTGACCTTTATTAGTGAGCCTGGTTACCCCCTCTCGGAACCACAGACTTAGAAATCGCCAGCTCATATACAGTGCATAAAATATATTTATATATATACCCTTATACACCATTTTAATAAAAAATATCACAAAATTCTTCTAAGTCCCTCGGGAAGAGTGAAAGACGCGCACGTTCATTTTCAGAGCTCCTAGACCATCCTATAAGAAGTTAGCCAAAAAGTAGCTTCGAAAAACGCTTAGGTTAAGTTTCAGATTTGCATCTAATGTACCGAAGTTGGACTTAGACATAATTTCACTCTCACAACATTATGGCTGGTTGGAGACACTCCGAACCACAAATACCGGGTCCATGGTTCTGGCCATATACTGGGGGGACGGGGACGACTCCCATTAACCCCTGACTATACCGGGGATACGCTTATCACAATGCCTTACTGGTCTGTGCTGAAGCAGGGCATTCTGGCAGCCAATTGGCTTGACTTTTATTAGTGAGCCTGGTTACCCCCTCTCGGAACCACAGACTTAGAAATCGCCAGCTCATATACAGTGCATAAAATATATTTATATATATACCATTATACATCATTTTAATAAAAAATATCACAAAATTCTTCTAAGTCCCTCGGGAAGAGTGAAAGACGCGCACGTTCATTTTCAGAGCTCCTAGACCTTCCTATAAGAAGTTAGCCAAAAAGTAGCTTCGAAAAACGCTTAGGTTAAGTTTCAGAGTTGTTTCTAATGTACTGAAGCTGGACTTAGACATAATTTCACTCTCACAACATTATGGCTGGTTGGAGACAGTCCGAACCACAAATACCGGGTCCATGGTTCTGGCCATATACTGGGGGGGGGGGGGGACGACTCCCATTAACCCCTGACTATACCGGGGATACGCTTATCACAATGCCTTACTGGTCTGTGCTGAAGCAGGGCATTCTGGCAGCCAAGTGGCTTGACCTTTATTAGTGAGCCTGGTTACCCCCTCTCGGAACCACAGACTTAGAAATCGCCAGCTCATATACAGTGCATAAAATAAATGTATATATATATACCCTTATACTGTACACCATTTTAATAAAAAATATCACAAAATTCTTCTAAGTCCCTCGGGAAGAGTGAAAGACGCGCACATTCATTTTCAGAGCTCTTAGACCTTCCTATAAGAAGTTAGCCAAAAAGTAGCTTCGAAAAACGCTTAGGTTAAGTTTCAGAGTTGCTTCTAATGTACCAAAGCTGGACTTAGACATAATTTCACTCTCACAACATTATGGCTGGTTGGAGACAGTCCGAACCACAAGTACCGGGTCCATGGTTCTGGCCATATACTGGGGGGACGGGGACGACTCCCATTAACCCCTGACCATACCGGAGATACGCTTATCACAATGCCTTACTGGTCTGTGCTGAAGCAGGGCATTCTGGCAGCCAATTGGCTTGACTTTTATTAGTGAGCCTGGTTACCCCCTCTCGGAACCACAGACTTAGAAATCGCCAGCTCATATACAGTGCATAAAATATATTTATATATATATACCATTATACATCATTTTAATAAAAAATATCACAAAATTCTTCTAAGTCCCTCGGGAAGAGTGAAAGACGCGCACGTTCATTTTCAGAGCTCCTAGACCTTCCTATAAGAAGTTAGCCAAAAAGTAGCTTCGAAAAACGCTTAGGTTAAGTTTCAGAGTTGTTTCTAATGTACTGAAGCTGGACTTAGACATAATTTCACTCTCACAACATTATGGCTGGTTGGAGACAGTCCGAACCACAATTACCGGGTCCATGGTTCTGGGCGTATACTGGGGGGACGGGGACGACTCCCATTAACCCCTGACTATACCGGGGATACGCTTATCACAATGCCTTTCTGGTCTGTGCTGAAGCAGGGCATTCTGGCAGCCAATTGTCTTGACTTTTATTAGTGAGCCTGGTTACCCCCTCTCGGAACCACAGACTTAGAAATCGCCAGCTCATATACAGTGCATAAAATATATTTATATATATACCCTTATACACCATTTTAATAAAAAATATCACAAAATTCTTCTAAGTCCCTCGGGAAGAGTGAAAGACGCGCACGTTCATTTTCAGAGCTCCTAGACCTTCCTATAAGAAGTTAGCCAAAAAGTAGCTTCGAAAAACGCTTAGGTTAAGTTTCAGATTTGCATCTAATGTACCGAAGTTGGACTTAGACATAATTTCACTCTCACAACATTATGGCTGGTTGGAGACAGTCCGAACCACAAATACCGGGTCCATGGTTCTGGCCATATACTGGGGGGACGGGGACGACTCCCATTAACCCCTGACTATACCGGGGATACGCTTATCACAATGCCTTTCTGGTCTGTGCTGAAGCAGGGCATTCTGGCAGCCAATTGGCTTGACTTTTATTAGTGAGCCTGGTTACCCCCTCTCGGAACCACAGACTTAGAAATCGCCAGCTCATATACAGTGCATAAAATATATTTATATATATACCATTATACATCATTTTAATAAAAAATATCACAAAATTCTTCTAAGTCCCTCGGGAAGAGTGAAAGACGCGCGCGTTCATTTTCAGAGCTTCTAGACCTTCCTATAAGAAGTTAGCCAAAAAGTAGCTTCGAAAAACGCTTAGGTTAAGTTTCAGAGTTGTTTCTAATGTACTGAAGCTGGACTTAGACATAATTTCACTCTCACAACATTATGGCTGGTTGGAGACAGTCCGAACCACAAATACCGGGTCCATGGTTCTGGCCATATACTGGGGGGGGGGGGACGACTCCCATTAACCCCTGACTATACCGGGGATACGCTTATCACAATGCCTTACTGGTCTGTGCTGAAGCAGGGCATTCTGGCAGCCAAGTGGCTTGACCTTTATTAGTGAGCATGGTTACCCCCTCTCGGAACCACAGACTTAGAAATCGCCAGCTCATATACAGTGCATAAAATAAATGTATATATATATACCCTTATTCTGTACACCATTTTAATAAAAAATATCACAAAATTCTTCTAAGTCCCTCGGGAAGAGTGAAAGACGCGCACGTTCATTTTCAGAGCTCCTAGACCTTCCTATAAGAAGTTAGCCAAAAAGTAGCTTCGAAAAACGCTTAGGTTAAGTTTCAGAGTTGCTTCTAATGTACCAAAGCTGGACTTACACATAATTTCACTCTCACAACATTATGGCTGGTTGGAGACAGTCCGAACCACAAGTACCGGGTCCATGGTTCTGGGCGTATACTGGGGGGACGGGGACGACTCCCATTAACCCCTGACTATCCCGGGGATACGCTTATCACAATGCCTTACTGGTCTGTGCTGAAGCAGGGCATTCTGGCAGCCAAGTGGCTTGACCTTTATTAGTGAGCCTGGTTACCCCCTCTCGGAACCACAGACTTAGAAATCGCCAGCTCATATACAGTGCATAAAATATATTTATATATATACCCTTATACACCATTTTAATAAAAAATATCACAAAATTCTTCTATGTCCCTTGGTGAAGAGTGAAAGATGCGCACGGTCATTTTCAGAGCTCCTAGACCTTCCTATAAGAAGTTAGCCAAAAAGTAGCTTCGAAAAACGCTTAGGTTAAGTTTCAGAGTTGCTTCTAATGTATCAAAAATGGACTTAGACATAATTTCACTCTCACAACATTATGGCTGGTTGGAGACAGTACGAACCACAAGTACCGGGTCCATGGTTCTGGGCGTATACTGGGGGGACGGGGACGACTCCCATTGACCCCTGACTATACCGGGGATACGCTTATCACAATGCCTTTCTGGTCTGTGCTGAAGCAGGGCATTCTGGCAGCTAAGTGGCTTGACCTTTATTAGTGAGCCTGGTTACCCCCTCTCAGAACCACAGACTTAGAAATCGCCAGCTCATATACAGTGCATAAAATATATTTATATATATACCCTTATACACCATTTTAATAAAAAATATCACAAAATTCTTCTAAGTCCCTCGGGAAGAGTGAAAGACGCGCACGTTCATTTTCAGAGCTCCTAGACCTTCCTATAAGAAGTTAGCCAAAAAGTAGCTTCGAAAAACGCTTAGGTTAAGTTTCAGAGTTGCTTCTAATGTACCGAAGCTGGACTTAGACATAATTTCACTCTCACAACATTATGGCTGGTTGGAGACAGTCCGAACCACAAGTACCGGGTCCATGGTTCTGGGCGTATACTGGGGGGACGGGGACGACTCCCATTAACCCCTGACTATCCCGGGGATACGCTTATCACAATGCCTTACTGGTCTGTGCTGAAGCAGGGCATTCTGGCAGCCAAGTGGCTTGACCTTAATTAGTGAGCCTGGTTACCCCCTCTCGGAACCACAGACTTAGAAATCGCTAGCTCATATACAGTGCATAAAATATATTTATATATATACCCTTATACACCATTTTAATAAAAAATATCACAAAATTCTTCTAAGTCCCTCGGGAAGAGTGAAAGACGCGCACGTTCATTTTCAGCGCTCCTAGACCTTCCTATAAGAAGTTAGCCAAAAAGTAGCTTCGAAAAACGCTTAGGTTAAGTTTCAGAGTTGCTTCTAATGTACCAAAGCTGGACTTAGACATAATTTCACTCTCACAACATTATGGCTGGTTGGAGACAGTCCGAACCACAAGTACCGGGTCCATGGTTCTGTGCGTATACTGGGGGGACGGGGACGACTCCCATTGACCCCTGACTATACCGGGGATACGCTTATCACAATGCCTTTCTGGTCTGTGCTGAAGCAGGGCATTCTGGCAGCCAAGTGGCTTGACCTTTATTAGTGAGCCTGGTTACCCCCTCTCAGAACCACAGACTTAGAAATCGCCAGCTCATATACAGTGCATAAAATATATTTATATATATACCCTTATACACCATTTTAATAAAAAATATCACAAAATTCTTCTAAGTCCCTCGGGAAGAGTGAAAGACGCGCACATTCATTTTCAGAGCTCCTAGACCTTCCTATAAGAAGTTAGCCAAAAAGTAGCTTCGAAAAACGCTTAGGTTAAGTTTCAGAGTTGCTTCTAATGTACCAAAGCTGGACTTAGACATAATTTCACTCTCACAACATTATGGCTGGTTGGAGACAGTCCGAACCACAAGTACCGGGTCCATGGTTCTGGGCGTATACTGGGGGGACGGGGACGACTCCCATTAACCCCTGACTATACCGGGGATACGCTTATCACAATGCCTTACTGGTCTGTGCTGAAGCAGGGCATTCTGGCAGCCAAGTGGCTTGACCTTTATTAGTGAGCCTGGTTACCCCCTCTCGGAACCACAGACTTAGAAATCGCCAGCTCATATACAGTGCATAAAATATATTTATATATATACCCTTATACACCATTTTAATAAAAAATATCACAAAATTCTTCTAAGTCCCTCGGGAAGAGTGAAAGACGCGCACGTTCATTTTCAGAGCTCCTAGACCATCCTATAAGAAGTTAGCCAAAAAGTAGCTTCGAAAAACGCTTAGGTTAAGTTTCAGAGTTGCTTCTAATGTACCAAAGCTGGACTTAGACATAATTTCACTCTCACAACATTATGGCTGGTTGGAGACAGTCCGAACCACAAGTACCGGGTCCATGGTTCTGGGCGTATACTGGGGGGACGGGGACGACTCCCATTAACCCCTGACTATCCCGGGGATACGCTTATCACAATGCCTTACTGGTCTGTGCTGAAGCAGGGCATTCTGGCAGCCAAGTGGCTTGACCTTTATTAGTGAGCCTGGTTACCCCCTCTCGGAACCACAGACTTAGAAATCGCTAGCTCATATACAGTGCATAAAATATATTTATATATATACCCTTATACACCATTTTAATAAAAAATATCACAAAATTCTTCTAAGTCCCTCGGGAAGAGTGAAAGACGCGCACGTTCATTTTCAGAGCTCCTAGACCTTCCTATAAGAAGTTAGCCAAAAAGTAGCTTCGAAAAACGCTTAGGTTAAGTTTCAGAGTTGCTTCTAATGTACCAAAGCTGGACTTAGACATAATTTCACTCTCACAACATTATGGCTGGTTGGAGACAGTCCGAACCACAAGTACCGGGTCCATGGTTCTGTGCGTATACTGGGGGGACGGGGACGACTCCCATTGACCCCTGACTATACCGGGGATACGCTTATCACAATGCCTTTCTGGTCTGTGCTGAAGCAGGGCATTCTGGCAGCCAAGTGGCTTGACCTTTATTAGTGAGCCTGGTTACCCCCTCTCAGAACCACAGACTTAGAAATCGCCAGCTCATATACAGTGCATAAAATATATTTATATATATACCCTTATACACCATTTTAATAAAAAATATCACAAAATTCTTCTAAGTCCCTCGGGAAGAGTGAAAGACGCGCACATTCATTTTCAGAGCTCCTAGACCTTCCTATAAGAAGTTAGCCAAAAAGTAGCTTCGAAAAACGCTTAGGTTAAGTTTCAGAGTTGCTTCTAATGTACCAAAGCTGGACTTAGACATAATTTCACTCTCACAACATTATGGCTGGTTGGAGACAGTCCGAACCACAAGTACCGGGTCCATGGTTCTGGGCGTATACTGGGGGGACGGGGACGACTCCCATTAACCCCTGACTATACCGGGGATACGCTTATCACAATGCCTTACTGGTCTGTGCTGAAGCAGGGCATTCTGGCAGCCAAGTGGCTTGACCTTTATTAGTGAGCCTGGTTACCCCCTCTCGGAACCACAGACTTAGAAATCGCCAGCTCATATACAGTGCATAAAATATATTTATATATATACCCTTATACACCATTTTAATAAAAAATATCACAAAATTCTTCTAAGTCCCTCGGGAAGAGTGAAAGACGCGCACGTTCATTTTCAGAGCTCCTAGACCATCCTATAAGAAGTTAGCCAAAAAGTAGCTTCGAAAAACGCTTAGGTTAAGTTTCAGAGTTGCTTCTAATGTACCAAAGCTGGACTTAGACATAATTTCACTCTCACAACATTATGGCTGGTTGGAGACAGTCCGAACCACAAGTACCGGGTCCATGGTTCTGTGCGTATACTGGGGGGACGGGGACGACTCCCATTGACCCCTGACTATACCGGGGATACGCTTATCACAATGCCTTTCTGGTCTGTGCTGAAGCAGGGCATTCTGGCAGCCAAGTGGCTTGACCTTTATTAGTGAGCCTGGTTACCCCCTCTCAGAACCACAGACTTAGAAATCGCCAGCTCATATACAGTGCATAAAATATATTTATATATATACCCTTATACACCATTTTAATAAAAAAATATCACAAAATTCTTCTAAGTCCCTCGGGAAGAGTGAAAGACGCGCACATTCATTTTCAGAGCTCCTAGACCTTCCTATAAGAAGTTAGCCAAAAAGTAGCTTCGAAAAACGCTTAGGTTAAGTTTCAGAGTTGCTTCTAATGTACCAAAGCTGGACTTAGACATAATTTCACTCTCACAACATTATGGCTGGTTGGAGACAGTCCGAACCACAAGTACCGGGTCCATGGTTCTGGGCGTATACTGGGGGGACGGGGACGACTCCCATTAACCCCTGACTATACCGGGGATACGCTTATCACAATGCCTTACTGGTCTGTGCTGAAGCAGGGCATTCTGGCAGCTAAGTGGCTTGACCTTTATTAGTGAGCCTGGTTACCCCCTCTCAGAACCACAGACTTAGAAATCGCCAGCTCATATACAGTGCATAAAATATATTTATATATATACCCTTATACACCATTTTAATAAAAAATATCACAAAATTCTTCTAAGTCCCTCGGGAAGAGTGAAAGACGCGCACGTTCATTTTCAGAGCTCCTAGACCTTCCTATAAGAAGTTAGCCAAAAAGTAGCTTCGAAAAACGCTTAGGTTAAGTTTCAGAGTTGCTTCTAATGTACCGAAGCTGGACTTAGACATAATTTCACTCTCACAACATTATGGCTGGTTGGAGACAGTCCGAACCACAAGTACCGGGTCCATGGTTCTGGGCGTATACTGGGGGGACGGGGACGACTCCCATTAACCCCTGACTATCCCGGGGATACGCTTATCACAATGCCTTACTGGTCTGTGCTGAAGCAGGGCATTCTGGCAGCCAAGTGGCTTGACCTTTATTAGTGAGCCTGGTTACCCCCTCTCGGAACCACAGACTTAGAAATCGCTAGCTCATATACAGTGCATAAAATATATTTATATATATACCCTTATACACCATTTTAATAAAAAATATCACAAAATTCTTCTAAGTCCCTCGGGAAGAGTGAAAGACGCGCACGTTCATTTTCAGAGCTCCTAGACCTTCCTATAAGAAGTTAGCCAAAAAGTAGCTTCGAAAAACGCTTAGGTTAAGTTTCAGAGTTGCTTCTAATGTACCAAAGCTGGACTTAGACATAATTTCACTCTCACAACATTATGGCTGGTTGGAGACAGTCCGAACCACAAGTACCGGGTCCATGGTTCTGTGCGTATACTGGGGGGACGGGGACGACTCCCATTGACCCCTGACTATACCGGGGATACGCTTATCACAATGCCTTTCTGGTCTGTGCTGAAGCAGGGCATTCTGGCAGCCAAGTGGCTTGACCTTTATTAGTGAGCCTGGTTACCCCCTCTCAGAACCACAGACTTAGAAATCGCCAGCTCATATACAGTGCATAAAATATATTTATATATATACCCTTATACACCATTTTAATAAAAAATATCACAAAATTCTTCTAAGTCCCTCGGGAAGAGTGAAAGACGCGCACATTCATTTTCAGAGCTCCTAGACCTTCCTATAAGAAGTTAGCCAAAAAGTAGCTTCGAAAAACGCTTAGGTTAAGTTTCAGAGTTGCTTCTAATGTACCAAAGCTGGACTTAGACATAATTTCACTCTCACAACATTATGGCTGGTTGGAGACAGTCCGAACCACAAGTACCGGGTCCATGGTTCTGGGCGTATACTGGGGGGACGGGGACGACTCCCATTAACCCCTGACTATACCGGGGATACGCTTATCACAATGCCTTACTGGTCTGTGCTGAAGCAGGGCATTCTGGCAGCCAAGTGGCTTGACCTTTATTAGTGAGCCTGGTTACCCCCTCTCGGAACCACAGACTTAGAAATCGCCAGCTCATATACAGTGCATAAAATATATTTATATATATACCCTTATACACCATTTTAATAAAAAATATCACAAAATTCTTCTAAGTCCCTCGGGAAGAGTGAAAGACGCGCACGTTCATTTTCAGAGCTCCTAGACCATCCTATAAGAAGTTAGCCAAAAAGTAGCTTCGAAAAACGCTTAGGTTAAGTTTCAGAGTTGCTTCTAATGTACCAAAGCTGGATTTAGACATAATTTCACTCTCACAACATTATGGCTGGTTGGAGACAGTCCGAACCACAAGTACCGGGTCCATGGTTCTGTGCGTATACTGGGGGGACGGGGACGACTCCCATTGACCCCTGACTATACCGGGGATACGCTTATCACAATGCCTTTCTGGTCTGTGCTGAAGCAGGGCATTCTGGCAGCTAAGTGGCTTGACCTTTATTAGTGAGCCTGGTTACCCCCTCTCAGAACCACAGACTTAGAAATCGCCAGCTCATATACAGTGCATAAAATATATTTATATATATACCCTTATACACCATTTTAATAAAAAATATCACAAAATTCTTCTAAGTCCCTCGGGAAGAGTGAAAGACGCGCACGTTCATTTTCAGAGCTCCTAGACCATCCTATAAGAAGTTAGCCAAAAAGTAGCTTCGAAAAACGCTTAGGTTAAGTTTCAGAGTTGCTTCTAATGTACCAAAGCTGTACTTAGACATAATTTCACTCTCACAACATTATGGCTAGTTGGAGACAGTCCGAACCACAAGTACCGGGTCCATGGTTCTGTGCGTATACTGGGGGGACGGGGACGACTCCCATTGACCCCTGACTATACCGGGGATACGCTTATCACAATGCCTTTCTGGTCTGTGCTGAAGCAGGGCATTCTGGCAGCCAAGTGGCTTGACCTTTATTAGTGAGCCTGGTTACCCCCTCTCAGAACCACAGACTTAGAAATCGCCAGCTCATATACAGTGCATAAAATATATTTATATATATACCCTTATACACCATTTTAATAAAAAATATCACAAAATTCTTCTATGTCCCTTGGTGAAGAGTGAAAGATGCGCACGGTCATTTTCAGAGCTCCTAGACCTTCCTATAAGAAGTTAGCCAAAAAGTAGCTTCGAAAAACGCTTAGGTTAAGTTTCAGAGTTGCTTCTAATGTATCAAAAATGGACTTAGACATAATTTCACTCTCACAACATTATGGCTGGTTGGAGACAGTACGAACCACAAGTACCGGGTCCATGGTTCTGGGCGTATACTGGGGGGACGGGGACGACTCCCATTAACCCCTGACTATCCCGGGGATACGCTTATCACAATGCCTTACTGGTCTGTGCTGAAGCAGGGCATTCTGGCAGCCAAGTGGCTTGACCTTTATTAGTGAGCCTGGTTACCCCCTCTCGGAACCACAGACTTAGAAATCGCCAGCTCATATACAGTGCATAAAATATATTTATATATATACCCTTATACACCATTTTAATAAAAAATATCACAAAATTCTTCTAAGTCCCTCGGGAAGAGTGAAAGACGCGCACGTTCATTTTCAGAGCTCCTAGACCATCCTATAAGAAGTTAGCCAAAAAGTAGCTTCAAAAAACGCTTAGGTTAAGTTTCAGAGTTGCTTCTAATGTACCAAAGCTGGACTTAGACATAATTTCACTCTCACAACATTATGGCTGGTTGGAGACAGTCCGAACCACAAGTACCGGGTCCATGGTTCTGTGCGTATACTGGGGGGACGGGGACGACTCCCATTGACCCCTGACTATACCGGGGATACGCTTATCACAATGCCTTTCTGGTCTGTGCTGAAGCATGGCATTCTGGCAGCCAAGTGGCTTGACCTTTATTAGTGAGCCTGGTTACCCCCTCTCAGAACCACAGACTTAGAAATCGCCAGCTCATATACAGTGCATAAAATATATTTATATATATACCCTTATACACCATTTTAATAAAAAATATCACAAAATTCTTCTAAGTCCCTCGGGAAGAGTGAAAGACGCGCACATTCATTTTCAGAGCTCCTAGACCTTCCTATAAGAAGTTAGCCAAAAAGTAGCTTCGAAAAACGCTTAGGTTAAGTTTCAGAGTTGCTTCTAATGTACCAAAGCTGGACTTAGACATAATTTCACTCTCACAACATTATGGCTGGTTGGAGACAGTCCGAACCACAAGTACCGGGTCCATGGTTCTGGGCGTATACTGGGGGGACGGGGACGACTCCCATTAACCCCTGACTATACCGGGGATACGCTTATCACAATGCCTTACTGGTCTGTGCTGAAGCAGGGCATTCTGGCAGCCAAGTGGCTTGACCTTTATTAGTGAGCCTGGTTACCCCCTCTCGGAACCACAGACTTAGAAATCGCCAGCTCATATACAGTGCATAAAATATATTTATATATATACCCTTATACACCATTTTAATAAAAAATATCACAAAATTCTTCTAAGTCCCTCGGGAAGAGTGAAAGACGCGCACGTTCATTTTCAGAGCTCCTAGACCATCCTATAAGAAGTTAGCCAAAAAGTAGCTTCGAAAAACGCTTAGGTTAAGTTTCAGAGTTGCTTCTAATGTACCAAAGCTGGACTTAGACATAATTTCACTCTCACAACATTATGGCTGGTTGGAGACAGTCCGAACCACAAGTACCGGGTCCATGGTTCTGTGCGTATACTGGGGGGACGGGGACGACTCCCATTGACCCCTGACTATACCGGGGATACGCTTATCACAATGCCTTTCTGGTCTGTGCTGAAGCAGGGCATTCTGGCAGCCAAGTGGCTTGACCTTTATTAGTGAGCCTGGTTACCCCCTCTCAGAACCACAGACTTAGAAATCGCCAGCTCATATACAGTGCATAAAATATATTTATATATATACCCTTATACACCATTTTAATAAAAAAATATCACAAAATTCTTCTAAGTCCCTCGGGAAGAGTGAAAGACGCGCACATTCATTTTCAGAGCTCCTAGACCTTCCTATAAGAAGTTAGCCAAAAAGTAGCTTCGAAAAACGCTTAGGTTAAGTTTCAGAGTTGCTTCTAATGTACCAAAGCTGGACTTAGACATAATTTCACTCTCACAACATTATGGCTGGTTGGAGACAGTCCGAACCACAAGTACCGGGTCCATGGTTCTGGGCGTATACTGGGGGGACGGGGACGACTCCCATTAACCCCTGACTATACCGGGGATACGCTTATCACAATGCCTTACTGGTCTGTGCTGAAGCAGGGCATTCTGGCAGCTAAGTGGCTTGACCTTTATTAGTGAGCCTGGTTACCCCCTCTCAGAACCACAGACTTAGAAATCGCCAGCTCATATACAGTGCATAAAATATATTTATATATATACCCTTATACACCATTTTAATAAAAAATATCACAAAATTCTTCTAAGTCCCTCGGGAAGAGTGAAAGACGCGCACATTCATTTTCAGAGCTCCTAGACCTTCCTATAAGAAGTTAGCCAAAAAGTAGCTTCGAAAAACGCTTAGGTTAAGTTTCAGAGTTGCTTCTAATGTACCAAAGCTGGACTTAGACATAATTTCACTCTCACAACATTATGGCTGGTTGGAGACAGTCCGAACCACAAGTACCGGGTCCATGGTTCTGGGCGTATACTGGGGGGACGGGGACGACTCCCATTAACCCCTGACTATACCGGGGATACGCTTATCACAATGCCTTACTGGTCTGTGCTGAAGCAGGGCATTCTGGCAGCCAAGTGGCTTGACCTTTATTAGTGAGCCTGGTTACCCCCTCTCGGAACCACAGACTTAGAAATCGCCAGCTCATATACAGTGCATAAAATATATTTATATATATACCCTTATACACCATTTTAATAAAAAATATCACAAAATTCTTCTAAGTCCCTCGGGAAGAGTGAAAGACGCGCACGTTCATTTTCAGAGCTCCTAGACCATCCTATAAGAAGTTAGCCAAAAAGTAGCTTCGAAAAACGCTTAGGTTAAGTTTCAGAGTTGCTTCTAATGTACCAAAGCTGGATTTAGACATAATTTCACTCTCACAACATTATGGCTGGTTGGAGACAGTCCGAACCACAAGTACCGGGTCCATGGTTCTGTGCGTATACTGGGGGGACGGGGACGACTCCCATTGACCCCTGACTATACCGGGGATACGCTTATCACAATGCCTTTCTGGTCTGTGCTGAAGCAGGGCATTCTGGCAGCTAAGTGGCTTGACCTTTATTAGTGAGCCTGGTTACCCCCTCTCAGAACCACAGACTTAGAAATCGCCAGCTCATATACAGTGCATAAAATATATTTATATATATACCCTTATACACCATTTTAATAAAAAATATCACAAAATTCTTCTAAGTCCCTCGGGAAGAGTGAAAGACGCGCACGTTCATTTTCAGAGCTCCTAGACCATCCTATAAGAAGTTAGCCAAAAAGTAGCTTCGAAAAACGCTTAGGTTAAGTTTCAGAGTTGCTTCTAATGTACCAAAGCTGTACTTAGACATAATTTCACTCTCACAACATTATGGCTAGTTGGAGACAGTCCGAACCACAAGTACCGGGTCCATGGTTCTGTGCGTATACTGGGGGGACGGGGACGACTCCCATTGACCCCTGACTATACCGGGGATACGCTTATCACAATGCCTTTCTGGTCTGTGCTGAAGCAGGGCATTCTGGCAGCCAAGTGGCTTGACCTTTATTAGTGAGCCTGGTTACCCCCTCTCAGAACCACAGACTTAGAAATCGCCAGCTCATATACAGTGCATAAAATATATTTATATATATACCCTTATACACCATTTTAATAAAAAATATCACAAAATTCTTCTATGTCCCTTGGTGAAGAGTGAAAGATGCGCACGGTCATTTTCAGAGCTCCTAGACCTTCCTATAAGAAGTTAGCCAAAAAGTAGCTTCGAAAAACGCTTAGGTTAAGTTTCAGAGTTGCTTCTAATGTATCAAAAATGGACTTAGACATAATTTCACTCTCACAACATTATGGCTGGTTGGAGACAGTACGAACCACAAGTACCGGGTCCATGGTTCTGGGCGTATACTGGGGGGACGGGGACGACTCCCATTAACCCCTGACTATCCCGGGGATACGCTTATCACAATGCCTTACTGGTCTGTGCTGAAGCAGGGCATTCTGGCAGCCAAGTGGCTTGACCTTTATTAGTGAGCCTGGTTACCCCCTCTCGGAACCACAGACTTAGAAATCGCCAGCTCATATACAGTGCATAAAATATATTTATATATATACCCTTATACACCATTTTAATAAAAAATATCACAAAATTCTTCTAAGTCCCTCGGGAAGAGTGAAAGACGCGCACGTTCATTTTCAGAGCTCCTAGACCATCCTATAAGAAGTTAGCCAAAAAGTAGCTTCAAAAAACGCTTAGGTTAAGTTTCAGAGTTGCTTCTAATGTACCAAAGCTGGACTTAGACATAATTTCACTCTCACAACATTATGGCTGGTTGGAGACAGTCCGAACCACAAGTACCGGGTCCATGGTTCTGTGCGTATACTGGGGGGACGGGGACGACTCCCATTGACCCCTGACTATACCGGGGATACGCTTATCACAATGCCTTTCTGGTCTGTGCTGAAGCATGGCATTCTGGCAGCCAAGTGGCTTGACCTTTATTAGTGAGCCTGGTTACCCCCTCTCAGAACCACAGACTTAGAAATCGCCAGCTCATATACAGTGCATAAAATATATTTATATATATACCCTTATACACCATTTTAATAAAAAATATCACAAAATTCTTCTAAGTCCCTCGGGAAGAGTGAAAGACGCGCACATTCATTTTCAGAGCTCCTAGACCTTCCTATAAGAAGTTAGCCAAAAAGTAGCTTCGAAAAACGCTTAGGTTAAGTTTCAGAGTTGCTTCTAATGTACCAAAGCTGGACTTAGACATAATTTCACTCTCACAACATTATGGCTGGTTGGAGACAGTCCGAACCACAAGTACCGGGTCCATGGTTCTGGGCGTATACTGGGGGGACGGGGACGACTCCCATTAACCCCTGACTATACCGGGGATACGCTTATCACAATGCCTTACTGGTCTGTGCTGAAGCAGGGCATTCTGGCAGCCAAGTGGCTTGACCTTTATTAGTGAGCCTGGTTACCCCCTCTCGGAACCACAGACTTAGAAATCGCCAGCTCATATACAGTGCATAAAATATATTTATATATATACCCTTATACACCATTTTAATAAAAAATATCACAAAATTCTTCTAAGTCCCTCGGGAAGAGTGAAAGACGCGCACGTTCATTTTCAGAGCTCCTAGACCATCCTATAAGAAGTTAGCCAAAAAGTAGCTTCGAAAAACGCTTAGGTTAAGTTTCAGAGTTGCTTCTAATGTACCAAAGCTGGACTTAGACATAATTTCACTCTCACAACATTATGGCTGGTTGGAGACAGTCCGAACCACAAGTACCGGGTCCATGGTTCTGTGCGTATACTGGGGGGACGGGGACGACTCCCATTGACCCCTGACTATACCGGGGATACGCTTATCACAATGCCTTTCTGGTCTGTGCTGAAGCAGGGCATTCTGGCAGCCAAGTGGCTTGACCTTTATTAGTGAGCCTGGTTACCCCCTCTCAGAACCACAGACTTAGAAATCGCCAGCTCATATACAGTGCATAAAATATATTTATATATATACCCTTATACACCATTTTAATAAAAAAATATCACAAAATTCTTCTAAGTCCCTCGGGAAGAGTGAAAGACGCGCACATTCATTTTCAGAGCTCCTAGACCTTCCTATAAGAAGTTAGCCAAAAAGTAGCTTCGAAAAACGCTTAGGTTAAGTTTCAGAGTTGCTTCTAATGTACCAAAGCTGGACTTAGACATAATTTCACTCTCACAACATTATGGCTGGTTGGAGACAGTCCGAACCACAAGTACCGGGTCCATGGTTCTGTGCGTATACTGGGGGGACGGGGACGACTCCCATTGACCCCTGACTATACCGGGGATACGCTTATCACAATGCCTTTCTGGTCTGTGCTGAAGCAGGGCATTCTGGCAGCCAAGTGGCTTGACCTTTATTAGTGAGCCTGGTTACCCCCTCTCAGAACCACAGACTTAGAAATCGCCAGCTCATATACAGTGCATAAAATATATTTATATATATACCCTTATACACCATTTTAATAAAAAAATATCACAAAATTCTTCTAAGTCCCTCGGGAAGAGTGAAAGACGCGCACATTCATTTTCAGAGCTCCTAGACCTTCCTATAAGAAGTTAGCCAAAAAGTAGCTTCGAAAAACGCTTAGGTTAAGTTTCAGAGTTGCTTCTAATGTACCAAAGCTGGACTTAGACATAATTTCACTCTCACAACATTATGGCTGGTTGGAGACAGTCCGAACCACAAGTACCGGGTCCATGGTTCTGGGCGTATACTGGGGGGACGGGGACGACTCCCATTAACCCCTGACTATACCGGGGATACGCTTATCACAATGCCTTACTGGTCTGTGCTGAAGCAGGGCATTCTGGCAGCCAAGTGGCTTGACCTTTATTAGTGAGCCTGGTTACCCCCTCTCGGAACCACAGACTTAGAAATCGCCAGCTCATATACAGTGCATAAAATATATTTATATATATACCCTTATACACCATTTTAATAAAAAATATCACAAAATTCTTCTAAGTCCCTCGGGAAGAGTGAAAGACGCGCACGTTCATTTTCAGAGCTCCTAGACCATCCTATAAGAAGTTAGCCAAAAAGTAGCTTCGAAAAACGCTTAGGTTAAGTTTCAGAGTTGCTTCTAATGTACCAAAGCTGGATTTAGACATAATTTCACTCTCACAACATTATGGCTGGTTGGAGACAGTCCGAACCACAAGTACCGGGTCCATGGTTCTGTGCGTATACTGGGGGGACGGGGACGACTCCCATTGACCCCTGACTATACCGGGGATACGCTTATCACAATGCCTTTCTGGTCTGTGCTGAAGCAGGGCATTCTGGCAGCCAAGTGGCTTGACCTTTATTAGTGAGCCTGGTTACCCCCTCTCAGAACCACAGACTTAGAAATCGCCAGCTCATATACAGTGCATAAAATATATTTATATATATACCCTTATACACCATTTTAATAAAAAATATCACAAAATTCTTCTATGTCCCTTGGTGAAGAGTGAAAGATGCGCACGGTCATTTTCAGAGCTCCTAGACCTTCCTATAAGAAGTTAGCCAAAAAGTAGCTTCGAAAAACGCTTAGGTTAAGTTTCAGAGTTGCTTCTAATGTATCAAAAATGGACTTAGACATAATTTCACTCTCACAACATTATGGCTGGTTGGAGACAGTACGAACCACAAGTACCGGGTCCATGGTTCTGGGCGTATACTGGGGGGACGGGGACGACTCCCATTAACCCCTGACTATCCCGGGGATACGCTTATCACAATGCCTTACTGGTCTGTGCTGAAGCAGGGCATTCTGGCAGCCAAGTGGCTTGACCTTTATTAGTGAGCCTGGTTACCCCCTCTCGGAACCACAGACTTAGAAATCGCCAGCTCATATACAGTGCATAAAATATATTTATATATATACCCTTATACACCATTTTAATAAAAAATATCACAAAATTCTTCTAAGTCCCTCGGGAAGAGTGAAAGACGCGCACGTTCATTTTCAGAGCTCCTAGACCATCCTATAAGAAGTTAGCCAAAAAGTAGCTTCAAAAAACGCTTAGGTTAAGTTTCAGAGTTGCTTCTAATGTACCAAAGCTGGACTTAGACATAATTTCACTCTCACAACATTATGGCTGGTTGGAGACAGTCCGAACCACAAGTACCGGGTCCATGGTTCTGTGCGTATACTGGGGGGACGGGGACGACTCCCATTGACCCCTGACTATACCGGGGATACGCTTATCACAATGCCTTTCTGGTCTGTGCTGAAGCATGGCATTCTGGCAGCCAAGTGGCTTGACCTTTATTAGTGAGCCTGGTTACCCCCTCTCAGAACCACAGACTTAGAAATCGCCAGCTCATATACAGTGCATAAAATATATTTATATATATACCCTTATACACCATTTTAATAAAAAATATCACAAAATTCTTCTATGTCCCTTGGTGAAGAGTGAAAGATGCGCACGGTCATTTTCAGAGCTCCTAGACCTTCCTATAAAAAGTTAGCCAAAAAGTAGCTTCGAAAAACGCTTAGGTTAAGTTTCAGAGTTGCTTCTAATGTATCAAAAATGGACTTAGACATAATTTCACTCTCACAACATTATGGCTGGTTGGAGACAGTACGAACCACAAGTACCGGGTCCATGGTTCTGGGCGTATACTGGGGGGACGGGGACGACTCCCATTAACCCCTGACTATACCGGGGATACGCTTATCACAATGCCTTTCTGGTCTGTGCTGAAGCAGGGCATTCTGGCAGCCAAGTGACTTGACCTTTATTAGTGAGCCTGGTTACCCCCTCTCGGAACCACAGACTTAGAAATCGCCAGCTCATATACAGTGCTTAAAATATATTTATATATATACCCTTATACACCATTTTAATAAAAAATATCACAAAATTCTTCTATGTCCCTTGGTGAAGAGTGAAAGACGCGCACGGTCATTTTCAGAGCTCCTAGACCTTCCTATAAGAAGTTAGCCATAAAGTAGCTTCGAAAAACGCTTAGGTTAAGTTTCAGAGTTGCTTCTAATGTACCAAAGCTGGACTTAGACATAATTTCACTCTCACAACATTATGGCTGGCTGGAGACAGTACGAACCACAAGTACCGGGTCCATGGTTCTGGGCGTATACTGGGGGGACGGGGACGACTCCCATTAACCCCTGACTATACCGGGGATACGCTTATCACAATGCCTTTCTGGTCTGTGCTGAAGCAGGGCATTCTGTCAGCCAAGTGACTTGACCTTTATTAGTGAGCCTGGTTACCCCCTCTCGTAACCACAGACTTAGAAATCGCCAGCTCATATACAGTGCATAAAATATATTTATATATATACCCTTATACACCATTTTAATAAAAAATATCACAAAATTATTCTAAGTCCTTCGGGAAGAGTGAAAGACGCGCACGTTCATTTTCAGAGCTCCTAGACCATCCTATAAGAAGTTAGCCAAAAAGTAGCTTCGAAAAACGCTTAGGTTAAGTTTCAGAGTTGCTTCTAATGTACCAAAGCTGGACTTAGACATAATTTCACTCTCACAACATTATGGCTGGTTGGAGACAGTCCGAACCACAAGTACCGGGTCCATGGTTCTGGGCGTATACTGGGGGGACGGGGACGACTCTCATTAACCCCTGACTATCCCGGGGATACGCTTATCACAATGCCTTACTGGTCTGTGCTGAAGCAGGGCATTCTGGCAGCCAAGTGGCTTGACCTTTATTAGTGAGCCTGGTTACCCCCTCTCGGAACCACAGACTTAGAAATCGCCAGCTCATATACAGTGCATAAAATATATTTATATATATACCCTTATACACCATTTTAATATAAAATATCACAAAATTCTTCTAAGTCCCTCGGGAAGAGTGAAAGACGCGCACGTTCATTTTCAGAGCTCCTAGACCATCCTATAAGAAGTTAGCCAAAAAGTAGCTTCGAAAAACGCTTAGGTTAAGTTTCAGAGTTGCTTCTAATGTACCAAAGCTGGACTTAGACATAATTTCACTCTCACAACATTATGGCTGGTTGGAGACAGTCCGAACCACAAGTACCGGGTCCATGGTTCTGTGCGTATACTGGGGGGACGGTGACGACTCCCATTGACCCCTGACTATACCGGGGATACGCTTATCACAATGCCTTTCTGGTCTGTGCTGAAGCAGGGCATTCTGGCAGCCAAGTGGCTTGACCTTTATTAGTGAGCCTGGTTACCCCCTCTCAGAACCACAGACTTAGAAATCGCCAGCTCATATACAGTGCATAAAATATATTTATATATATACCCTTATACACCATTTTAATAAAAAATATCACAAAATTCTTCTATGTCCCTTGGTGAAGAGTGAAAGATGCGCACGGTCATTTTCAGAGCTCCTAGACCTTCCTATAAGAAGTTAGCCAAAAAGTAGCTTCGAAAAACGCTTAGGTTAAGTTTCAGAGTTGCTTCTAATGTATCAAAAATGGACTTAGACATAATTTCACTCTCACAACATTATGGCTGGTTGGAGACAGTACGAACCACAAGTACCGGGTCCATGGTTCTGGGCGTATACTGGGGGGACGGGGACGACTCCCATTGACCCCTGACTATACCGGGGATACGCTTATCACAATGCCTTTCTGGTCTGTGCTGAAGCAGGGCATTCTGGCAGCTAAGTGGCTTGACCTTTATTAGTGAGCCTGGTTACCCCCTCTCAGAACCACAGACTTAGAAATCGCCAGCTCATATACAGTGCATAAAATATATTTAAATATATACCCTTATACACCATTTTAATAAAAAATATCACAAAATTCTTCTAAGTCCCTCGGGAAGAGTGAAAGACGCGCACGTTCATTTTCAGAGCTCCTAGACCTTCCTATAAGAAGTTAGCCAAAAAGTAGCTTCGAAAAACGCTTAGGTTAAGTTTCAGAGTTGCTTCTAATGTACCAAAGCTGGACTTAGACATAATTTCACTCTCACAACATTATGGCTGGTTGGAGACAGTCCGAACCACAAGTACCGGGTCCATGGTTCTGGGCGTATACTGGGGGGACGGGGACGACTCCCATTAACCCCTGACTATCCCGGGGATACGCTTATCACAATGCCTTACTGGTCTGTGCTGAAGCAGGGCATTCTGGCAGCCAAGTGGCTTGACCTTTATTAGTGAGCCTGGTTACCCCCTCTCGGAACCACAGACTTAGAAATCGCCAGCTCATATACAGTGCATAAAATATATTTATATATATACCCTTATACACCATTTTAATATAAAATATCACAAAATTCTTCTAAGTCCCTCGGGAAGAGTGAAAGACGCGCACGTTCATTTTCAGAGCTCCTAGACCATCCTATAAGAAGTTAGCCAAAAAGTAGCTTCGAAAAACGCTTAGGTTAAGTTTCAGAGTTGCTTCTAATGTACCAAAGCTGGACTTAGACATAATTTCACTCTCACAACATTATGGCTGGTTGGAGACAGTCCGAACCACAAGTACCGGGTCCATGGTTCTGTGCGTATACTGGGGGGACGGTGACGACTCCCATTGACCCCTGACTATACCGGGGATACGCTTATCACAATGCCTTTCTGGTCTGTGCTGAAGCAGGGCATTCTGGCAGCCAAGTGGCTTGACCTTTATTAGTGAGCCTGGTTACCCCCTCTCAGAACCACAGACTTAGAAATCGCCAGCTCATATACAGTGCATAAAATATATTTATATATATACCCTTATACACCATTTTAATAAAAAATATCACAAAATTCTTCTATGTCCCTTGGTGAAGAGTGAAAGATGCGCACGGTCATTTTCAGAGCTCCTAGACCTTCCTATAAGAAGTTAGCCAAAAAGTAGCTTCGAAAAACGCTTAGGTTAAGTTTCAGAGTTGCTTCTAATGTATCAAAAATGGACTTAGACATAATTTCACTCTCACAACATTATGGCTGGTTGGAGACAGTACGAACCACAAGTACCGGGTCCATGGTTCTGGGCGTATACTGGGGGGACGGGGACGACTCCCATTGACCCCTGACTATACCGGGGATACGCTTATCACAATGCCTTTCTGGTCTGTGCTGAAGCAGGGCATTCTGGCAGCTAAGTGGCTTGACCTTTATTAGTGAGCCTGGTTACCCCCTCTCAGAACCACAGACTTAGAAATCGCCAGCTCATATACAGTGCATAAAATATATTTAAATATATACCCTTATACACCATTTTAATAAAAAATATCACAAAATTCTTCTAAGTCCCTCGGGAAGAGTGAAAGACGCGCACGTTCATTTTCAGAGCTCCTAGACCTTCCTATAAGAAGTTAGCCAAAAAGTAGCTTCGAAAAACGCTTAGGTTAAGTTTCAGAGTTGCTTCTAATGTACCAAAGCTGGACTTAGACATAATTTCACTCTCACAACATTATGGCTGGTTGGAGACAGTCCGAACCACAAGTACCGGGTCCATGGTTCTGGGCGTATACTGGGGGGACGGGGACGACTCCCATTAACCCCTGACTATCCCGGGGATACGCTTATCACAATGCCTTACTGGTCTGTGCTGAAGCAGGGCATTCTGGCAGCCAAGTGGCTTGACCTTTATTAGTGAGCCTGGTTACCCCCTCTCGGAACCACAGACTTAGAAATCGCCAGCTCATATACAGTGCATAAAATATATTTATATATATACCCTTATACACCATAATTAATTAAAAATATCACAAAATTCTTCTAAGTCCCTCGGGAAGAGTGAAAGACGCGCACGTTCATTTTCAGAGCTCCTAGACCATCCTATAAGAAGTTAGCCAAAAAGTAGCTTCGAAAAACGCTTAGGTTAAGTTTCAGAGTTGCTTCTAATGTACCAAAGCTGGACTTAGACATAATTTCACTCTCACAACATTATGGCTGGTTGGAGACAGTCCGAACCACAAGTACCGGGTCCATGGTTCTGTGCGTATACTGGGGGGACGGGGACGACTCCCATTGACCCCTGACTATACCGGGGATACGCTTATCACAATGCCTTTCTGGTCTGTGCTGAAGCAGGGCATTCTGGCAGCCAAGTGGCTTGACCTTTATTAGTGAGCCTGGTTACCCCCTCTCAGAACCACAGACTTAGAAATCGCCAGCTCATATACAGTGCATAAAATATATTTATATATATACCCTTATACACCATTTTAATAAAAAATATCACAAAATTCTTCTATGTCCCTTGGTGAAGAGTGAAAGATGCGCACGGTCATTTTCAGAGCTCCTAGACCTTCCTATAAGAAGTTAGCCAAAAAGTAGCTTCGAAAAACGCTTAGGTTAAGTTTCAGAGTTGCTTCTAATGTATCAAAAATGGACTTAGACATAATTTCACTCTCACAACATTATGGCTGGTTGGAGACAGTACGAACCACAAGTACCAGGTCCATGGTTCTGGGCGTATACTGGGGGGACGGGGACGACTCCCATTAACCCCTGACTATACCGGGGATACGCTTATCACAATGCCTTTCTGGTCTGTGCTGAAGCAGGGCATTCTGGCAGCCAAGTGACTTGACCTTTATTAGTGAGCCTGGTTACCCCCTCTCGGAACCACAGACTTAGAAATCGCCAGCTCATATACAGTGCATAAAACATATTTATATATATACCCTTATACACCATTTTAATAAAAAATATCACAAAATTCTTCTATGTCCCTTGGTGAAGAGTGAAAGACGCGCACGGTCATTTTCAGAGCTCCTAGACCTTCCTATAAGAAGTTAGCCATAAAGTAGCTTCGAAAAAACGCTTAGGTTAAGTTTCAGAGTTGCTTCTAATGTACCAAAGCTGGACTTAGACATAATTTCACTCTCACAACATTATGGCTGGCTGGAGACAGTACGAACCACAAGTACCGGGTCCATGGTTCTGGGCGTATACTGGGGGGACGGGGACGACTCCCATTAACCCCTGACTATCCCGGGGATACGCTTATCACAATGCCTTACTGGTCTGTGCTGAAGCAGGGCATTCTGGCAGCCAAGTGGCTTGACCTTTATTAGTGAGCCTGGTTACCCCCTCTCGGAACCACAGACTTAGAAATCGCCAGCTCATATACAGTGCATAAAATATATTTATATATATACCCTTATACACCATTTTAATAAAAAATATCACAAAATTCTTCTAAGTCCCTCGGGAAGAGTGAAAGACGCGCACGTTCATTTTCAGAGCTCCTAGACCATCCTATAAGAAGTTAGCCAAAAAGTAGCTTCGAAAAACGCTTAGGTTAAGTTTCAGAGTTGCTTCTAATGTACCAAAGCTGGACTTAGACATAATTTCACTCTCACAACATTATGGCTGGTTGGAGACAGTCCGAACCACAAGTACCGGGTCCATGGTTCTGTGCGTATACTGGGGGGACGGGGACGACTCCCATTGACCCCTGACTATACCGGGGATACGCTTATCACAATGCCTTTCTGGTCTGTGCTGAAGCAGGGCATTCTGGCAGCCAAGTGGCTTGACCTTTATTAGTGAGCCTGGTTACCCCCTCTCAGAACCACAGACTTAGAAATCGCCAGCTCATATACAGTGCATAAAATATATTTATATATATACCCTTATACACCATTTTAATAAAAAATATCACAAAATTCTTCTATGTCCCTTGGTGAAGAGTGAAAGATGCGCACGGTCATTTTCAGAGCTCCTAGACCTTCCTATAAGAAGTTAGCCAAAAAGTAGCTTCGAAAAACGCTTAGGTTAAGTTTCAGAGTTGCTTCTAATGTATCAAAAATGGACTTAGACATAATTTCACTCTCACAACATTATGGCTGGTTGGAGACAGTACGAACCACAAGTACCGGGTCCATGGTTCTGGGCGTATACTGGGGGGACGGGGACGACTCCCATTAACCCCTGACTATACCGGGGATACGCTTATCACAATGCCTTTCTGGTCTGTGCTGAAGCAGGGCATTCTGGCAGCCAAGTGACTTGACCTTTATTAGTGAGCCTGGTTACCCCCTCTCGGAACCACAGACTTAGAAATCGCCAGCTCATATACAGTGCATAAAACATATTTATACTGCACCGACACACTTTATTCGAGCAAATACCTGGTATGTACCTGGCAGATACCTGGAATGCGCCGCTCCTCACCTCTGACAAGCCCCGTTGCGTTTGCCTTCCCAGCCTGGGTTCATGCCTGGCTGATGGGCGGCTGATTTGTTAAATGATAATGATTAGGATTTAATAGGCTGCAATGCTTCGCGTGTCTACCAGATGGCATAAATTCATGAATTGTAATGCAGTATATATATATATACTGTGCAGTATTGCAGCCAGGGGGAATAAAATGCTTCAATCCCTGCCTAGAAAATAACCCAATATACTCGGGCAGAAAACAGTCACAAACCTCAATACACCCGGGTATACCCGAATTCGTGGGACTAGCCGAGCTCGAATAAAGTGTGTCGCCAGTGTATATATACCCTTATACACCATTTTAATAAAAAATATCACAAAATTCTTCTATGTCCCTTGGTGAAGAGTGAAAGACGCGCACGGTCATTTTCAGAGCTCCTAGACCTTCCTATAAGAAGTTAGCCATAAAGTAGCTTCGAAAAACGCTTACACTGGCGACACACTTTATTCGAGCTTGGCTAGTCCCACGAATTCGGATATACCCGGGTGTATTGAGGTTTGTGACTGTTTTCTGCCCGAGTACATTGAGTTATTTTCCAAGCAGGGATTGAAGCATTTTATTCCCGCTGGCTGCAATACTGCACAGTATATATATATAAACTGCATTACAATTCATGAATTTATGCCATCTGGTAGACACGCGAAGCATTGCAGCCTATTAAATCCTAATCATTATCATTTAACAGATCAGCCGCCCATCACCCAGGCATGAACCCAGGCTGGGAAGGCAAATGCAACGGGGCTTGTCAGAGGTTAGGAGTGGCGCATTCCAGGTATCTGCCAGGTACATACCGGGTATTTGCTCGAATAAAGTGTGTCGGTGCAGTAGGTTAAGTTTCAGAGTTGCTTCTAATGTACCAAAGCTGGACTTAGACATAATTTCACTCTCACAACATTATGGCTGGCTGGAGACAGTACGAACCACAAGTACCGGGTCCATGGTTCTGGGCGTATACTGGGGGGACGGGGATGACTCCCATTAACCCCTGACTATACCGGGGATATGCTTATCACAATGCCTTTCTGGTCTGTGCTGAAGCAGTGCATTCTGGCAGCCAAGTGGCTTGACCTTTATTAGTGAGCCTGGTTACCCCCTCTCGGAACCACAGACTTAGAAATCGCCAGCTCATATACAGTGCATAAAATATATTTATATATATACCCTTATACACCATTTTAATAAAAAATATCACAAAATTCTTCTAAGTCCCTCGGGAAGAGTGGAAGACGCGCACGTTCATTTTCAGAGCTCCTAGACCTTCCTATAAGAAGTTAGCCAAAAAGTAGCTTCGAAAAACGCTTAGGTTAAGTTTCAGAGTTGCTTCTAATGTACCAAAGCTGGACTTAGACATAATTTCACTCTCACAACATTATGGCTGGTTGGAGACAGTCCGAACCACAAGTACCGGGTCCATGGTTCTGGGCGTATACTGGGGGGACGGGGACGACTCCCATTAACCCCTGACTATACCGGGGATACGCTTATCACAATGCCTTTCTGGTCTGTGCTGAAGCAGGGCATTCTGGCAGCCAAGTGGCTTGACCTTTATTAGTGAGCCTGGTTACCCCCTCTCGGAACCACAGACTTAGAAATCGCCAGCTCATATACAGTGCATAAAATATATTTATATATATACCCTTATACACCATTTTAATAAAAAATATCACAAAATTCTTCTAAGTCCCTCGGGAAGAGTGAAAGACGCGCACGTTCATTTACAGAGCTCCTAGACCTTCCTATAAGAAGTTAGCCAAAAAGTAGCTTCGAAAAACGCTTAGGTAAAGTTTCCGAGTTGCTTCTAATGTACCGAAGCTGGACTTAGACATAATTTCACTCTCACAACATTATGGCTGGTTGGAGACAGTCCGAACCACAAGTACCGGGTCCATGGTTCTGGGCGTATACTGGGGGGACGGGGACGACTCCCATTAACCCCTGACTATACCGGGGATACGCTTATCACAATGCCTTACTGGTCTGTGCTGAAGCAGGGCATTCTGGCAGCCAAGTGGCTTGACCTTTATTAGTGAGCCTGGTTACCCCCTCTCGGAACCACAGACTTAGAAATCGCCAGCTCATATAGAGTGCATAAAATATATTTATATATATACCCTTATACACCATTTTAATAAAAAATATCACAAAATTCTTCTAAGTCCCTCGGGAAGAGTGAAAGACGCGCACGTTCATTTTCAGAGCTCCTAGACCATCCGATAAGAAGTTAGCCAAAAAGTAGCTTCGAAAAACGCTTAGGTTAAGTTTCAGAGTTGCTTCTAATGTACCAAAGCTGGACTTAGACATAATTTCACTCTCACAACATTATGGCTGGTTGGAGACATTCCGAACCACAAGTACCGGGTCCATGGTTCTGTGCGTATACTGGGGGGACGGGGACGACTCCCATTGACCCCTGACTATACCGGGGATACGCTTATCACAATGCCTTTCTGGTCTGTGCTGAAGCAGGGCATTCTGGCAGCCAAGTGGCTTGACCTTTATTAGTGAGCCTGGTTACCCCCTCTCAGAACCACAGACTTAGAAATCGCCAGCTCATATACAGTGCATAAAATATATTTATATATATACCCTTATACACCATTTTAATAAAAAATATCACAAAATTCTTCTAAGTCCCTCGGGAAGAGTGAAAGACGCGCACGTTCATTTTCAGAGCTCCTAGACCATCCGATAAGAAGTTAGCCAAAAAGTAGCTTCGAAAAACGCTTAGGTTAAGTTTCAGAGTTGCTTCTAATGTACCAAAGCTGGACTTAGACATAATTTCACTCTCACAACATTATGGCTGGTTGGAGACAGTCCGAACCACAAGTACCGGGTCCATGGTTCTGTGCGTATACTGGGGGGACGGGGACGACTCCCATTGACCCCTGACTATACCGGGGATACGCTTATCACAATGCCTTTCTGGTCTGTGCTGAAGCAGGGCATTCTGGCAGCCAAGTGGCTTGACCTTTATTAGTGAGCCTGGTTACCCCCTCTCAGAACCACAGACTTAGAAATCGCCAGCTCATATACAGTGCATAAAATATATTTATATATATACCCTTATACACCATTTTAATAAAAAATATCACAAAATTCTTCTAAGTCCCTCGGGAAGAGTGAAAGACGCGCACGTTCATTTTCAGAGCTCCTAGACCTTCCTATAAGAAGTTAGCCAAAAAGTAGCTTCGAAAAACGCTTAGGTTAAGTTTCAGAGTTGCTTCTAATGTACCAAAGCTGGACCTAGACATAATTTCACTCTCACAACATTATGGCTGGTTGGAGACAGTCCGAAACACAAGTACTGGGTCCATGGTTCTGGGCGTATACTGGGGGGACGGGGATGACTCCCATTAACCCCTGACTATACCGGGGATACGCTTATCACAATGCCTTTCTGGTCTGTGCTGAAGCAGGGCATTCTGGCAGCCAAGTGGCTTGACCTTTATTAGTGAGCCTGGTTACCCCCTCTCGGAACCACAGACTTAGAAATCGCCAGCTCATATACAGTGCATAAAATATATTTATATATATACCCTTATACACCATTTTAATAAAAAATATCACAAAATTCTTCTAAGTCCCTCGGGAAGAGTGAAAAACGCGCACGTTCATTTTCAGAGCTCCTAGACCATCCTATAAGAAGTTAGCCAAAAAGTAGCTTCGAAAAACGCTTAGGTTAAGTTTCAGAGTTGCTTCTAATGTACCAAAGCTGGACTTAGACATAATTTCACTCTCACAACATTATGGCTGGCTGGAGACAGTCCGAACCACAAGTACCGGGTCCATGGTTCTGTGCGTATACTGGGGGGACGGGGACGACTCCCATTGACCCCTGACTATACCGGGGATACGCTTATCACAATGCCTTTCTGGTCTGTGCTGAAGCAGGGCATTCTGGCAGCCAAGTGGCTTGACCTTTATTAGTGAGCCTGGTTACCCCCTCTCGGAACCACAGACTTAGAAATCGCCAGCTCATATACAGTGCATAAAATATATTTATATATATACCCTTATACACCATTTTAATAAAAAATATCACAAAATTCTTCTAAGTCCCTCGGGAAGAGTGAAAGACGCGCACGTTCATTTACAGAGCTCCTAGACCTTCCTATAAGAAGTTAGCCAAAAAGTAGCTTCGAAAAACGCTTAGGTAAAGTTTCCGAGTTGCTTCTAATGTACCGAAGCTGGACTTAGACATAATTTCACTCTCACAACATTATGGCTGGTTGGAGACAGTCCGAACCACAAGTACCGGGTCCATGGTTCTGGGCGTATACTGGGGGGACGGGGACGACTCCCATTAACCCCTGACTATACCGGGGATACGCTTATCACAATGACTTACTGGTCTGTGCTGAAGCAGGGCATTCTGGCAGCCAAGTGGCTTGACCTTTATTAGTGAGCCTGGTTACCCCCTCTCGGAACCACAGACTTAGAAATCGCCAGCTCATATACAGTGCATAAAATATATTTATATATATACCCTTATACACCATTTTAATAAAAAATATCACAAAATTCTTCTAAGTCCCTCGGGAAGAGTGAAAGACGCGCACGTTCATTTTCAGAGCTCCTAGACCTTCCTATAAGAAGTTAGCCAAAAAGTAGCTTCGAAAAACGCTTAGGTTAAGTTTCAGAGTTGCTTCTAATGTACCAAAGCTGGACTTAGACATAATTTCACTCTCACAACATTATGGCTGGTTGGAGACAGTCCGAACCACAAGTACCGGGTCCATGGTTCTGGGCGTATACTGGGGGGACGGGGACGACTCCCATTAACCCCTGACTATACCGGGGATACGCGTATCACAATGCCTTACTGGTCTGTGCTGAAGCAGGGCATTCTGGAAGCCAATGGCTTGACCTTTATTAGTGAGCCTGGTTACCCCCTCTCGGAACCACAGACTTAGAAATCGCCAGCTCATATACAGTGCATAAAATATATTTATATATATATACCCTTATACACCATTTTAATAAAAAATATCACAAAATTCTTCTATGTCCCTTGGTGAAGAGTGAAAGACGCGCACGGTCATTTTCAGAGCTCCTAGACCTTCCTATAAGAAGTTAGCCAAAAAGTAGCTTCGAAAAACGCTTAGGTTAAGTTTCAGAGTTGCTTCTAATGTATCAAAAATGGACTTAGACATAATTTCACTCTCACAACATTATGGCTGGTTGGAGACAGTACGAACCACAAGTACCGGGTCCATGGTTCTGGGCGTATACTGGGGGGACGGGGACGACTCCCATTAACCCCTGACTATACCGGGGATACGCTTATCACAATGCCTTTCTGGTCTGTGCTGAAGCAGGGCATTCTGGCAGCCAAGTGACTTGACCTTTATTAGTGAGCCTGGTTACCCCCTCTCGGAACCACAGACTTAGAAATCGCCAGCTCATATACAGTGCATAAAATATATTTATATATATACCCTTATACACCATTTTAATAAAAAATATCACAAAATTCTTCTATGTCCCTTGGTGAAGAGTGAAAGACGCGCACGGTCATTTTCAGAGCTCCTAGACCTTCCTATAAGAAGTTAGCCAAAAAGTAGCTTCGAAAAACGCTTAGGTTAAGTTTCAGAGTTGCTTCTAATGTACCAAAGCTGGATTTAGACATAATTTCACTCTCACAACATTATGGCTGGTTGGAGACAGTCCGAACCACAAGTACCGGGTCCATGGTTCTGGGCGTATACTGGGGGGACGGGGACGACTCCCATTAACCCCTGACTATACCGGGGATACGCTTATCACAATGCCTTTCTGGTCTGTGCTGAAGCAGGGCATTCTGGCAGCCAAGTGGCTTGACCTTTATTAGTGAGCCTGGTTACCCCCTCTCGGAACCACAGACTTAGAAATCGCCAGCTCATATACAGTGCATAAAATATATTTATATATATACCCTTATACAGTACACCACTTTAATAAAAATTATCACAAAATTCTTCTAAGTCCCTCGGGAAGAGTGAAAGACGCGCACGTTCATTTTCAGAGCTCCTAGACCTTCTTTGAAGAAGTTAGCCAAAAAGTAGCTTCGAAAAACGCTTAGGTTAAGTTTCAGAGTTGCTTCTAATGTACCGAAGCTGGACTTAGACATAATTTCACTCTCACAACATTATGGCTGGTTGGAGACAGTCCGAACCACAAATACCGGGTCCATGGTTCTGGGCATATACTGGGGGGACGGGGACGACTCCCATTAAACCCTGACTATACCGGGGATACGCGTATCACAATGCCTTACTGGTCTGTGCTGAAGCAGGGCATTCTGGCAGCCAAGTGGCTTGACCTTTATTAGTGAGCCTGGTTACCCCCTCTCGGAACCACAGACTTAGAAATCGCCAGCTCATATACAGTGCATAAAATATATTTATATATATACCCTTATACACCATTTTAATAAAAATTATCACAAAATTCTTCTAAGTCCCTCGGGAACAGTGAAAGACGTGCACGTTCATTTTCAGGGCTCCTAGACCTTCCTATAAGAAGTTAGCCAAAAAGTAGCTTCGAAAAACGCTTAGGTTAAGTTTCAGAGTTGCTTCTAATGTACCGAAGCTGGACTTAGACATAATTTCACTCTCACAACATTATGGCTGGTTGGAGACAGTCCGAACCACAAGTACCGGGTCCATGGTTCTTGGCGTATACTGGGGGGACGGGGACGACTCCCATTAACCCCTGACTATACCGGGGATACTCTTATCACAATGCCTTTCTGGTCTGTGCTGAAGCAGGGCATTCTGGCAGCCAAGTGGCTTGACCTTTATTAATGAGCCTGGTTACCCCCTCTCGGAACCACAGACTTAGAAATCGCCAGCTCATATACAGTGCATAAAATATATTTATATATATACACTTATACACTATTTTAATAAAAATTATCACAAAATTCTTCTAAGTCCCTCGGAAGAGTGAAAGACGTGCACGTTCATTTTCAGGGCTCCTAGACCTTCCTATAAGAAGTTAGCCAAAAAGTAGCTTCGAAAAACGCTTAGGTTAAGTTTCAGAGTTGCTTCTAATGTACCGAAGCTGGACTTAGACATAATTTCACTCTCACAACATTATGGCTGGTTGGAGACAGTCCGAACCACAAATACCGGGTCCATGGTTCTGGGCATATACTTGGGGGACGGGGACGACTCCCATTAAACCCTGACTATACCGGGGATACGCGTATCACAATGCCTTACTGGTCTGTGCTGAAGCAGGGCATTCTGGCAGCCAAGTGGCTTGACCTTTATTAGTGAGCCTGGTTACCCCCTCTCGGAACCACAGACTTAGAAATCGCCAGCTCATATACAGTGCATAAAATATATTTATATATATACCCTTATACACCATTTTAATAAAAAATATCACAAAATTCTTCTAAGTCCCTCGGGAAGAGTGAAAGACGCGCACGTTCATTTTCAGAGCTCCTAGACCTTCCTATAAGAAGTTAGCCAAAAAGTAGCTTCGAAAAACGCTTTTGTTAAGTTTCAGAGTTGCTTCTAATGTACCGAAGCTGGACTTAGACATAATTTCACTCTCACAACATTATGGCTGGTTGGAGACAGTCCGAACCACAAATACCGGGTCCATGGTTCTGGGCATATACTGGGGGGACGGGGACGACTCCCATTAACCCCTGACTATACCGGGGATACGCGTATCACAATGCCTTACTGGTCTGTGCTGAAGCAGGGCATTCTGGCAGCCAAGTGGCTTGACCTTTATTAGTGAGCCTGGTTACCCCCTTTCGGAGCCACAGACTTAGAAATCGCCAGCTCATATACAGTGCATAAAATATATTTATATATATATATACCCTTATACACCATTTTAATAAAAAATATCACAAAATTCTTCTAAGTCCCTCGGGAAGAGTGAAAGACGCGCACGTTCATTTTCAGAGCTCCTAGACCTTCCTATAAGAAGTTAGCCAAAAAGTAGCTTCGAAAAACGCTTAGGTTAAGTTTCAGAGTTGCTTCTAATGTACCGAAGCTGGACTTAGACATAATTTCACTCTCACAACATTATGGCTGGTTGGAGACAGTCCGAACCACAAATACCGGGTCCATGGTTCTGGGCATATACTGGGGGGACGGGGACGACTCCCATTAAACATTGACTATACCGGGGATACGCGTATCACAATGCCTTACTGGTCTGTGCTGAAGCAGGGCATTCTGGCAGCCAAGTGGCTTGACCTTTATTAGTGAGCCTGGTTACCCCCTCTCAGAACCACAGACTTAGAAATCGCCAGCTCATATACAGTGCATAAAATATATTTATATATATACCCTTATACACCATTTTAATAAAAAATATCACAAAATTCTTCTAAGTCCCTCGGGAAGAGTGAAAGACGCGCACGTTCATTTTCAAAGCTCCTAGACCTTCCTATAAGAAGTTAGCCAAAAAGTAGCTTCGAAAAACGCTTAGGTTAAGTTTCAGAGTTGCTTCTAATGTACCAAAGCTGGACTTAGACATAATTTCACTCTCACAACATTATGGCTGGTTGGAGACAGTCCGAACCACAAGTACCGGGTCCATGGTTCTGGGCGTATACTGGGGGGACGGGGACGACTCCCATTAACCCCTGACTATACCGGGGATACGCGTATCACAATGCCTTACTGGTCTGTGCTGAAGCAGGGCATTCTGGCAGCCAATGGCTTGACCTTTATTAGTGAGCCTGGTTACCCCCTCTCGGAACCACAGACTTAGAAATCGCCAGCTCATATACAGTGCATAAAATATATTTATATATATATACCCTTATACACCATTTTAATAAAAAATATCACAAAATTCTTCTATGTCCCTTGGTGAAGAGTGAAAGACGCGCACGGTCATTTTCAGAGCTCCTAGACCTTCCTATAAGAAGTTAGCCAAAAAGTAGCTTCGAAAAACGCTTAGGTTAAGTTTCAGAGTTGCTTCTAATGTACCGAAGCTGGACTTAGACATAATTTCACTCTCACAACATTATGGCTGGTTGGAGACAGTCCGAACCACAAATACCGGGTCCATGGTTCTGGGCATATACTGGGGGGACGGGGACGACTCCCATTAAACCCTGACTATACCGGGGATACGCGTATCACAATGCCTTACTGGTCTGTGCTGAAGCAGGGCATTCTGGCAGCCAAGTGGCTTGACCTTTATTAGTGAGCCTGGTTACCCCCTCTCAGAACCACAGACTTAGAAATCGCCAGCTCATATACAGTGCATAAAATATATTTATATATATACCCTTATACACCATTTTAATAAAAAATATCACAAAATTCTTCTAAGTCCCTCGGGAAGAGTGAAAGACGCGCACGTTCATTTTCAGAGCTCCTAGACCTTCCTATAAGAAGTTAGCCAAAAAGTAGCTTCGAAAAACGCTTAGGTTAAGTTTCAGAGTTGCTTCTAATGTACCAAAGCTGGACTTAGACATAATTTCACTCTCACAACATTATGGCTGGTTGGAGACAGTCCGAACCACAAGTACCGGGTCCATGGTTCTGGGCGTATACTGGGGGGACGGGGACGACTCCCATTAACCCCTGACTATACCGGGGATACGCGTATCACAATGCCTTACTGGTCTGTGCTGAAGCAGGGCATTCTGGCAGCCAATGGCTTGACCTTTATTAGTGAGCCTGGTTACCCCCTCTCGGAACCACAGACTTAGAAATCGCCAGCTCATATACAGTGCATAAAATATATTTATATATATATACCCTTATACACCATTTTAATAAAAAATATCACAAAATTCTTCTAAGTCCCTCGGGAAGATTGAAAGACGCGCACGTTCATTTTCAGAGCTCCTAGACCTTCCTATAAGAAGTTAGCCAAAAAGTAGCTTCGAAAAACGCTTAGGTTAAGTTTCAGAGTTGCTTCTAATGTACCGAAGCTGGACTTAGACATAATTTCACTCTCACAACATTATGGCTGGTTGGAGACAGTCCGAACCACAAATACCGGGTCCATGGTTCTGGGCATATACTGGGGGGACGGGGACGACTCCCATTAAACCCTGACTATACCGGGGATACGCGTATCACAATGCCTTACTGGTCTGTGCTGAAGCAGGGCATTCTGGCAGCCAAGTGGCTTGACCTTTATTAGTGAGCCTGGTTACCCCCTCTCGGAACCACAGACTTAGAAATCGCCAGCTCATATACAGTGCATAAAATATATTTATATATATACCCTTATACACCATTTTAATAAAAATTATCACAAAATTCTTCTAAGTCCCTCGGGAACAGTGAAAGACGTGCACGTTCATTTTCAGGGCTCCTAGACCTTCCTATAAGAAGTTAGCCAAAAAGTAGCTTCGAAAAACGCTTAGGTTAAGTTTCAGAGTTGCTTCTAATGTACCGAAGCTGGACTTAGACATAATTTCACTCTCACAACATTATGGCTGGTTGGAGACAGTCCGAACCACAAGTACCGGGTCCATGGTTCTTGGCGTATACTGGGGGGACGGGGACGACTCCCATTAACCCCTGACTATACCGGGGATACTCTTATCACAATGCCTTTCTGGTCTGTGCTGAAGCAGGGCATTCTGGCAGCCAAGTGGCTTGACCTTTATTAATGAGCCTGGTTACCCCCTCTCGGAACCACAGACTTAGAAATCGCCAGCTCATATACAGTGCATAAAATATATTTATATATATACACTTATACACTATTTTAATAAAAATTATCACAAAATTCTTCTAAGTCCCTCGGAAGAGTGAAAGACGTGCACGTTCATTTTCAGGGCTCCTAGACCTTCCTATAAGAAGTTAGCCAAAAAGTAGCTTCGAAAAACGCTTAGGTTAAGTTTCAGAGTTGCTTCTAATGTACCGAAGCTGGACTTAGACATAATTTCACTCTCACAACATTATGGCTGGTTGGAGACAGTCCGAACCACAAATACCGGGTCCATGGTTCTGGGCATATACTTGGGGGACGGGGACGACTCCCATTAAACCCTGACTATACCGGGGATACGCGTATCACAATGCCTTACTGGTCTGTGCTGAAGCAGGGCATTCTGGCAGCCAAGTGGCTTGACCTTTATTAGTGAGCCTGGTTACCCCCTCTCGGAACCACAGACTTAGAAATCGCCAGCTCATATACAGTGCATAAAATATATTTATATATATACCCTTATACACCATTTTAATAAAAAATATCACAAAATTCTTCTAAGTCCCTCGGGAAGAGTGAAAGACGCGCACGTTCATTTTCAGAGCTCCTAGACCTTCCTATAAGAAGTTAGCCAAAAAGTAGCTTCGAAAAACGCTTTTGTTAAGTTTCAGAGTTGCTTCTAATGTACCGAAGCTGGACTTAGACATAATTTCACTCTCACAACATTATGGCTGGTTGGAGACAGTCCGAACCACAAATACCGGGTCCATGGTTCTGGGCATATACTGGGGGGACGGGGACGACTCCCATTAACCCCTGACTATACCGGGGATACGCGTATCACAATGCCTTACTGGTCTGTGCTGAAGCAGGGCATTCTGGCAGCCAAGTGGCTTGACCTTTATTAGTGAGCCTGGTTACCCCCTCTCGGAGCCACAGACTTAGAAATCGCCAGCTCATATACAGTGCATAAAATATATTTATATATATATATACCCTTATACACCATTTTAATAAAAAATATCACAAAATTCTTCTAAGTCCCTCGGGAAGAGTGAAAGACGCGCACGTTCATTTTCAGAGCTCCTAGACCTTCCTATAAGAAGTTAGCCAAAAAGTAGCTTCGAAAAACGCTTAGGTTAAGTTTCAGAGTTGCTTCTAATGTACCGAAGCTGGACTTAGACATAATTTCACTCTCACAACATTATGGCTGGTTGGAGACAGTCCGAACCACAAATACCGGGTCCATGGTTCTGGGCATATACTGGGGGGACGGGGACGACTCCCATTAAACCCTGACTATACCGGGGATACGCGTATCACAATGCCTTACTGGTCTGTGCTGAAGCAGGGCATTCTGGCAGCCAAGTGGCTTGACCTTTATTAGTGAGCCTGGTTACCCCCTCTCAGAACCACAGACTTAGAAATCGCCAGCTCATATACAGTGCATAAAATATATTTATATATATACCCTTATACACCATTTTAATAAAAAATATCACAAAATTCTTCTAAGTCCCTCGGGAAGAGTGAAAGACGCGCACGTTCATTTTCAAAGCTCCTAGACCTTCCTATAAGAAGTTAGCCAAAAAGTAGCTTCGAAAAACGCTTAGGTTAAGTTTCAGAGTTGCTTCTAATGTACCAAAGCTGGACTTAGACATAATTTCACTCTCACAACATTATGGCTGGTTGGAGACAGTCCGAACCACAAGTACCGGGTCCATGGTTCTGGGCGTATACTGGGGGGACGGGGACGACTCCCATTAACCCCTGACTATACCGGGGATACGCGTATCACAATGCCTTACTGGTCTGTGCTGAAGCAGGGCATTCTGGCAGCCAATGGCTTGACCTTTATTAGTGAGCCTGGTTACCCCCTCTCGGAACCACAGACTTAGAAATCGCCAGCTCATATACAGTGCATAAAATATATTTATATATATATACCCTTATACACCATTTTAATAAAAAATATCACAAAATTCTTCTATGTCCCTTGGTGAAGAGTGAAAGACGCGCACGGTCATTTTCAGAGCTCCTAGACCTTCCTATAAGAAGTTAGCCAAAAAGTAGCTTCGAAAAACGCTTAGGTTAAGTTTCAGAGTTGCTTCTAATGTACCGAAGCTGGACTTAGACATAATTTCACTCTCACAACATTATGGCTGGTTGGAGACAGTCCGAACCACAAATACCGGGTCCATGGTTCTGGGCATATACTGGGGGGACGGGGACGACTCCCATTAAACCCTGACTATACCGGGGATACGCGTATCACAATGCCTTACTGGTCTGTGCTGAAGCAGGGCATTCTGGCAGCCAAGTGGCTTGACCTTTATTAGTGAGCCTGGTTACCCCCTCTCAGAACCACAGACTTAGAAATCGCCAGCTCATATACAGTGCATAAAATATATTTATATATATACCCTTATACACCATTTTAATAAAAAATATCACAAAATTCTTCTAAGTCCCTCGGGAAGAGTGAAAGACGCGCACGTTCATTTTCAGAGCTCCTAGACCTTCCTATAAGAAGTTAGCCAAAAAGTAGCTTCGAAAAACGCTTAGGTTAAGTTTCAGAGTTGCTTCTAATGTACCAAAGCTGGACTTCGACATAATTTCACTCTCACAACATTATGGCTGGTTGGAGACAGTCCGAACCACAAGTACCGGGTCCATGGTTCTGGGCGTATACTGGGGGGACGGGGACGACTCCCATTAACCCCTGACTATACCGGGGATACGCGTATCACAATGCCTTACTGGTCTGTGCTGAAGCAGGGCATTCTGGCAGCCAATGGCTTGACCTTTATTAGTGAGCCTGGTTACCCCCTCTCGGAACCACAGACTTAGAAATCGCCAGCTCATATACAGTGCATAAAATATATTTATATATATATACCCTTATACACCATTTTAATAAAAAATATCACAAAATTCTTCTATGTCCCTTGGTGAAGAGTGAAAGACGCGCACGGTCATTTTCAGAGCTCCTAGACCTTCCTATAAGAAGTTAGCCAAAAAGTAGCTTCGAAAAACGCTTAGGTTAAGTTTCAGAGTTGCTTCTAATGTATCAAAAATGGACTTAGACATAATTTCACTCTCACAACATTATGGCTGGTTGGAGACAGTACGAACCACAAGTACCGGGTCCATGGTTCTGGGCGTATACTGGGGGGACGGGGACGACTCCCATTAACCCCTGACTATACCGGGGATACGCTTATCACAATGCCTTTCTGGTCTGTGCTGAAGCAGGGCATTCTGGCAGCCAAGTGACTTGACCTTTATTAGTGAGCCTGGTTACCCCCTCTCGGAACCACAGACTTAGAAATCGCCAGCTCATATACAGTGCATAAAATATATTTATATATATACCCTTATACACCATTTTAATAAAAAATATCACAAAATTCTTCTAAGTCCCTCGGGAAGAGTGAAAGACGCGCACGTTCATTTTCAGAGCTCCTAGACCTTCCTATAAGAAGTTAGCCAAAAAGTAGCTTCGAAAAACGCTTAGGTTAAGTTTCAGAGTTGCTTCTAATGTACCAAAGCTGGACTTAGACATAATTTCACTCTCACAACATTATGGCTGGTTGGAGACAGTCCGAACCACAAGTACCGGGTCCATGGTTCTGGGCGTATACTGGGGGGACGGGGACGACTCCCATTAACCCCTGACTATACCGGGGATACGCGTATCACAATGCCTTACTGGTCTGTGCTGAAGCAGGGCATTCTGGCAGCCAATGGCTTGACCTTTATTAGTGAGCCTGGTTACCCCCTCTCGGAACCACAGACTTAGAAATCGCCAGCTCATATACAGTGCATAAAATATATTTATATATATATACCCTTATACACCATTTTAATAAAAAATATCACAAAATTCTTCTATGTCCCTTGGTGAAGAGTGAAAGACGCGCACGGTCATTTTCAGAGCTCCTAGACCTTCCTATAAGAAGTTAGCCAAAAAGTAGCTTCGAAAAACGCTTAGGTTAAGTTTCAGAGTTGCTTCTAATGTATCAAAAATGGACTTAGACATAATTTCACTCTCACAACATTATGGCTGGTTGGAGACAGTACGAACCACAAGTACCGGGTCCATGGTTCTGGGCGTATACTGGGGGGACGGGGACGACTCCCATTAACCCCTGACTATACCGGGGATACGCTTATCACAATGCCTTTCTGGTCTGTGCTGAAGCAGGGCATTCTGGCAGCCAAGTGACTTGACCTTTATTAGTGAGCCTGGTTACCCCCTCTCGGAACCACAGACTTAGAAATCGCCAGCTCATATACAGTGCATAAAATATATTTATATATATACCCTTATACACCATTTTAATAAAAAATATCACAAAATTATTCTAAGTCCTTCGGGAAGAGTGAAAGACTCGCACGTTCATTTTCAGAGCTACTAGACCTTCCTATAAGAAGTTAGCCAAAAAGTAGCTTCGAAAAATGCTTAGGTTAAGTTTCAGAGTTGCTTCTAATGTACCAAAGCTGGACTTAGACATAATTTCACTCTCACAACATTATAGCTGGTTGGAGACAGTCCGAACCACAAGTACCGGGTCCATGGTTCTGGGCGTATACTGGGGGGACGGGGATGACTCCCATTAACCCCTGACTATACCGGGGATATGCTTATCACAATGCCTTTCTGGTCTGTGCTGAAGCAGTGCATTCTGGCAGCCAAGTGGCTTGACCTTTATTAGTGAGCCTGGTTACCCCCTCTCGGAACCACAGACTTAGAAATCGCCAGCTCATATACAGTGCATAAAATATATTTATATATATATACCCTTATACACCATTTTAATAAAAAATATCACAAAATTCTTCTAAGTCCCTCGGGAAGAGTGAAAGACGCGCACGTTCATTTTCAGAGCTCCTAGACCTTCCTATAAGAAGTTAGCCAAAAAGTAGTTACGAAAAACGCTTAGGTTAAGTTTCAGAGTTGCTTCTAATGTACCAAAGCTGGATTTAGACATAATTTCACTCTCACAACATTATGGCTGGTTGGAGACAGTCCGAACCACAAGTACCGGGTCCATGATTCTGGGCGTATACTGGGGGGACGGGGACGACTCCCATTAACCCCTGACTATACCGGGGATACGCTTATCACAATGCCTTTCTGGTCTGTGCTGAAGCAGGGCATTCTGGCAGCCAAGTGACTTGACCTTTATTAGTGAGCCTGGTTACCCCCTCTCGGAACCACAGACTTAGAAATCGCCAGCTCATATACAGTGCATAAAATATATTTATATATATACCCTTATACACCATTTTAATAAAAAATATCACAAAATTATTCTAAGTCCTTCGGGAAGAGTGAAAGACTCGCACGTTTATTTTCAGAGCTACTAGACCTTCCTATAAGAAGTTAGCCAAAAAGTAGCTTCGAAAAATGCTTAGGTTAAGTTTCAGAGTTGCTTCTAATGTACCAAAGCTGGACTTAGACATAATTTCACTCTCACAACATTATAGCTGGTTGGAGACAGTCCGAACCACAAGTACCGGGTCCATGGTTCTGGGCGTATACTGGGGGGACGGGGATGACTCCCATTAACCCCTGACTATACCGGGGATATGCTTATCACAATGCCTTTCTGGTCTGTGCTGAAGCAGTGCATTCTGGCAGCCAAGTGGCTTGACCTTTATTAGTGAGCCTGGTTACCCCCTCTCGGAACCACAGACTTAGAAATCGCCAGCTCATATACAGTGCATAAAATATATTTATATATATATACCCTTATACACCATTTTAATAAAAAATATCACAAAATTCTTCTAAGTCCCTCGGGAAGAGTGAAAGACGCGCATGTTCATTTTCAGAGCTCCTAGACCTTCCTATAAGAAGTTAGCCAAAAAGTAGCTTCGAAAAACGCTTAGGTTAAGTTTCAGAGTTGCTTCTAATGTACCAAAGCTGGATTTAGACATAATTTCACTCTCACAACATTATGGCTGGTTGGAGACAGTCCGAACCACAAGTACCGGGTCCATGGTTCTGGGCGTATACTGGGGGGACGGGGACGACTCCCATTAACCCCTGACTATACCGGGGATACGCTTATCACAATGCCTTTCTGGTCTGTGCTGAAGCAGGGCATTCTGGCAGCCAAGTGGCTTGACCTTTATTAGTGAGCCTGGTTACCCCCTCTCGGAACCACAGACTTAGAAATCGCCAGCTCATATACAGTGCATAAAATATATTTATATATATACCCTTATACACCACTTTAATAAAAATTATCACAAAATTCTTCTAAGTCCCTCGGGAAGAGTGAAAGACGCGCACGTTCATTTTCAGAGCTCCTAGACCTTCTTTTAAGAAGTTACCAAAAAGTAGCTTCGAAAAACGCTTAGGTTAAGTTTCAGAGTTGCTTCTAATGTACCGAAGCTGGACTTAGACATAATTTCACTCTCACAACATTATGGCTGGTTGGAGACAGTCCGAACCACAAATACCGGGTCCATGGTTCTGGGCATATACTGGGGGGACGGGGACGACTCCCATTAAACCCTGACTATACCGGGGATACGCGTATCACAATGCCTTACTGGTCTGTGCTGAAGCAGGGCATTCTGGCAGCCAAGTGGCTTGACCTTTATTAGTGAGCCTGGTTACCCCCTCTCGGAACCACAGACTTAGAAATCGCCAGCTCATATACAGTGCATAAAATATATTTATATATATACACTTATACACTATTTTAATAAAAATTATCACAAAATTCTTCTAAGTCCCTCGGAAGAGTGAAAGACGTGCACGTTCATTTTCAGGGCTCCTAGACCTTCCTATAAGAAGTTAGCCAAAAAGTAGCTTCGAAAAATGCTTAGGTTAAGTTTCAGAGTTGCTTCTAATGTACCAAAGCTGGACTTAGACATAATTTCACTCTCACAACATTATAGCTGGTTGGAGACAGTCCGAACCACAAGTACCGGGTCCATGGTTCTGGGCGTATACTGGGGGGACGGGGATGACTCCCATTAACCCCTGACTATACCGGGGATATGCTTATCACAATGCCTTTCTGGTCTGTGCTGAAGCAGTGCATTCTGGCAGCCAAGTGGCTTGACCTTTATTAGTGAGCCTGGTTACCCCCTCTCGGAACCACAGACTTAGAAATCGCCAGCTCATATACAGTGCATAAAATATATTTATATATATATACCCTTATACACCATTTTAATAAAAAATATCACAAAATTCTTCTAAGTCCCTCGGGAAGAGTGAAAGACGCGCACGTTCATTTTCAGAGCTCCTAGACCTTCCTATAAGAAGTTAGCCAAAAAGTAGTTACGAAAAACGCTTAGGTTAAGTTTCAGAGTTGCTTCTAATGTACCAAAGCTGGATTTAGACATAATTTCACTCTCACAACATTATGGCTGGTTGGAGACAGTCCGAACCACAAGTACCGGGTCCATGATTCTGGGCGTATACTGGGGGGACGGGGACGACTCCCATTAACCCCTGACTATACCGGGGATACGCTTATCACAATGCCTTTCTGGTCTGTGCTGAAGCAGGGCATTCTGGCAGCCAAGTGACTTGACCTTTATTAGTGAGCCTGGTTACCCCCTCTCGGAACCACAGACTTAGAAATCGCCAGCTCATATACAGTGCATAAAATATATTTATATATATACCCTTATACACCATTTTAATAAAAAATATCACAAAATTATTCTAAGTCCTTCGGGAAGAGTGAAAGACTCGCACGTTCATTTTCAGAGCTACTAGACCTTCCTATAAGAAGTTAGCCAAAAAGTAGCTTCGAAAAATGCTTAGGTTAAGTTTCAGAGTTGCTTCTAATGTACCAAAGCTGGACTTAGACATAATTTCACTCTCACAACATTATAGCTGGTTGGAGACAGTCCGAACCACAAGTACCGGGTCCATGGTTCTGGGCGTATACTGGGGGGACGGGGATGACTCCCATTAACCCCTGACTATACCGGGGATATGCTTATCACAATGCCTTTCTGGTCTGTGCTGAAGCAGTGCATTCTGGCAGCCAAGTGGCTTGACCTTTATTAGTGAGCCTGGTTACCCCCTCTCGGAACCACAGACTTAGAAATCGCCAGCTCATATACAGTGCATAAAATATATTTATATATATATACCCTTATACACCATTTTAATAAAAAATATCACAAAATTCTTCTAAGTCCCTCGGGAAGAGTGAAAGACGCGCACGTTCATTTTCAGAGCTCCTAGACCTTCCTATAAGAAGTTAGCCAAAAAGTAGCTTCGAAAAACGCTTAGGTTAAGTTTCAGAGTTGCTTCTAATGTACCAAAGCTGGATTTAGACATAATTTCACTCTCACAACATTATGGCTGGTTGGAGACAGTCCGAACCACAAGTACCGGGTCCATGGTTCTGGGCGTATACTGGGGGGACGGGGACGACTCCCATTAACCCCTGACTATACCGGGGATACGCTTATCACAATGCCTTTCTGGTCTGTGCTGAAGCAGGGCATTCTGGCAGCCAAGTGGCTTGACCTTTATTAGTGAGCCTGGTTACCCCCTCTCGGAACCACAGACTTAGAAATCGCCAGCTCATATACAGTGCATAAAATATATTTATATATATACCCTTATACACCACTTTAATAAAAATTATCACAAAATTCTTCTAAGTCCCTCGGGAAGAGTGAAAGACGCGCACGTTCATTTTCAGAGCTCCTAGACCTTCTTTTAAGAAGTTACCAAAAAGTAGCTTCGAAAAACGCTTAGGTTAAGTTTCAGAGTTGCTTCTAATGTACCGAAGCTGGACTTAGACATAATTTCACTCTCACAACATTATGGCTGGTTGGAGACAGTCCGAACCACAAATACCGGGTCCATGGTTCTGGGCATATACTGGGGGGACGGGGACGACTCCCATTAAACCCTGACTATACCGGGGATACGCGTATCACAATGCCTTACTGGTCTGTGCTGAAGCAGGGCATTCTGGCAGCCAAGTGGCTTGACCTTTATTAGTGAGCCTGGTTACCCCCTCTCGGAACCACAGACTTAGAAATCGCCAGCTCATATACAGTGCATAAAATATATTTATATATATACACTTATACACTATTTTAATAAAAATTATCACAAAATTCTTCTAAGTCCCTCGGAAGAGTGAAAGACGTGCACGTTCATTTTCAGGGCTCCTAGACCTTCCTATAAGAAGTTAGCCAAAAAGTAGCTTCGAAAAACGCTTAGGTTAAGTTTCAGAGTTGCTTCTAATGTACCGAAGCTGGACTTAGACATAATTTCACTCTCACAACATTATGGCTGGTTGGAGACAGTCCGAACCAAAAATACCGGGTCCATGGTTCTGGGCATATACTTGGGGGACGGGGACGACTCCCATTAAACCCTGACTATACCGGGGATACGCGTATCACAATGCCTTACTGGTCTGTGCTGAAGCAGGGCATTCTGGCAGCCAAGTGGCTTGACCTTTATTAGTGAGCCTGGTTACCCCCTCTCGGAACCACAGACTTAGAAATCGCCAGCTCATATACAGTGCATAAAATATATTTATATATATACCCTTATACACCATTTTAATAAAAAATATCACAAAATTCTTCTAAGTCCCTCGGGAAGAGTGAAAGACGCGCACGTTCATTTTCAGAGCTCCTAGACCTTCCTATAAGAAGTTAGCCAAAAAGTAGCTTCGAAAAACGCTTAGGTTAAGTTTCAGAGTTGCTTCTAATGTACCGAAGCTGGACTTAGACATAATTTCACTCTCACAACATTATGGCTGGTTGGAGACAGTCCGAACCACAAATACCGGGTACATGGTTCTGGGCATATACTGGGGGGACGGGGACGACTCCCATTAACCCCTGACTATACCGGGGATACGCGTATCACAATGCCTTACTGGTCTGTGCTGAAGCAGGGCATTCTGGCAGCCAAGTGGCTTGACCTTTATTAGTGAGCCTGGTTACCCCCTCTCGGAGCCACAGACTTAGAAATCGCCAGCTCATATACAGTGCATAAAATATATTTATATATATATATACCCTTATACACCATTTTAATAAAAAATATCACAAAATTCTTCTAAGTCCCTCGGGAAGAGTGAAAGACGCGCACGTTCATTTTCAGAGCTCCTAGACCTTCCTATAAGAAGTTAGCCAAAAAGTAGCTTCGAAAAACGCTTAGGTTAAGTTTCAGAGTTGCTTCTAATGTACCGAAGCTGGACTTAGACATAATTTCACTTTCACAACATTATGGCTGGTTGGAGACAGTCCGAACCACAAATACCGGGTCCATGGTTCTGGGCATATACTGGGGGGACGGGGACGACTCCCATTAAACCCTGACTATTCCGGGGATACGCGTATCACAATGCCTTACTGGTCTGTGCTGAAGCACGGCATTCTGGCAGCCAAGTGGCTTGACCTTTATTAGTGAGCCTGGTTACCCCCTCTCGGAACCACAGACTTAGAAATCACCAGTTCATATACAGTGCATAAAATATATTTATATATATACCCTTATACACCATTTTAATAAAAATTATCACAAAATTCTTCTACTGTAAGTCCCTCGGGAAGAGTGAAAGACGTGCACGTTCATTTTCAGGGCTCCTAGACCTTCCTATAAGAAGTTAGCCAAAAAGTAGCTTCGAAAAACGCTTAGGTTAAGTTTCAGAGTTGCTTCTAATGTACCGAAGCTGGACTTAGACATAATTTCACTCTCACAACATTATGGCTGGTTGGAGACAGTCCGAACCACAAGTACCGGGTCCATGGTTCTGGGCGTATACTGGTGGGGGGGGGACGACTCCCATTAACCCCTGACTATACCGGGGATACGCTTATCACAATGCCTTTCTGGTCTGTGCTGAAGCAGGGCATTCTGGCAGCCAAGTGGCTTGACCTTTATTAATGAGCCTGGTTACCCCCTCTCGGAACCACAGACTTAGAAATCGCCAGCTCATATACAGTGCATAAAATATATTTATATATATACACTTATACACCATTTTAATAAAAATTATCACAAAATTCTTCTAAGTCCCTCGGGATGAGTGAAAGACGCGCACGTTCATTTTCAGAGCTCCTAGACCTTCTTTTAAGAAGTTAGCCAAAAAGTAGCTTCGAAAAATGCTTAGGTTAAGTTTAAGAGTTGCTTCTAATGTACCGAAGCTGGACTTAGACATAATTTCACTCTCACAACATTATGGCTGGTTGGAGACAGTCCGAACCAAAAATACCGGGTCCATGGTTCTGGGCATATACTTGGGGGACGGGGACGACTCCCATTAAACCCTGACTATACCGGGGATACGCGTATCACAATGCCTTACTGGTCTGTGCTGAAGCAGGGCATTCTGGCAGCCAAGTGGCTTGACCTTTATTAGTGAGCCTGGTTACCCCCTCTCGGAACCACAGACTTAGAAATCGCCAGCTCATATACAGTGCATAAACTATATTTATATATATACCCTTATACACCATTTTAATAAAAAATATCACAAAATTCTTCTAAGTCCCTCGGGAAGAGTGAAAGACGCGCACGTTCATTTTCAGAGCTCCTAGACCTTCCTATAAGAAGTTAGCCAAAAAGTAGCTTCGAAAAACGCTTAGGTTAAGTTTCAGAGTTGCTTCTAATGTACCGAAGCTGGACTTAGACATAATTTCACTCTCACAACATTATGGCTGGTTGGAGACAGTCCGAACCACAAATACCGGGTCCATGGTTCTGGGCATATACAGTACTGGGGGGACGGGGACGACTCCCATTAAACCCTGACTATACCGGGGATACGCGTATCACAATGCCTTACTGGTCTGTGCTGAAGCAGGGCATTCTGGCAGCCAAGTGGCTTGACCTTTATTAGTGAGCCTGGTTACCCCCTCTCGGAACCACAGACTTAGAAATCGCCAGCTCATATACAGTGCATAAAATATATTTATATATATACCCTTATACACCATTTTAATAAACATTATCACAAAATTCTTCTAAGTCCCTCGGGAACAGTGAAAGACGTGCACGTTCATTTTCAGGGCTCCTAGACCTTCCTATAAGAAGTTAGCCAAAAAGTAGCTTCGAAAAACGCTTAGGTTAAGTTTCAGAGTTGCTTCTAATGTACCGAAGCTGGACTTAGACATAATTTCACTCTCACAACATTATGGCTGGTTGGAGACAGTCCGAACCACAAGTACCGGGTCCATGGTTCTGGGCGTATACTGGGGGGACGGGGACGACTCCCATTAACCCCTGACAATACCGGGGATACGCTTATCACAATGCCTTTCTGGTCTGTGCTGAAGCAGGGCATTCTGGCAGCCAAGTGGCTTGACCTTTATTAGTGAGCCTGGTTACCCCCTCTCGGAACCACAGACTTAGAAATCGCCAGCTCATATACAGTGCATAAAATATATTTATATATATACCCTTATACACCATTTTAATAAAAAATATCACAAAATTCTTCTAAGTCCCTCGGGAAGAGTGAAAGACGCGCACGTTCATTTTCAGAGCTCCTAGACCTTCCTATAAGAAGTTAGCCAAAAAGTAGCTTCGAAAAACGCTTAGGTTAAGTTTCAGAGTTGCTTCTAATGTACCGAAGCTGGACTTAGACATAATTTCACTCTCACAACATTATGGCTGGTTGGAGACAGTCCGAACCACAAATACCGGGTACATGGTTCTGGGCATATACTGGGGGGACGGGGACGACTCCCATTAACCCCTGACTATACCGGGGATACGCGTATCACAATGCCTTACTGGTCTGTGCTGAAGCAGGGCATTCTGGCAGCCAAGTGGCTTGACCTTTATTAGTGAGCCTGGTTACCCCCTCTCGGAGCCACAGACTTAGAAATCGCCAGCTCATATACAGTGCATAAAATATATTTATATATATATATACCCTTATACACCATTTTAATAAAAAATATCACAAAATTCTTCTAAGTCCCTCGGGAAGAGTGAAAGACGCGCACGTTCATTTTCAGAGCTCCTAGACCTTCCTATAAGAAGTTAGCCAAAAAGTAGCTTCGAAAAACGCTTAGGTTAAGTTTCAGAGTTGCTTCTAATGTACCGAAGCTGGACTTAGACATAATTTCACTTTCACAACATTATGGCTGGTTGGAGACAGTCCGAACCACAAATACCGGGTCCATGGTTCTGGGCATATACTGGGGGGACGGGGACGACTCCCATTAAACCCTGACTATTCCGGGGATACGCGTATCACAATGCCTTACTGGTCTGTGCTGAAGCACGGCATTCTGGCAGCCAAGTGGCTTGACCTTTATTAGTGAGCCTGGTTACCCCCTCTCGGAACCACAGACTTAGAAATCACCAGTTCATATACAGTGCATAAAATATATTTATATATATACCCTTATACACCATTTTAATAAAAATTATCACAAAATTCTTCTACTGTAAGTCCCTCGGGAAGAGTGAAAGACGTGCACGTTCATTTTCAGGGCTCCTAGACCTTCCTATAAGAAGTTAGCCAAAAAGTAGCTTCGAAAAACGCTTAGGTTAAGTTTCAGAGTTGCTTCTAATGTACCGAAGCTGGACTTAGACATAATTTCACTCTCACAACATTATGGCTGGTTGGAGACAGTCCGAACCACAAGTACCGGGTCCATGGTTCTGGGCGTATACTGGGGGGACGGGGACGACTTCCATTAACCCCTGACTATACCGGGGATACGCTTATCACAATGCCTTTCTGGTCTGTGCTGAAGCAGGGCATTCTGGCAGCCAAGTGGCTTGACCTTTATTAATGAGCCTGGTTACCCCCTCTCGGAACCACAGACTTAGAAATCGCCAGCTCATATACAGTGCATAAAATATATTTATATATATACACTTATACACCATTTTAATAAAAATTATCACAAAATTCTTCTAAGTCCCTCGGGATGAGTGAAAGACGCGCACGTTCATTTTCAGAGCTCCTAGACCTTCTTTTAAGAAGTTAGCCAAAAAGTAGCTTCGAAAAATGCTTAGGTTAAGTTTAAGAGTTGCTTCTAATGTACCGAAGCTGGACTTAGACATAATTTCACTCTCACAACATTATGGCTGGTTGGAGACAGTCCGAACCAAAAATACCGGGTCCATGGTTCTGGGCATATACTTGGGGGACGGGGACGACTCCCATTAAACCCTGACTATACCGGGGATACGCGTATCACAATGCCTTACTGGTCTGTGCTGAAGCAGGGCATTCTGGCAGCCAAGTGGCTTGACCTTTATTAGTGAGCCTGGTTACCCCCTCTCGGAACCACAGACTTAGAAATCGCCAGCTCATATACAGTGCATAAAATATATTTATATATATACCCTTATACACCATTTTAATAAAAATTATCACAAAATTCTTCTAAGTCCCTCGGGAACAGTGAAAGACGTGCACGTTCATTTTCAGGGCTCCTAGACCTTCCTATAAGAAGTTAGCCAAAAAGTAGCTTCGAAAAACGCTTAGGTTAAGTTTCAGAGTTGCTTCTAATGTACCGAAGCTGGACTTAGACATAATTTCACTCTCACAACATTATGGCTGGTTGGAGACAGTCCGAACCACAAGTACCGGGTCCATGGTTCTGGGCGTATACTGGGGGGACGGGGACGACTCCCATTAACCCCTGACAATACCGGGGATACGCTTATCACAATGCCTTTCTGGTCTGTGCTGAAGCAGGGCATTCTGGCAGCCAAGTGGCTTGACCTTTATTAATGAGCCTGGTTACCCCCTCTCGGAACCACAGACTTAGAAATCGCCAGCTCATATACAGTGCATAAAATATATTTATATATATACACTTATACACTATTTTAATAAAAATTATCACAAAATTCTTCTAAGTCCCTCGGGAAGAGTGAAAGACGTGCAAGTTCATTTTCAGGGCTCCTAGACCTTCCTATAAGAAGTTAGCCAAAAAGTAGCTTCGAAAAACGCTTAGGTTAAGTTTCAGAGTTGCTTCTAATGTACCGAAGCTGGACTTAGACATAATTTCACTCTCACAACATTATGGCTGGTTGGAGACAGTCTGAACCACAAATACCGGGTCCATGGTTCTGGGCATATACTGGGGGGACGGGGACGACTCCCATTAAACGCTGACAATACCGGGGATACGCTTATCACAATGCCTTTCTGGTCTGTGCTGAAGCAGGGCATTCTGGCAGCCAAGTGGCTTGACCTTTATTAATGAGCCTGGTTACCCCCTCTCGGAACCACAGACTTAGAAATCGCCAGCTCATATACAGTGCATAAAATATATTTATATATATACACTTATACACTATTTTAATAAAAATTATCACAAAATTCTTCTAAGTCCCTCGGGAAGAGTGAAAGACGTGCAAGTTCATTTTCAGGGCTCCTAGACCTTCCTATAAGAAGTTAGCCAAAAAGTAGCTTCGAAAAACGCTTAGGTTAAGTTTCAGAGTTGCTTCTAATGTACCGAAGCTGGACTTAGACATAATTTCACTCTCACAACATTATGGCTGGTTGGAGACAGTCTGAACCACAAATACCGGGTCCATGGTTCTGGGCATATACTGGGGGGACGGGGACGACTCCCATTAAACGCTGACTATACCGGGGATACGCGTATCACAATGCCTTACTGGTCTGTGCTGAAGCAGGGCATTCTGGCAGCCAAGTGGCTTGACCTTTATTAGTGAGCCTGGTTACCCCCTCTCGGAGCCACAGACTTAGAAATCGCCAGCTCATATACAGTGCATAAAATATATTTATATATATATACCCTTATACACCATTTTAATAAAAAATATCACAAAATTCTTCTAAGTCCCTCGGGAAGAGTGAAAGACGCGCACGTTCATTTTCAGAGCTCCTAGACCTTCCTATAAGAAGTTAGCCAAAAAGTAGCTTCGAAAAACGCTTAGGTTAAGTTTCAGAGTTGCTTCTAATGTACCGAAGCTGGACTTAGACATAATTTCACTCTCACAACATTATGGCTGGTTGGAGACAGTCCGAACCAAAAATACCGGGTCCATGGTTCTGGGCATATACTTGGGGGACGGGGACGACTCCCATTAAACCCTGACTATACCGGGGATACGCGTATCACAATGCCTTACTGGTCTGTGCTGAAGCAGGGCATTCTGGCAGCCAAGTGGCTTGACATTTATTAGTGAGCCTGGTTACCCCCTCTCGGAACCACAGACTTAGAAATCGCCAGCTCATATACAGTGCATAAAATATATTTATATATATACCCTTATACACCATTTTAATAAAAAATATCACAAAATTCTTCTAAGTCCCTCGGGAAGAGTGAAAGACGCGCACGTTCATTTTCAGAGCTCCTAGACCTTCCTATAAGAAGTTAGCCAAAAAGTAGCTTCGAAAAACGCTTAGGTTAAGTTTCAGAGTTGCGTCTAATGTACCGAAGCTGGACTTAGACATAATTTCACTCTCACAACATTATGGCTGGTTGGAGACAGTCCGAACCACAAATACCGGGTCCATGGTTCTGGGCATATACTGGGGGGACGGGGACGACTCCCATTAACCCCTGACTATACCGGGGATACGCGTATCACAATGCCTTACTGGTCTGTGCTGAAGCAGGGCATTCTGGCAGCCAAGTGGCTTGACCTTTATTAGTGAGCCTGGTTACCCCCTCTCGGAACCACAGACTTAGAAATCACCAGCTCATATACAGTGCATAAAATATATTTATATATATACCCTTATACACCATTTTAATAAAAATTATCACAAAATTCTTCTACTGTAAGTCCCTCGGGAAGAGTGAAAGACGTGCACGTTCATTTTCAGGGCTCCTAGACCTTCCTATAAGAAGTTAGCCAAAAAGTAGCTTCGAAAAACGTTTAGGTTAAGTTTCAGAGTTGCTTCTAATGTACCGAAGCTGGACTTAGACATAATTTCACTCTCACAACATTATGGCTGGTTGGAGACAGTCCGAACCACAAGTACCGGGTCCATGGTTCTGGGCGTATACTGGGGGGACGGGGACGACTCCCATTAACCCCTGACTATACCGGGGATACGCTTATCACAATGCCTTTCTGGTCTGTGCTGAAGCAGGGCATTCTGGCAGCCAAGTGGCTTGACCTTTATTAATGAGCCTGGTTACCCCCTCTCGGAACCACAGACTTAGAAATCGCCAGCTCATATACAGTGCATAAAATATATTTATATATATACACTTATACACCATTTTAATAAAAATTATCACAAAATTCTTCTAAGTCCCTCGGGATGAGTGAAAGACGCGCACGTTCATTTTCAGAGCTCCTAGACCTTCTTTTAAGAAGTTAGCCAAAAAGTAGCTTCGAAAAATGCTTAGGTTAAGTTTAAGAGTTGCTTCTAATGTACCGAAGCTGGACTTAGACATAATTTCACTCTCACAACATTATGGCTGGTTGGAGACAGTCCGAACCAAAAATACCGGGTCCATGGTTCTGGGCATATACTTGGGGGACGGGGACGACTCCCATTAAACCCTGACTATACCGGGGATACGCGTATCACAATGCCTTACTGGTCTGTGCTGAAGCAGGGCATTCTGGCAGCCAAGTGGCTTGACCTTTATTAGTGAGCCTGGTTACCCCCTCTCGGAACCACAGACTTAGAAATCGCCAGCTCATATACAGTGCATAAACTATATTTATATATATACCCTTATACACCATTTTAATAAAAAATATCACAAAATTCTTCTAAGTCCCTCGGGAAGAGTGAAAGACGCGCACGTTCATTTTCAGAGCTCCTAGACCTTCCTATAAGAAGTTAGCCAAAAAGTAGCTTCGAAAAACGCTTAGGTTAAGTTTCAGAGTTGCTTCTAATGTACCGAAGCTGGACTTAGACATAATTTCACTCTCACAACATTATGGCTGGTTGGAGACAGTCCGAACCACAAATACCGGGTCCATGGTTCTGGGCATATACTGGGGGGACGGGGAACACTCCCATTAAACCCTGACTATACCGGGGATACGCGTATCACAATGCCTTACTGGTCTGTGCTGAAGCAGGGCATTCTGGCAGCCAAGTGGCTTGACCTTTATTAGTGAGCCTGGTTACCCCCTCTCGGAACCACAGACTTAGAAATCGCCAGCTCATATACAGTGCATAAAATATATTTATATATATACCCTTATACACCATTTTAATAAAAATTATCACAAAATTCTTCTAAGTCCCTCGGGAACAGTGAAAGACGTGCACGTTCATTTTCAGGGCTCCTAGACCTTCCTATAAGAAGTTAGCCAAAAAGTAGCTTCGAAAAACGCTTAGGTTAAGTTTCAGAGTTGCTTCTAATGTACCGAAGCTGGACTTAGACATAATTTCACTCTCACAACATTATGGCTGGTTGGAGACAGTCCGAACCACAAGTACCGGGTCCATGGTTCTGGGCGTATACTGGGGGGACGGGGACGACTCCCATTAACCCCTGACAATACCGGGGATACGCTTATCACAATGCCTTTCTGGTCTGTGCTGAAGCAGGGCATTCTGGCAGCCAAGTGGCTTGACCTTTATTAATGAGCCTGGTTACCCCCTCTCGGAACCACAGACTTAGAAATCGCCAGCTCATACAGTATACAGTGCATAAAATATATTTATATATATACACTTATACACTATTTTAATAAAAATTATCACAAAATTCTTCTAAGTCCCTCGGGAAGAGTGAAAGACGTGCAAGTTCATTTTCAGGGCTCCTAGACCTTCCTATAAGAAGTTAGCCAAAAAGTAGCTTCGAAAAACGCTTAGGTTAAGTTTCAGAGTTGCTTCTAATGTACCGAAGCTGGACTTAGACATAATTTCACTCTCACAACATTATGGCTGGTTGGAGACAGTCTGAACCACAAATACCGGGTCCATGGTTCTGGGCATATACTGGGGGGACGGGGACGACTCCCATTAAACGCTGACTATACCGGGGATACGCGTATCACAATGCCTTACTGGTCTGTGCTGAAGCAGGGCATTCTGGCAGCCAAGTGGCTTGACCTTTATTAGTGAGCCTGGTTACCCCCTCTCGGAGCCACAGACTTAGAAATCGCCAGCTCATATACAGTGCATAAAATATATTTATATATATATACCCTTATACACCATTTTAATAAAAAATATCACAAAATTCTTCTAAGTCCCTCGGGAAGAGTGAAAGACGCGCACGTTCATTTTCAGAGCTCCTAGACCTTCCTATAAGAAGTTAGCCAAAAAGTAGCTTCTAAAAACGCTTAGGTTAAGTTTCAGAGTTGCTTCTAATGTACCGAAGCTGGACTTAGACATAATTTCACTCTCACAACATTATGGCTGGTTGGAGACAGTCCGAACCAAAAATACCGGGTCCATGGTTCTGGGCATATACTTGGGGGACGGGGACGACTCCCATTAAACCCTGACTATACCGGGGATACGCGTATCACAATGCCTTACTGGTCTGTGCTGAAGCAGGGCATTCTGGCAGCCAAGTGGCTTGACATTTATTAGTGAGCCTGGTTACCCCCTCTCGGAACCACAGACTTAGAAATCGCCAGCTCATATACAGTGCATAAAATATATTTATATATATACCCTTATACACCATTTTAATAAAAAATATCACAAAATTCTTCTAAGTCCCTCGGGAAGAGTGAAAGACGCGCACGTTCATTTTCAGAGCTCCTAGACCTTCCTATAAGAAGTTAGCCAAAAAGTAGCTTCGAAAAACGCTTAGGTTAAGTTTCAGAGTTGCGTCTAATGTACCGAAGCTGGACTTAGACATAATTTCACTCTCACAACATTATGGCTGGTTGGAGACAGTCCGAACCACAAATACCGGGTCCATGGTTCTGGGCATATACTGGGGGGACGGGGACGACTCCCATTAACCCCTGACTATACCGGGGATACGCGTATCACAATGCCTTACTGGTCTGTGCTGAAGCAGGGCATTCTGGCAGCCAAGTGGCTTGACCTTTATTAGTGAGCCTGGTTACCCCCTCTCGGAGCCACAGACTTAGAAATCGCCAGCTCATATACAGTGCATAAAATATATTTATATATATATATACCCTTATACACCATTTTAATAAAAAATATCACAAAATTCTTCTAAGTCCCTCGGGAAGAGTGAAAGACGTGCACGTTCATTTTCAGGGCTCCTAGACCTTCCTATAAGAAGTTAGCAAATAAGTAGCTTCGAAAAACGCTTAGGTTAAGTTTCAGAGTTGCTTCTAATGTACCGAAGCTGGACTTAGACATAATTTCACTCTCACAACATTATGGCTGGTTGGAGACAGTCCGAACCAAAAATACCGGGTCCATGGTTCTGGGCATATACTTGGGGGACGGGGACGACTCCCATTAACCCCTGACTATACCGGGGATACGCGTATCACAATGCCTTACTGGTCTGTGCTGAAGCAGGGCATTCTGGCAGCCAAGTGGCTTGACCTTTATTAGTGAGCCTGGTTACCCCCTCTCGGAACCACAGACTTAGAAATCACCAGCTCATATACAGTGCATAAAATATATTTATATATATACCCTTATACACCATTTTAATAAAAATTATCACAAAATTCTTCTAAGTCCCTCGGGAAGAGTGAAAGACGTGCACGTTCATTTTCAGGGCTCCTAGACCTTCCTATAAGAAGTTAGCAAATAAGTAGCTTCGAAAAACGCTTAGGTTAAGTTTCAGAGTTGCTTCTAATGTACCGAAGCTGGACTTAGACATAATTTCACTCTCACAACATTATGGCTGGTTGGAGACAGTCCGAACCACAAGTACCGGGTCCATGGTTCTGGGCGTATACTGGGGGGACGGGGACGACTCCCATTAACCCCTGACTATACCGGGGATACGCTTATCACAATGCCTTTCTGGTCTGTGCTGAAGCAGGGCATTCTGGCAGCCAAGTGGCTTGACCTTTATTAATGAGCCTGGTTACCCCCTCTCGGAACCACAGACTTAGAAATCGCCAGCTCATATACAGTGCATAAAATATATTTATATATATACACTTATACACCATTTTAATAAAAATTATCACAAAATTCTTCTAAGTCCCTCGGAATGAGTGAAAGACGCGCACGTTCATTTTCAGAGCTCCTAGACCTTCTTTTAAGAAGTTAGCCAAAAAGTAGTTTCGAAAAACGCTTAGGTTAAGTTTAAGAGTTGCTTCTAATGTACCGAAGCTGGACTTAGACATAATTTCACTCTCACAACATTATGGCTGGTTGGAGACAGTCTGAACCAAAAATACCGGGTCCATGGTTCTGGGCATATACTTGGGGGACGGGGACGACTCCCATTAAACCCTGACTATACCGGGGATACGCGTATCACAATGCCTTACTGGTCTGTGCTGAAGCAGGGCATTCTGGCAGCCAAGTGGCTTGACCTTTATTAGTGAGCCTGGTTACCCCCTCTCGGAGCCACAGACTTAGAAATCGCCAGCTCATATACAGTGCATAAAATATATTTATATATATATATATACCCTTATACACCATTTTAATAAAAAATATCACAAAATTCTTCTAAGTCCCTCGGGAAGATTGAAAGACGCGCACGTTCATTTTCAGAGCTCCTAGACCTTCCTATAAGAAGTTAGCCAAAAAGTAGCTTCGAAAAACGCTTAGGTTAAGTTTCAGAGTTGCTTCTAATGTACCGAAGCTGGACTTAGACATAATTTCACTCTCACAACATTATGGCTGGTTGGAGACAGTCCGAACCACAAATACCGGGTCCATGGTTCTGGGCATATACTGGGGGGACGGGGACGACTCCCATTAAACCCTGACTATACCGGGGATACGCGTATCACAATGCCTTACTGGTCTGTGCTGAAGCACGGCATTCTGGCAGCCAAGTGGCTTGACCTTTATTAGTGAGCCTGGTTACCCCCTCTCGGAACCACAGACTTAGAAATCACCAGCTCATATACAGTGCATAAAATATATTTATATATATACCCTTATACACCATTTTAATAAAAATTATCACAAAATTCTTCTAAGTCCCTCGGGAAGAGTGAAAGACGTGCACGTTCATTTTCAGGGCTCCTAGACCTTCCTATAAGAAGTTAGCCAAAAAGTAGCTTCTAAAAACGCTTAGGTTAAGTTTCAGAGTTGCTTCTAATGTACCGAAGCTGGACTTAGACATAATTTCACTCTCACAACATTATGGCTGGTTGGAGACAGTCCGAACCACAAGTACCTGGTCCATGGTTCTGGGCGTATACTGGGGGGACGGGGACGACTCCCATTAACCCCTGACTATACCGGGGATACGCTTATCACAATGCCTTTCTGGTCTGTGCTGAAGCAGGGCATTCTGGCAGCCAAGTGGCTTGACCTTTATTAATGAGCCTGGTTACCCCCTCTCGGAACCACAGACTTAGAAATCGCCAGCTCATATACAGTGCATAAAATATATTTATATATATACACTTATACACCATTTTAATAAAAATTATCACAAAATTCTTCTAAGTCCCTCGGGATGAGTGAAAGACGCGCACGTTCATTTTCAGAGCTCCTAGACCTTCTTTTAAGAAGTTAGCCAAAAAGTAGTTTCGAAAAACGCTTAGGTTAAGTTTAAGAGTTGCTTCTAATGTACCGAAGCTGGACTTAGACATAATTTCACTCTCACAACATTATGGCTGGTTGGAGACAGTCTGAACCAAAAATACCGGGTCCATGGTTCTGGGCATATACTTGGGGGACGGGGACGACTCCCATTAAACCCTGACTATACCGGGGATACGCGTATCACAATGCCTTACTGGTCTGTGCTGAAGCAGGGCATTCTGGCAGCCAAGTGGCTTGACCTTTATTAGTGAGCCTGGTTACCCCCTCTCGGAGCCACAGACTTAGAAATCGCCAGCTCATATACAGTGCATAAAATATATTTATATATATATATATACCCTTATACACCATTTTAATAAAAAATATCACAAAATTCTTCTAAGTCCCTCGGGAAGATTGAAAGACGCGCACGTTCATTTTCAGAGCTCCTAGACCTTCCTATAAGAAGTTAGCCAAAAAGTAGCTTCGAAAAACGCTTAGGTTAAGTTTCAGAGTTGCTTCTAATGTACCGAAGCTGGACTTAGACATAATTTCACTCTCACAACATTATGGCTGGTTGGAGACAGTCCGAACCACAAATACCGGGTCCATGGTTCTGGGCATATACTGGGGGGACGGGGACGACTCCCATTAAACCCTGACTATACCGGGGATACGCGTATCACAATGCCTTACTGGTCTGTGCTGAAGCACGGCATTCTGGCAGCCAAGTGGCTTGACCTTTATTAGTGAGCCTGGTTACCCCCTCTCGGAACCACAGACTTAGAAATCACCAGCTCATATACAGTGCATAAAATATATTTATATATATACCCTTATACACCATTTTAATAAAAATTATCACAAAATTCTTCTAAGTCCCTCGGGAAGAGTGAAAGACGTGCACGTTCATTTTCAGGGCTCCTAGACCTTCCTATAAGAAGTTAGCCAAAAAGTAGCTTCGAAAAACGCTTAGGTTAAGTTTCAGAGTTGCTTCTAATGTACCGAAGCTGGACTTAGACATAATTTCACTCTCACAACATTATGGCTGGTTGGAGACAGTCCGAACCACAAGTACCTGGTCCATGGTTCTGGGCGTATACTGGGGGGACGGGGACGACTCCCATTAACCCCTGACTATACCGGGGATACGCTTATCACAATGCCTTTCTGGTCTGTGCTGAAGCAGGGCATTCTGGCAGCCAAGTGGCTTGACCTTTATTAATGAGCCTGGTTACCCCCTCTCGGAACCACAGACTTAGAAATCGCCAGCTCATATACAGTGCATAAAATATATTTATATATATACACTTATACACCATTTTAATAAAAATTATCACAAAATTCTTCTAAGTCCCTCGGGATGAGTGAAAGACGCGCACGTTCATTTTCAGAGCTCCTAGACCTTCCTATAAGAAGTTAGCCAAATAGTAGCTTCGAAAAACGCTTAGGTTAAGTTTAAGAGTTGCTTCTAATGTACCGAAGCTGGACTTAGACATAATTTCACTCTCACAACATTATGGCTGGTTGGAGACAGTCTGAACCACAAATACCGGGTCCATGGTTCTGGGCATATACTGGGGGGACGGGGACGACTCCCATTAAACGCTGACTATACCGGGATACGCGTATCACAATGCCTTACTGGTCTGTGCTGAAGCAGGGCATTCTGGCAGCCAAGTGGCTTGACCTTTATTAGTGAGCCTGGTTACCCCCTCTCGGAACCACAGACTTAGAAATCGCCAGCTCATATACAGTGCATAAAATATATTTATATATATACCCTTATACACCATTTTAATAAAAAATATCACAAAATTCTTCTAAGTCCCTCGGGAAGAGTGAAAGACGCGCACGTTCATTTTCAGAGCTCCTAGACCTTCCTATAAGAAGTTAGCCAAAAAGTAGCTTCGAAAAACGCTTAGGTTAAGTTTCAGAGTTGCTTCTAATGTACCGAAGCTGGACTTAGACATAATTTCACTCTCACAACATTATGGCTGGTTGGAGACAGTCCGAACCAAAAATATCGGGTCCATGTTTCTGGGCATATACTGGGGGGACGGGGACGACTCCCATTAAACCCTGACTATACCGGGGATACGCGTATCACAATGCCTTACTGGTCTGTGCTGAAGCAGGGCATTCTGGCAGCCAAGTGGCTTGACCTTTATTAGTGAGCCTGGTTACCCCCTCTCGGTACCACAGACTTAGAAATCACCAGCTCATATACAGTGCATAAAATATATTTATATATATACCCTTATACACCATTTTAATAAAAAATATCACAAAATTCTTCTAAGTCCCTCGGGAAGAGTGAAAGACGCGCACGTTCATTTTCAGAGCTCCTAGACCTTCCTATAAGAAGTTAGCCAAAAAGTAGCTTCGAAAAACGCTTAGGTTAAGTTTCAGTGCAGAGATATGGTTGTGTAGCGCACAGCATCCAAAAACGAAGGCAGGTCTGGCGAAAACTTTCTTTATTTGAAGCAAGGCATAAAAAGAGGGACGCAGCCCTTCAACGCGTTTCGTGCAAAGCACTTTGTCAAGAAGTGCCTTTACACGATATACAGCCACTTAAATACAGGAGATCGCTCAACTCTCGCGAGATGCGATGACATCATCAGACCGCTATTAACCAATGAGACAACCATACCCCGCGCATGCGCGACGCGATCGAGCCCTGCACAACAACAATCACGGCAAACCATCTGTCTCACTGCAGTTGCGTGTATCTCAGCTGGTAGACACACCGCTAATCAGGAGACCAGCCCTGGCTGCTTAAACCGTGCATACCGGACCCTCCGCCCCGCGCATGCGCAAATAGGTGCTCTCAAATGCCTTCCCTATTGATGAATCAACGCATACGAGCCGCCAAAAATAATATGGCATACTCACATACATCGTCCCACCAAGAGAGGCAATAACCAATTAATACAATACATATATATAAAAAAACGATCTATTTCTACACATACTGCGATGAGTTCGGCCATCAATGTAACCATATATCAAAACATGAAATATAAATTTTTATTATCTATAAATAAAACTAAACTAAACTTAAATATGACCTTAAAATAAAAAGTATACTGCTATACTCATGTAAAAACAAATGTGCTCCCTACTGATGACTGATGATCATTGTATCTAAATAAAGCAGTACTTGAATATTAATGTTTTACTGTTGTGGAGAACCCAATAGGAAAAAACATGAGTGACAATAGAGAACATCTATTCACACAATTATGTACATGAAGCATTAGTATGAATTATTATGCTATGAGGTAACAACAATATAATACACTTGGTTGTTATATATTCGTGCCTGTTTTTGAGCAAATATTTTTCCCCATATTGGATATTTTATGTCATTAGTATAGTTAATAACAGTTTTTATCCCCATCTAATCAAGTGTTTATTCACAAAAGAATACTAAATCACTTATACAGATTATTTTAAGTCCACATTGAATATTTCAATATATCAAGATGTGAAATAAGTTTACACTTCAATATATCAAGTTATCAAGAGATCAGGTCGGTTCCCATGGACAATTATCAGATTAATATAATATTCATTAGTATACTCAACAATTTTTATATACATATGGACAACAACCATCTCTGCCCTAACATTCATACTTCATTTTCAGAGCTCCTAGACCTTCCTATAAGAAGTTAGCCAAAAAGTAGCTTCGAAAAACGCTTAGGTTAAGTTTCAGAGTTGCTTCTAATGTACCGAAGCTGGACTTAGACATAATTTCACTCTCACAACATTATGGCTGGTTGGAGACAGTCCGAACCACAAATACCGGGTCCATGGTTCTGGGCATATACTTGGGGGACGGGGACGACTCCCATTAAACCCTGACTATACCGGGGATACGCGTATCACAATGCCTTTCTGGTCTGTGCTGAAGCAGGGCATTTTGGCAGCCAAGTGGCTTGACCTTTATTAGTGAGCCTGGTTACCCCCTCTCGGAACCACAGACTTAGAAATCGCCAGCTCATATACAGTGCATAAAATATATTTATATATATACCCTTATACACCATTTTAATAAAAAATATCACAAAATTCTTCTAAGTCCCTCGGGAAGAGTGAAAGACGCGCACGTTCATTTTCAGAGCTCCTAGACCTTCCTATAAGAAGTTAGCCAAAAAGTATCTTCGAAAAACGCTTAGGTAAAGTTTCAGAGTTGCTTCTAAATGTACCGAAGCTGGACTTAGACATAATTTCACTCTCACAACATTGTGGCTGGTTGGAGACAGTCTGAACCACAAATACCGGGTCCATGGTTCTGGGCGTATACTGGGGGGACGGGAATGACTCCCATTAACCCCTGACTAAACCGAGGATACGCTTATCACAATGCCTTTCTGGTTTGTGCTGAAGCAGGGCATTCTGGCAGCCAAGTGGCTTGACCTTTATTAGTGAGCCTGGTTACCCCCTCTCGGAGCCACAGACTTAGAAATCGCCAGCTCATATACAGTGCATAAAATATATTTATATATATATACCCTTATACACCATTTTAATAAAAAATATCACAAAATTCTTCTAAGTCCCTCGGGAAGAGTGAAAGACGCGCACGTTCATTTTCAGAGCTCCTAGACCTTCCTATAAGAAGTTAGCCAAAAAGTAGCTTCGAAAAACGCTTAGGTTAAGTTTCAGAGTTGCTTCTAATGTACCGAAGCTGGACTTAGACATAATTTCACTCTCACAACATTATGGCTGGTTGGAGACAGTCCGAACCACAAATACTGGGTCCATGGTTCTGGGCATATACTGGGGGGACGGGGACGACTCCCATTAAACCCTGACTATACCGGGGATACGCGTATCACAATGCCTTACTGGTCTGTGCTGAAGCACGGCATTCTGGCAGCCAAGTGGCTTGACCTTTATTAGTGAGCCTGGTTACCCCCTCTCGGAGCCACAGACTTAGAAATCGCCAGCTCATATACAGTGCATAAAATATATTTATATATATATACCCTTATACACCATTTTAATAAAAAATATCACAAAATTCTTCTAAGTCCCTCGGGAAGAGTGAAAGACGCGCACGTTCATTTTCAGAGCTCCTAGACCTTCCTATAAGAAGTTAGCCAAAAAGTAGCTTCGAAAAACGCTTAGGTTAAGTTTCAGAGTTGCTTCTAATGTACCGAAGCTGGACTTAGACATAATTTCACTCTCACAACATTATGGCTGGTTGGAGACAGTCCGAACCACAAATACCGGGTCCATGGTTCTGGGCATATACTGGGGGGACGGGGACGACTCCCATTAAACCCTGACTATACCGGGGATACGCGTATCACAATGCCTTTCTGGTCTGTGCTGAAGCAGGGCATTCTGGCAGCCAATTGGCTTGACCATTATTAGTGAGCCTGGTTACCCCCTTTCGGAACCACAAACTTATAAATCGCCAGCTCATATACAGTGCATAAAATATATTTATATATATACCCTTATACACCATTTTAATAAAAAATATCACAAAATTCTTCTAAGTCCCTCGGGAAGAGTGAAAGACGCGCACGTTCATTTTCAGAGCTCCTAGACCTTCCTATAAGAAGTTAGCCAAAAAGTATCTTCGAAAAACGCTTAGGTAAAGTTTCAGAGTTGCTTCTAAATGTACCGAAGCTGGACTTAGACATAATTTCACTCTCACAACATTATGGCTGGTTGGAGACAGTCTGAACCACAAGTACCGGGTCCATGGTTCTGGGCGTATACTGGGGGGACGGGGATGACTCCCATTAACCCCTGACTAAACCTGGGATACGCTTAACACAATGCCTTTCTGGTCTGTGCTTAAGCAGGGCATTTTGGCAGCCAAGTGGCTTGACCTTTATTAGTGAGCCTGGTTACCCCCTCTCGATACCACAGACTTAGAAATCGCCAGCTCATATACAGTGCATAAAATATATTTATATATATACCCTTATACACCATTTTAATAAAAAATATCACAAAATTCTTCTAAGTACCTCGGGAAGAGTGAAAGACGTGCACGTTCATTTACAGAGCTCCTAGACCTTCCTATAAGAAGTTAGCCAAGAAGTAGCTTCGAAAAACGCTTAGGTAAAGTTTCCGAGTTGCTTCTAATGTACCGAAGCTGGACTTAGACATAATTTCACTCTCACAACATTGTGGCTGGTTGGAGACAGTCTGAACCACAAATACCGGGTCCATGGTTCTGGGCATATACTGGGGGGACGGGGACGACTCCCATTAAACCCTGACTATACCGGGGATACGCGTATCACAATGCCTTACTGGTCTGTGCTGAAGCAGGGCATTCTGGCAGCCAAGTGGCTTGACCTTTATTAGTGAGCCTGGTTACCCCCTCTCGGAACCACAGACTTAGAAATCGCCAGCTCATATACAGTGCATAAAATATATTTATATATATACCCTTATACACCATTTTAATAAAAAATATCACAAAATTCTTCTAAGTCCCTCGGGAAGAGTGAAAGACGCGCACGTTCATTTTCAGAGCTCCTAGACCTTCCTATAAGAAGTTAGCCAAAAAGTAGCTTCGAAAAACGCTTAGGTTAAGTTTCAGAGTTGCTTCTAATGTACCGAAGCTGGACTTAGACATAATTTCACTCTCACAACATTATGGCTGGTTGGAGACAGTCCGAACCACAAATACCGGGTCCATGGTTCTGGGCATATACTGGGGGACGGGGACGACTCCCATTAAACCCTGACTATACCGGGGATACGCGTATCACAATGCCTTACTGGTCTGTGCTGAAGCAGGGCATTCTGGCAGCCAAGTGGCTTGACCTTTATTAGTGAGCCTGGTTACCCCCTCTCGGAACCACAGACTTAGAAATCACCAGCTCATATACAGTGCATAAAATATATTTATATATATACCCTTATACACCATTTTAATAAAAATTATCACAAAATTCTTCTAAGTCCCTCGGGAAGAGTGAAAGACGCGCACGTTCATTTTCAGAGCTCCTAGACCTTCCTATAAGAAGTTAGCCAAAAAGTAGCTTCGAAAAACGCTTAGGTTAAGTTTCAGAGTTGCTTCTAATGTACCGAAGCTGGATTTAGACATAATTTCACTCTCACAACATTATGGCTGGTTGGAGACAGTCCGAACCACAAATACCGGGTCCATGGTTCTGGGCATATACTGGGGGGACGGGGACGACTCCCATTAAAACCTGACTATACCGGGGATACGCGTATCACAATGCCTTACTGGTCTGTGCTGAAGCAGGGCATTCTGGCAGCCAAGTGGCTTGACCTTTATTAATGAGCCTGGTTACCCCCTCTTGGAACCACAGACTTAGAAATCGCCAGCTCATATACAGTGCATAAAATATATTTATATATATACCCTTATACACCATTTTAATAAAAAATATCACAAAATTCTTCTAAGTCCCTCGGGAAGAGTGAAAGACGCGCACGTTCATTTTCAGAGCTCCTAGACCTTCCTATAAGAAGTTAGCCAAAAAGTAGCTTCGAAAAACGCTTAGGTAAAGTTTCCGAGTTGCTTCTAATGTACCGAAGCTGGACTTAGACATAATTTCACTCTCACAACATTGTGGCTGGTTGGAGACAGTCTGAACCACAAGTACCGGGTCCATGGTTCTGGGCGTATACTGGGGGGACGGGAATGACTCCCATTAACCCCTGACTAAACCGAGGATACGCTTATCACAATGCCTTTCTGGTTTGTGCTGAAGCAGGGCATTCTGGCAGCCAATTGGCTTGACCTTTTTTTAGTGAGCCTGGTTACCCCCTCTCGGAACCAAAGACTTAGAAATCGCCAGCTCATATACAGTGCATAAAATATATTTATATATATATACCCTTATACACCATTTTAATAAAAAATATCACAAAATTCTTTTTAGTCCCTCGGGAAGAGTGAAAGACGCGCACGTTCATTTTCAGAGCTCCTAGACCTTCCTATAAGAAGTTAGCCAAAAAGTAGCTTCGAAAAACGCTTAGGTTAAGTTTCAGAGTTGCTTCTAATGTACCGAAGCTGGACTTGGACATAATTTCACTCTCACAATATTATGGCTGGTTGGAGACAGTCCGAACCACAAATAGCGGGTCCATGGTTCTGGGCATATACTGGGGGGACGGGGACGACTCCCATTAACCCCTGACTATACCGGGGATACGCTTATCACAATGCCTTTCTGGTCTGTGCTGAAGCAGTACATTCTGGCAGCCAAGTGGCTTGACCTTTATTAGTGAGCCTGGTTACCCCCTCTCGGAAACACAGACTTAGAAATCGCCAGCTCATATACAGTGCATAAAATATATTTATATATATACCCTTATACACCATTTTAATAAAAAATATCACAACATTCTTCTAAGTCCCTCGGGAAGAGTGAAAGACGCGCACGTTCATTTTCAGAGCTCCTAGACCTTCCTATAAGAAGTTAGCCAAAAAGTAGCTTCGAAAAACGCTTAGGTTAAGTTTCAGAGTTGCTTCTAATGTACCGAAGCTGGACTTAGACATAATTTCACTCTCACAACATTATGGCTGGTTGGAGACAGTCCGAACCACAAATACCGGGTCCATGGTTCTGTGCATATACTGGGGGGACGGGGAAGACTCCCATTAAAACCTGACTATACCGGGGATACGCGTATCACAATGCCTTACTGGTCTGTGCTGAAGCAGGGCATTCTGGCAGCCAAGTGGCTTGACCTTTATTAATGAGCCTGGTTACCCCCTCTTGGAACCACAGACTTAGAAATCGCCAGCTCATATACAGTGCATAAAATATATTTATATATATACCCTTATACACCATTTTAATAAAAAATATCACAAAATTCTTCTAAGTCCCTCGGGAAGAGTGAAAGACGCGCACGTTCATTTTCAGAGCTCCTAGACCTTCCTATAAGAAGTTAGCCAAAAAGTAGCTTCGAAAAACGCTTAGGTTAAGTTTCAGAGTTGCTTCTAATGTACCGAAGCTGGACTTACACATAATTTCACTCTCACAACATTATGGCTGGTTGGAGACAGTCCGAACCACAAATACCGGGTCCATGGTTCTGGGCATATACTGGGGGGACGGGGACGACTCCCATTAAACCCTGACTATACCGGGGATACGCGTATCACAATGCCTTTCTGGTCTGTGCTGAAGCAGGGCATTCTGGCAGCCAATTGGCTTGACCATTATTAGTGAGCCTGGTTACCCCCTTTCGGAACCACAAACTTATAAATCGCCAGCTCATATACAGTGCATAAAATATATTTATATATATACCCTTATACACCATTTTAATAAAAAATATCACAAAATTCTTCTAAGTCCCTCGGGAAGAGTGAAAGACGCGCACGTTCATTTTCAGAGCTCCTAGACCTTCCTATAAGAAGTTAGCCAAAAAGTAGCTTCGAAAAACGCTTAGGTAAAGTTTCAGAGTTGCTTCTAAATGTACTGAAGCTGGACTTAGACATAATTTCACTCTCACAACATTATGGCTGGTTGGAGACAGTCTGAACCACAAGTACCGGGTCCATGGTTCTGGGCGTATACTGGGGGGACGGGGATGACTCCCATTAACCCCTGACTAAACCTGGGATACGCTTAACACAATGCCTTTCTGGTCTGTGCTGAAGCAGGGCATTTTGGCAGCCAAGTGGCTTGACCTTTATTAGTGAGCCTGGTTACCCCCTCTCGGAACCACAGACTTAGAAATCGCCAGCTCATATACAGTGCATAAAATATATTTACAGTAGCGACATCTTTTATTGCACTGAATGCCGCCGGCAAGCCGGGATCTACCCCAGCTTATACACCATTTTAATAAAAAATATCACAAAATTCTTCTAAGTCCCTCGGGAAGAGTGAAAGACGCGCACGTTCATTTACAGAGCTCCTAGACCTTCCTATAAGAAGTTAGCCAAAAAGTAGCTTCGAAAAACGCTTAGGTAAAGTTTCCGAGTTGCTTCTAATGTACCGAAGCTGGACTTAGACATAATTTCACTCTCACAACATTGTGGCTGGTTGGAGACAGTCTGAACCACAAGTACCGGGTCCATGGTTCTGGGCGTATACTGGGGGGACGGGAATGACTCCCATTAACCCCTGACTAAACCGAGGATACGCTTATCACAATGCCTTTCTGGTTTGTGCTGAAGCAGGGCATTCTGGCAGCCAATTGGCTTGACCTTTTTTTAGTGAACCTGGTTACCCCCTCTCGGAACCAAAGACTTAGAAATCGCCAGCTCATATACAGTGCATAAAATATATTTATATATATACCCTTATACACCATTTTAATAAAAAATATCATAAAATTCTTTTTAGTCCCTCGGGAAGAGTGAAAGACGCGCACGTTCATTTTCAGAGCTCCTAGACCTTCCTATAAGAAGTTAGCCAAAAAGTAGCTTCGAAAAACGCTTAGGTTAAGTTTCAGAGTTGCTTCTAATGTACCGAAGCTGGACTTGGACATAATTTCACTCTCACAATATTATGGCTGGTTGGAGACAGTCCGAACCACAAATAGCGGGTCCATGGTTCTGGGCATATACTGGGGGGACGGGGACGACTCCCATTAACCCCTGACTATACCGGGGATACGCTTATCACAATGCCTTTCTGGTCTGTGCTGAAGCAGTACATTCTGGCAGCCAAGTGGCTTGACCTTTATGAGTGAGCCTGGTTACCCCCTCTCGGAACCACAGACTTAGAAATCGCCAGCTCATATACAGTGCATAAAATATATTTATATATATACCCTTATACACCATTTTAATAAAAAATATCACAAAATTCTTCTAAGTCCCTCGGGAAGAGTGAAAGACGCGCACGTTCATTTTCAGAGCTGCTAGACCTTCCTATAAGAAGTTAGCCAAAAAGTAGCTTCTAAAAACGCTTAGGTTAAGTTTCAGAGTTGCTTCTAATGTACCGAAGCTGGACTTAGACATAATTTCACTCTCACAACATTATGGCTGGTTGGAGACAGTCCGAACCACAAGTACCGGGTCCATGGTTCTGGGCGTATACTGGGGGGACGGGGACGACTCCCATTAACCCCTGACTATACCGGGGATACGCTTATCACAATGCCTTTCTGGTCTGTGCTGAAGCAGGGCATTCTGGCAGCCAATTGGCTTGACCTTTTTTTAGTGAGCCTGGTTACCCCCTCTCGGAACCAAAGACTTAGAAATCGCCAGCTCATATACAGTGCATAAAATATATTTATATATATACCCTTATACACCATTTTAATAAAAAATATCACAAAATTCTTCTAAGTCCCTCGGGAAGAGTGAAAGACGCGCACGTTCATTTTCAGAGCTCCTAGACCTTCCTATAAGAAGTTAGCCAAAAAGTAGCTTCGAAAAACGCTTAGGTAAAGTTTCCGAGTTGCTTCTAATGTACCGAAGCTGGACTTAGACATAATTTCACTCTCACAACATTGTGGCTGGTTGGAGACAGTCTGAACCACAAGTACCGGGTCCATGGTTCTGGGCGTATACTGGGGGGACGGGAATGACTCCCATTAACCCCTGACTAAACCGAGGATACGCTTATCACAATGCCTTTCTGGTTTGTGCTGAAGCAGGGCATTCTGGCAGCCAATTGGCTTGACCTTTTTTTAGTGAACCTGGTTACCCCCTCTCGGAACCAAAGACTTAGAAATCGCCAGCTCATATACAGTGCATAAAATATATTTATATATATACCCTTATACACCATTTTAATAAAAAATATCATAAAATTCTTTTTAGTCCCTCGGGAAGAGTGAAAGACGCGCACGTTCATTTTCAGAGCTCCTAGACCTTCCTATAAGAAGTTAGCCAAAAAGTAGCTTCGAAAAACGCTTAGGTTAAGTTTCAGAGTTGCTTCTAATGTACCGAAGCTGGACTTGGACATAATTTCACTCTCACAATATTATGGCTGGTTGGAGACAGTCCGAACCACAAATAGCGGGTCCATGGTTCTGGGCATATACTAGGGGGACGGGGACGACTACCATTAACCCCTGACTATACCGGGGATACGCTTATCACAATGCCTTTCTGGTCTGTGCTGAAGCAGTACATTCTGGCAGCCAAGTGGCTTGACCTTTATTAGTGAGCCTGGTTACCCCCTCTCGGAACCACAGACTTAGAAATCGCCAGCTCATATACAGTGCATAAAATATATTTATATATATACCCTTATACACCATTTTAATAAAAAATATCACAAAATTCTTCTAAGTCCCTCGGGAAGAGTGAAAGACGCGCACGTTCATTTTCAGAGCTGCTAGACCTTCCTATAAGAAGTTAGCCAAAAAGTAGCTTCTAAAAACGCTTAGGTTAAGTTTCAGAGTTGCTTCTAATGTACCGAAGCTGGACTTAGACATAATTTCACTCTCACAACATTATGGCTGGTTGGAGACAGTCCGAACCACAAGTACCGGGTCCATGGTTCTGGGCGTATACTGGGGGGACGGGGACGACTCCCATTAACCCCTGACTATACCGGGGATACGCTTATCACAATGCCTTTCTGGTCTGTGCTGAAGCAGGGCATTCTGGCAGCCAATTGGCTTGACCTTTTTTTAGTGAGCCTGGTTACCCCCTCTCGGAACCAAAGACTTAGAAATCGCCAGCTCATATACAGTGCATAAAATATATTTATATATATACCCTTATACACCATTTTAATAAAAAATATCACAAAATTCTTCTAAGTCCCTCGGGAAGAGTGAAAGACGCGCACGTTCATTTTCAGAGCTCCTAGACCTTCCTATAAGAAGTTAGCCAAAAAGTAGCTTCGAAAAATGATTAGGTAAAGTTTCCGAGTTGCTTCTAATGTACCGAAGCTGGACTTAGACATAATTTCACTCTCACAACATTGTGGCTGGTTGGAGACAGTCTGAACCACAAGTACCGGGTCCATGGTTCTGGGCATATACTGGGGGGACGGGAATGACTCCCATTAACCCCTGACTAAACCGAGGATACGCTTATCACAATGCCTTTCTGGTCTGTGCTGAAGCAGGGCATTCTGGCAGCCAAGTGGCTTGACCTTTATTAGTGAGCCTGGTTACCCCCTCTCGGAACCACAGACTTAGAAATCGCCAGCTCATATACAGTGCATAAAATATATTTATATATATACCCTTATACCACCATTTTAATAAAAAATATCACAAAATTCTTCTAAGTCCCTCGGGAAGAGTGAAAGACGCGCACGTTCATTTTCAGAGCTCCTAGACCTTCCTATAAGAAGTTAGCCAAAAAGTAGCTTCGAAAAACGCTTAGGTTAAGTTTCAGAGTTGCTTCTAATGTACCGAAGCTGGACTTAGACATAATTTCACTCTCACAACATTATGGCTGTTTGGAGACAGTCCGAACCACAAGTACCGGGTCCATGGTTCTGGGCGTATACTGGGGGGACGGGGACGACTCCCATTAACCCCTGACTATACCGGGGATACGCTTATCACAATGCCTTTCTGGTCTGTGCTGAAGCAGGGCATTCTGGCAGCTAAGTGGCTTGACCTTTATTAGTGAGCCTGGTTACCCCCTCTCGGAACCACAGACTTAGAAATCGCCAGCTCATATACAGTGCATAAAATATATTTATATATATACACTTATACACCATTTTAATAAAAATTATCACAAAATTCTTCTAAGTCCCTCGGGATGAGTGAAAGACGCGCACGTTCATTTTCAGAGCTCCTAGACCTTCTTTTAAGAAGTTAGCCAAAAAGTAGCTTCGAAAAACGCTTAGGTTAAGTTTAAGAGTTGCTTCTAATGTACCGAAGCTGGACTTAGACATAATTTCACTCTCACAACATTATGGCTGGTTGGAGACAGTCTGAACCACACATACCGGGTCCATGGTTCTGGGCATATACTGGGGGGACGGGGACGACTCCCATTAAACCCTGACTATACCGGGGATACGCGTATCACAATGCCTTACTGGTCTGTGCTGAAGCAGGGCATTCTGGCAGCCAAGTGGCTTGACCTTTATTAGTGAGCCTGGTTACCCCCTCTCGGAACCACAGACTTAGAAATGGCCAGCTCATATACAGTGCATAAAATATATTTATATATATACCCTTATACACCATTTTAATAAAAAATATCACAAAATTCTTCTAAGTCCCTCGGGAAGAGTGAAAGACGCGCACGTTCATTTTCAGAGCTCCTAGACCTTCCTATAAGAAGTTAGCCAAAAAGTAGCTTCGAAAAACGCTTAGGTTAAGTTTCAGAGTTGCTTCTAATGTACCGAAGCTGGACTTAGACATAATTTCACTCTCACAACATTATGGCTGGTTGGAGACAGTCCGAACCACAAGTACCGGGTCCATGGTTCTGGGCGTATACTGGGGGGACGGGGACGACTCCCATTAACCCCTGACTATACCGGGGATACGCTTATCACAATGCCTTTCTGGTCTGTGCTGAAGCAGGGCATTCTGGCAGCCAATTGGCTTGACCTTTTTTTAGTGAGTCTGGTTACCCCCTCTCGGAACCAAAGACTTAGAAATCGCCAGCTCATATACAGTGCATAAAATATATTTATATATATACCCTTATACACCATTTTAATAAAAATTATCACAAAATTCTTCTAAGTCCCTCGGGAAGAGTGAAAGACGCGCACGTTCATTTTCAGAGCTCCTAGACCTTCCTATAAGAAGTTAGCCAAAAAGTAGCTTCGAAAAACGCTTAGGTTAAGTTTCAGAGTTGCTTCTAATGTACCGAAGCTGGACTTGGACATAATTTCACTCTCACAACATTATGGCTGGTTGGAGACAGTCCGAACCACAAATACCGGGTCCATGGTTCTGGGCATATACTGGGGGGACGGGGACGACTCCCATTAAAACCTGACTATACCGGGGATACGCGTATCACAATGCCTTACTGGTCTGTGCTGAAGCAGGGCATTCTGGCAGCCAAGTGGCTTGACCTTTATTAATGAGCCTGGTTACCCCCTCTTGGAACCACAGACTTAGAAATCGCCAGCTCATATACAGTGCATAAAATATATTTATATATATACCCTTATACACCATTTTAATAAAAAATATCACAAAATTCTTCTAAGTCCCTCGGGAAGAGTGAAAGACGCGCACGTTCATTTTCAGAGCTCCTAGACCTTCCTATAAGAAGTTAGCCAAAAAGTAGCTTCGAAAAACGCTTAGGTAAAGTTTCCGAGTTGCTTCTAATGTACCGAAGCTGGACTTAGACATAATTTCACTCTCACAACATTGTGGCTGGTTGGAGACAGTCTGAACCACAAGTACCGGGTCCATGGTTCTGGGCGTATACTGGGGGGACGGGAATGACTCCCATTAACCCCTGACTAAACCGAGGATACGCTTATCACAATGCCTTTCTGGTTTGTGCTGAAGCAGGGCATTCTGGCAGCCAATTGGCTTGACCTTTTTTTAGTGAACCTGGTTACCCCCTCTCGGAACCAAAGACTTAGAAATCGCCAGCTCATATACAGTGCATAAAATATATTTATATATATACCCTTATACACCATTTTAATAAAAAATATCATAAAATTCTTTTTAGTCCCTCGGGAAGAGTGAAAGACGCGCACGTTCATTTTCAGAGCTCCTAGACCTTCCTATAAGAAGTTAGCCAAAAAGTAGCTTCGAAAAACGCTTAGGTTAAGTTTCAGAGTTGCTTCTAATGTACCGAAGCTGGACTTGGACATAATTTCACTCTCACAATATTATGGCTGGTTGGAGACAGTCCGAACCACAAATAGCGGGTCCATGGTTCTGGGCATATACTAGGGGGACGGGGACGACTACCATTAACCCCTGACTATACCGGGGATACGCTTATCACAATGCCTTTCTGGTCTGTGCTGAAGCAGTACATTCTGGCAGCCAAGTGGCTTGACCTTTATTAGTGAGCCTGGTTACCCCCTCTCGGAACCACAGACTTAGAAATCGCCAGCTCATATACAGTGCATAAAATATATTTATATATATACCCTTATACACCATTTTAATAAAAAATATCACAAAATTCTTCTAAGTCCCTCGGGAAGAGTGAAAGACGCGCACGTTCATTTTCAGAGCTGCTAGACCTTCCTATAAGAAGTTAGCCAAAAAGTAGCTTCTAAAAACGCTTAGGTTAAGTTTCAGAGTTGCTTCTAATGTACCGAAGCTGGACTTAGACATAATTTCACTCTCACAACATTGTGGCTGGTTGGAGACAGTCTGAACCACAAGTACCGGGTCCATGGTTCTGGGCATATACTGGGGGGACGGGAATGACTCCCATTAACCCCTGACTAAACCGAGGATACGCTTATCACAATGCCTTTCTGGTCTGTGCTGAAGCAGGGCATTCTGGCAGCCAAGTGGCTTGACCTTTATTAGTGAGCCTGGTTACCCCCTCTCGGAACCACAGACTTAGAAATCGCCAGCTCATATACAGTGCATAAAATATATTTATATATATACCCTTATACCACCATTTTAATAAAAAATATCACAAAATTCTTCTAAGTCCCTCGGGAAGAGTGAAAGACGCGCACGTTCATTTTCAGAGCTCCTAGACCTTCCTATAAGAAGTTAGCCAAAAAGTAGCTTCGAAAAACGCTTAGGTTAAGTTTAAGAGTTGCTTCTAATGTACCGAAGCTGGACTTAGACATAATTTCACTCTCACAACATTATGGCTGGTTGGAGACAGTCTGAACCACACATACCGGGTCCATGGTTCTGGGCATATACTGGGGGGACGGGGACGACTCCCATTAAACCCTGACTATACCGGGGATACGCGTATCACAATGCCTTACTGGTCTGTGCTGAAGCAGGGCATTCTGGCAGCCAAGTGGCTTGACCTTTATTAGTGAGCCTGGTTACCCCCTCTCGGAACCACAGACTTAGAAATGGCCAGCTCATATACAGTGCATAAAATATATTTATATATATACCCTTATACACCATTTTAATAAAAAATATCACAAAATTCTTCTAAGTCCCTCGGGAAGAGTGAAAGACGCGCACGTTCATTTTCAGAGCTCCTAGACCTTCCTATAAGAAGTTAGCCAAAAAGTAGCTTCGAAAAACGCTTAGGTTAAGTTTCAGAGTTGCTTCTAATGTACCGAAGCTGGACTTAGACATAATTTCACTCTCACAACATTATGGCTGGTTGGAGACAGTCCGAACCACAAGTACCGGGTCCATGGTTCTGGGCGTATACTGGGGGGACGGGGACGACTCCCATTAACCCCTGACTATACCGGGGATACGCTTATCACAATGCCTTTCTGGTCTGTGCTGAAGCAGGGCATTCTGGCAGCCAATTGGCTTGACCTTTTTTTAGTGAGTCTGGTTACCCCCTCTCGGAACCAAAGACTTAGAAATCGCCAGCTCATATACAGTGCATAAAATATATTTATATATATACCCTTATACACCATTTTAATAAAAATTATCACAAAATTCTTCTAAGTCCCTCGGGAAGAGTGAAAGACGCGCACGTTCATTTTCAGAGCTCCTAGACCTTCCTATAAGAAGTTAGCCAAAAAGTAGCTTCGAAAAACGCTTAGGTTAAGTTTCAGAGTTGCTTCTAATGTACCGAAGCTGGACTTGGACATAATTTCACTCTCACAACATTATGGCTGGTTGGAGACAGTCCGAACCACAAATACCGGGTCCATGGTTCTGGGCATATACTGGGGGGACGGGGACGACTCCCATTAAAACCTGACTATACCGGGGATACGCGTATCACAATGCCTTACTGGTCTGTGCTGAAGCAGGGCATTCTGGCAGCCAAGTGGCTTGACCTTTATTAATGAGCCTGGTTACCCCCTCTTGGAACCACAGACTTAGAAATCGCCAGCTCATATACAGTGCATAAAATATATTTATATATATACCCTTATACACCATTTTAATAAAAAATATCACAAAATTCTTCTAAGTCCCTCGGGAAGAGTGAAAGACGCGCACGTTCATTTTCAGAGCTCCTAGACCTTCCTATAAGAAGTTAGCCAAAAAGTAGCTTCGAAAAACGCTTAGGTAAAGTTTCCGAGTTGCTTCTAATGTACCGAAGCTGGACTTAGACATAATTTCACTCTCACAACATTGTGGCTGGTTGGAGACAGTCTGAACCACAAGTACCGGGTCCATGGTTCTGGGCGTATACTGGGGGGACGGGAATGACTCCCATTAACCCCTGACTAAACCGAGGATACGCTTATCACAATGCCTTTCTGGTTTGTGCTGAAGCAGGGCATTCTGGCAGCCAATTGGCTTGACCTTTTTTTAGTGAACCTGGTTACCCCCTCTCGGAACCAAAGACTTAGAAATCGCCAGCTCATATACAGTGCATAAAATATATTTATATATATACCCTTATACACCATTTTAATAAAAAATATCATAAAATTCTTTTTAGTCCCTCGGGAAGAGTGAAAGACGCGCACGTTCATTTTCAGAGCTCCTAGACCTTCCTATAAGAAGTTAGCCAAAAAGTAGCTTCGAAAAACGCTTAGGTTAAGTTTCAGAGTTGCTTCTAATGTACCGAAGCTGGACTTGGACATAATTTCACTCTCACAATATTATGGCTGGTTGGAGACAGTCCGAACCACAAATAGCGGGTCCATGGTTCTGGGCATATACTAGGGGGACGGGGACGACTACCATTAACCCCTGACTATACCGGGGATACGCTTATCACAATGCCTTTCTGGTCTGTGCTGAAGCAGTACATTCTGGCAGCCAAGTGGCTTGACCTTTATTAGTGAGCCTGGTTACCCCCTCTCGGAACCACAGACTTAGAAATCGCCAGCTCATATACAGTGCATAAAATATATTTATATATATACCCTTATACACCATTTTAATAAAAAATATCACAAAATTCTTCTAAGTCCCTCGGGAAGAGTGAAAGACGCGCACGTTCATTTTCAGAGCTGCTAGACCTTCCTATAAGAAGTTAGCCAAAAAGTAGCTTCTAAAAACGCTTAGGTTAAGTTTCAGAGTTGCTTCTAATGTACCGAAGCTGGACTTAGACATAATTTCACTCTCACAACATTATGGCTGGTTGGAGACAGTCCGAACCACAAGTACCGGGTCCATGGTTCTGGGCGTATACTGGGGGGACGGGGACGACTCCCATTAACCCCTGACTATACCGGGGATACGCTTATCACAATGCCTTTCTGGTCTGTGCTGAAGCAGGGCATTCTGGCAGCCAATTGGCTTGACCTTTTTTTAGTGAGCCTGGTTACCCCCTCTCGGAACCAAAGACTTAGAAATCGCCAGCTCATATACAGTGCATAAAATATATTTATATATATACCCTTATACACCATTTTAATAAAAAATATCACAAAATTCTTCTAAGTCCCTCGGGAAGAGTGAAAGACGCGCACGTTCATTTTCAGAGCTCCTAGACCTTCCTATAAGAAGTTAGCCAAAAAGTAGCTTCGAAAAATGATTAGGTAAAGTTTCCGAGTTGCTTCTAATGTACCGAAGCTGGACTTAGACATAATTTCACTCTCACAACATTGTGGCTGGTTGGAGACAGTCTGAACCACAAGTACCGGGTCCATGGTTCTGGGCATATACTGGGGGGACGGGAATGACTCCCATTAACCCCTGACTAAACCGAGGATACGCTTATCACAATGCCTTTCTGGTCTGTGCTGAAGCAGGGCATTCTGGCAGCCAAGTGGCTTGACCTTTATTAGTGAGCCTGGTTACCCCCTCTCGGAACCACAGACTTAGAAATCGCCAGCTCATATACAGTGCATAAAATATATTTATATATATACCCTTATACCACCATTTTAATAAAAAATATCACAAAATTCTTCTAAGTCCCTCGGGAAGAGTGAAAGACGCGCACGTTCATTTTCAGAGCTCCTAGACCTTCCTATAAGAAGTTAGCCAAAAAGTAGCTTCGAAAAACGCTTAGGTTAAGTTTCAGAGTTGCTTCTAATGTACCGAAGCTGGACTTAGACATAATTTCACTCTCACAACATTATGGCTGTTTGGAGACAGTCCGAACCACAAGTACCGGGTCCATGGTTCTGGGCGTATACTGGGGGGACGGGGACGACTCCCATTAACCCCTGACTATACCGGGGATACGCTTATCACAATGCCTTTCTGGTCTGTGCTGAAGCAGGGCATTTTGGCAGCCAAGTGGCTTGACCTTTATTAGTGAGCCTGGTTACCCCCTCTCGGAACCACAGACTTAGAAATCGCCAGCTCATATACAGTGCATAAAATATATTTATATATATACACTTATACACCATTTTAATAAAAATTATCACAAAATTCTTCTAAGTCCCTCGGGATGAGTGAAAGACGCGCACGTTCATTTTCAGAGCTCCTAGACCTTCTTTTAAGAAGTTAGCCAAAAAGTAGCTTCGAAAAACGCTTAGGTTAAGTTTAAGAGTTGCTTCTAATGTACCGAAGCTGGACTTAGACATAATTTCACTCTCACAACATTATGGCTGGTTGGAGACAGTCTGAACCACACATACCGGGTCCATGGTTCTGGGCATATACTGGGGGGACGGGGACGACTCCCATTAAACCCTGACTATACCGGGGATACGCGTATCACAATGCCTTACTGGTCTGTGCTGAAGCAGGGCATTCTGGCAGCCAAGTGGCTTGACCTTTATTAGTGAGCCTGGTTACCCCCTCTCGGAACCACAGACTTAGAAATGGCCAGCTCATATACAGTGCATAAAATATATTTATATATATACCCTTATACACCATTTTAATAAAAAATATCACAAAATTCTTCTAAGTCCCTCGGGAAGAGTGAAAGACGCGCACGTTCATTTTCAGAGCTCCTAGACCTTCCTATAAGAAGTTAGCCAAAAAGTAGCTTCGAAAAACGCTTAGGTTAAGTTTCAGAGTTGCTTCTAATGTACCGAAGCTGGACTTAGACATAATTTCACTCTCACAACATTATGGCTGGTTGGAGACAGTCCGAACCACAAGTACCGGGTCCATGGTTCTGGGCGTATACTGGGGGGACGGGGACGACTCCCATTAACCCCTGACTATACCGGGGATACGCTTATCACAATGCCTTTCTGGTCTGTGCTGAAGCAGGGCATTCTGGCAGCCAATTGGCTTGACCTTTTTTTAGTGAGTCTGGTTACCCCCTCTCGGAACCAAAGACTTAGAAATCGCCAGCTCATATACAGTGCATAAAATATATTTATATATATACCCTTATACACCATTTTAATAAAAATTATCACAAAATTCTTCTAAGTCCCTCGGGAAGAGTGAAAGACGCGCACGTTCATTTTCAGAGCTCCTAGACCTTCCTATGAGAAGTTAGCCAAAAAGTAGCTTCGAAAAACGCTTAGGTTAAGTTTCAGAGTTGCTTCTAATGTACCGAAGCTGGACTTGGACATAATTTCACTCTCACAACATTATGGCTGGTTGGAGACAGTCCGAACCACAAATACCGGGTCCATGGTTCTGGGCATATACTGGGGGGGCGGGGACGACTCCCATTAAAACCTGACTATACCGGGGATACGCGTATCACAATGCCTTACTGGTCTGTGCTGAAGCAGGGCATTCTGGCAGCCAAGTGGCTTGACCTTTATTAATGAGCCTGGTTACCCCCTCTTGGAACCACAGACTTAGAAATCGCCAGCTCATATACAGTGCATAAAATATATTTATATATATACCCTTATACACCATTTTAATAAAAAATATCACAAAATTCTTCTAAGTCCCTCGGGAAGAGTGAAAGACGCGCACGTTCATTTTCAGAGCTCCTAGACCTTCCTATAAGAAGTTAGCCAAAAAGTAGCTTCGAAAAACGCTTAGGTTAAGTTTCAGAGTTGCTTCTAATGTACCGAAGCTGGACTTAGACATAATTTCACTCTCACAACATTATGGCTGGTTGGAGACAGTCCGAACCACAAATACCGGGTCCATGGTTCTGGGCATATACTGGGGGGACGGGGACGACTCCCATTAAACCCTGACTATACCGGGGATACGCGTATCACAATGCCTTTCTGGTCTGTGCTGAAGCAGGGCATTCTGGCAGCCAATTGGCTTGACCTTTATTAGTGAGCCTGGTTACCCCCTTTCGGAACCACAAACTTATAAATCGCCAGCTCATATACAGTGCATAAAATATATTTATATATATACCCTTATACACCATTTTAATAAAAAATATCACAACATTCTTCTAAGTCCCTCAGGAAGAGTGAAAGACGCGCAAGTTCATTTTCAGAGCTCCTAGACCTTCCTATAAGAAGTTAGCCAAAAAGTAGCTTCGAAAAACGCTTAGGTAAAGTTTCCGAGTTGCTTCTAATGTACCGAAGCTGGACTTAGACATAATTTCACTCTCACAACATTGTGGCTGGTTGGAGACAGTCTGAACCACAAGTACCGGGTCCATGGTTCTGGGCGTATACTGGGGGGACGGGAATGACTCCCATTAACCCCTGACTAAACCGAGGATACGCTTATCACAATGCCTTTCTGGTTTGTGCTGAAGCAGGGCATTCTGGCAGCCAATTGGCTTGACCTTTTTTTAGTGAGCCTGGTTACCCCCTCTCGGAACCAAAGACTTAGAAATCGCCAGCTCATATACAGTGCATAAAATATATTTATATATATACCCTTATACACCATTTTAATAAAAAATATCACAAAATTCTTTTTAGTCCCTCGGGAAGAGTGAAAGACGCGCACGTTCATTTTCAGAGCTCCTAGACCTTCCTATAAGAAGTTAGCCAAAAAGTAGCTTCGAAAAACGCTTAGGTTAAGTTTCAGAGTTGCTTCTAATGTACCGAAGCTGGACTTGGACATAATTTCACTCTCACAATATTATGGCTGGTTGGAGACAGTCCGAACCACAAATAGCGGGTCCATGGTTCTGGGCATATACTGGGGGGACGGGGACGACTCCCATTAAACCCTGACTATACCGGGGATACGCGTATCACAATGCCTTTCTGGTCTGTGCTGAAGCAGGGCATTCTGGCAGCCAATTGGCTTGACCATTATTAGTGAGCCTGGTTACCCCCTTTCGGAACCACAAACTTATAAATCGCCAGCTCATATACAGTGCATAAAATATATTTATATATATACCCTTATACACCATTTTAATAAAAAATATCACAAAATTCTTCTAAGTCCCTCGGGAAGAGTGAAAGACGCGCACGTTCATTTTCAGAGCTCCTAGACCTTCCTATAAGAAGTTAGCCAAAAAGTAGCTTCGAAAAACGCTTAGGTAAAGTTTCAGAGTTGCTTCTAAATGTACTGAAGCTGGACTTAGACATAATTTCACTCTCACAACATTATGGCTGGTTGGAGACAGTCTGAACCACAAGTACCGGGTCCATGGTTCTGGGCGTATACTGGGGGGACGGGGATGACTCCCATTAACCCCTGACTAAACCTGGGATACGCTAACCACAATGCCTTTCTGGTCTGTGCTGAAGCAGGGCATTTTGGCAGCCAAGTGGCTTGACCTTTATTAGTGAGCCTGGTTACCCCCTCTCGGAACCACAGACTTAGAAATCGCCAGCTCATATACAGTGCATAAAATATATTTATATATATACCCTTATACACCATTTTAATAAAAAATATCACAAAATTCTTCTAAGTCCCTCGGGAAGAGTGAAAGACGCGCACGTTCATTTACAGAGCTCCTAGACCTTCCTATAAGAAGTTAGCCAAAAAGTAGCTTCGAAAAACGCTTAGGTAAAGTTTCCGAGTTGCTTCTAATGTACCGAAGCTGGACTTAGACATAATTTCACTCTCACAACATTGTGGCTGGTTGGAGACAGTCTGAACCACAAGTACCGGGTCCATGGTTCTGGGCGTATACTGGGGGGACGGGAATGACTCCCATTAACCCCTGACTAAACCGAGGATACGCTTATCACAATGCCTTTCTGGTTTGTGCTGAAGCAGGGCATTCTGGCAGCCAATTGGCTTGACCTTTTTTTAGTGAACCTGGTTACCCCCTCTCGGAACCAAAGACTTAGAAATCGCCAGCTCATATACAGTGCATAAAATATATTTATATATATACCCTTATACACCATTTTAATAAAAAATATCATAAAATTCTTTTTAGTCCCTCGGGAAGAGTGAAAGACGCGCACGTTCATTTTCAGAGCTCCTAGACCTTCCTATAAGAAGTTAGCCAAAAAGTAGCTTCGAAAAACGCTTAGGTTAAGTTTCAGAGTTGCTTCTAATGTACCGAAGCTGGACTTGGACATAATTTCACTCTCACAATATTATGGCTGGTTGGAGACAGTCCGAACCACAAATAGCGGGTCCATGGTTCTGGGCATATACTAGGGGGACGGGGACGACTACCATTAACCCCTGACTATACCGGGGATACGCTTATCACAATGCCTTTCTGGTCTGTGCTGAAGCAGTACATTCTGGCAGCCAAGTGGCTTGACCTTTATTAGTGAGCCTGGTTACCCCCTCTCGGAACCACAGACTTAGAAATCGCCAGCTCATATACAGTGCATAAAATATATTTATATATATACCCTTATACACCATTTTAATAAAAAATATCACAAAATTCTTCTAAGTCCCTCGGGAAGAGTGAAAGACGCGCACGTTCATTTTCAGAGCTGCTAGACCTTCCTATAAGAAGTTAGCCAAAAAGTAGCTTCTAAAAACGCTTAGGTTAAGTTTCAGAGTTGCTTCTAATGTACCGAAGCTGGACTTAGACATAATTTCACTCTCACAACATTATGGCTGGTTGGAGACAGTCCGAACCACAAGTACCGGGTCCATGGTTCTGGGCGTATACTGGGGGGACGGGGACGACTCCCATTAACCCCTGACTATACCGGGGATACGCTTATCACAATGCCTTTCTGGTCTGTGCTGAAGCAGGGCATTCTGGCAGCCAATTGGCTTGACCTTTTTTTAGTGAGCCTGGTTACCCCCTCTCGGAACCAAAGACTTAGAAATCGCCAGCTCATATACAGTGCATAAAATATATTTATATATATACCCTTATACACCATTTTAATAAAAAATATCACAAAATTCTTCTAAGTCCCTCGGGAAGAGTGAAAGACGCGCACGTTCATTTTCAGAGCTCCTAGACCTTCCTATAAGAAGTTAGCCAAAAAGTAGCTTCGAAAAATGATTAGGTAAAGTTTCCGAGTTGCTTCTAATGTACCGAAGCTGGACTTAGACATAATTTCACTCTCACAACATTATGGCTGGTTGGAGACAGTCTGAACCACACATACCGGGTCCATGGTTCTGGGCATATACTGGGGGGACGGGGACGACTCCCATTAAACCCTGACTATACCGGGGATACGCGTATCACAATGCCTTACTGGTCTGTGCTGAAGCAGGGCATTCTGGCAGCCAAGTGGCTTGACCTTTATTAGTGAGCCTGGTTACCCCCTCTCGGAACCACAGACTTAGAAATGGCCAGCTCATATACAGTGCATAAAATATATTTATATATATACCCTTATACACCATTTTAATAAAAAATATCACAAAATTCTTCTAAGTCCCTCGGGAAGAGTGAAAGACGCGCACGTTCATTTTCAGAGCTCCTAGACCTTCCTATAAGAAGTTAGCCAAAAAGTAGCTTCGAAAAACGCTTAGGTTAAGTTTCAGAGTTGCTTCTAATGTACCGAAGCTGGACTTAGACATAATTTCACTCTCACAACATTATGGCTGGTTGGAGACAGTCCGAACCACAAGTACCGGGTCCATGGTTCTGGGCGTATACTGGGGGGACGGGGACGACTCCCATTAACCCCTGACTATACCGGGGATACGCTTATCACAATGCCTTTCTGGTCTGTGCTGAAGCAGGGCATTCTGGCAGCCAATTGGCTTGACCTTTTTTTAGTGAGTCTGGTTACCCCCTCTCGGAACCAAAGACTTAGAAATCGCCAGCTCATATACAGTGCATAAAATATATTTATATATATACCCTTATACACCATTTTAATAAAAATTATCACAAAATTCTTCTAAGTCCCTCGGGAAGAGTGAAAGACGCGCACGTTCATTTTCAGAGCTCCTAGACCTTCCTATAAGAAGTTAGCCAAAAAGTAGCTTCGAAAAACGCTTAGGTTAAGTTTCAGAGTTGCTTCTAATGTACCGAAGCTGGACTTGGACATAATTTCACTCTCACAACATTATGGCTGGTTGGAGACAGTCCGAACCACAAATACCGGGTCCATGGTTCTGGGCATATACTGGGGGGACGGGGACGACTCCCATTAAAACCTGACTATACCGGGGATACGCGTATCACAATGCCTTACTGGTCTGTGCTGAAGCAGGGCATTCTGGCAGCCAAGTGGCTTGACCTTTATTAATGAGCCTGGTTACCCCCTCTTGGAACCACAGACTTAGAAATCGCCAGCTCATATACAGTGCATAAAATATATTTATATATATACCCTTATACACCATTTTAATAAAAAATATCACAAAATTCTTCTAAGTCCCTCGGGAAGAGTGAAAGACGCGCACGTTCATTTTCAGAGCTCCTAGACCTTCCTATAAGAAGTTAGCCAAAAAGTAGCTTCGAAAAACGCTTAGGTTAAGTTTCAGAGTTGCTTCTAATGTACCGAAGCTGGACTTAGACATAATTTCACTCTCACAACATTATGGCTGGTTGGAGACAGTCCGAACCACAAATACCGGGTCCATGGTTCTGGGCATATACTGGGGGGACGGGGACGACTCCCATTAAACCCTGACTATACCGGGGATACGCGTATCACAATGCCTTTCTGGTCTGTGCTGAAGCAGGGCATTCTGGCAGCCAATTGGCTTGACCTTTATTAGTGAGCCTGGTTACCCCCTTTCGGAACCACAAACTTATAAATCGCCAGCTCATATACAGTGCATAAAATATATTTATATATATACCCTTATACACCATTTTAATAAAAAATATCACAACATTCTTCTAAGTCCCTCAGGAAGAGTGAAAGACGCGCAAGTTCATTTTCAGAGCTCCTAGACCTTCCTATAAGAAGTTAGCCAAAAAGTAGCTTCGAAAAACGCTTAGGTAAAGTTTCCGAGTTGCTTCTAATGTACCGAAGCTGGACTTAGACATAATTTCACTCTCACAACATTGTGGCTGGTTGGAGACAGTCTGAACCACAAGTACCGGGTCCATGGTTCTGGGCGTATACTGGGGGGACGGGAATGACTCCCATTAACCCCTGACTAAACCGAGGATACGCTTATCACAATGCCTTTCTGGTTTGTGCTGAAGCAGGGCATTCTGGCAGCCAATTGGCTTGACCTTTTTTTAGTGAGCCTGGTTACCCCCTCTCGGAACCAAAGACTTAGAAATCGCCAGCTCATATACAGTGCATAAAATATATTTATATATATACCCTTATACACCATTTTAATAAAAAATATCACAAAATTCTTTTTAGTCCCTCGGGAAGAGTGAAAGACGCGCACGTTCATTTTCAGAGCTCCTAGACCTTCCTATAAGAAGTTAGCCAAAAAGTAGCTTCGAAAAACGCTTAGGTTAAGTTTCAGAGTTGCTTCTAATGTACCGAAGCTGGACTTGGACATAATTTCACTCTCACAATATTATGGCTGGTTGGAGACAGTCCGAACCACAAATAGCGGGTCCATGGTTCTGGGCATATACTGGGGGGACGGGGACGACTCCCATTAACCCCTGACTATACCGGAGATACGCATATCACAATGCCTTTCTGGTCTGTGCTGAAGCAGTACATTCTGGCAGCCAAGTGGCTTGACCTTTATTAGTGAGCCTGGTTACCCCCTCTCGGAACCACAGACTTAGAAATCGCCAGCTCATATACAGTGCATAAAATATATTTATATATATACCCTTATACAACATTTTAATAAAAAATATCACAAAATTCTTCTAAGTCCCTCGGGAAGAGTGAAAGACGCGCACGTTCATTTTCAGAGCTGCTAGACCTTCCTATAAGAAGTTAGCCAAAAAGTAGCTTCTAAAAACGCTTAGGTTAAGTTTCAGAGTTGCTTCTAATGTACCGAAGCTGGACTTAGACATAATTTCACTCTCACAACATTATGGCTGGTTGGAGACAGTCCGAACCACAAGTACCGGGTCCATGGTTCTGGGCGTATACTGGGGGGACGGGGACGACTCCCATTAACCCCTGACTATACCGGGGATACGCTTATCACAATGCCTTTCTGGTCTGTGCTGAAGCAGGGCATTCTGGCAGCCAATTGGCTTGACCTTTTTTTAGTGAGCCTGGTTACCCCCTCTCGGAACCAAATCCTTAGAAATCGCCAGCTCATATACAGTGCATAAAATATATTTATATATATACCCTTATACACCATTTTAATAAAAATTATCACAAAATTCTTCTAAGTCCCTCGGGAAGAGTGAAAGACGCGCACGTTCATTTTCAGAGCTCCTAGACCTTCCTATAAGAAGTTAGCCAAAAAGTAGCTTCGAAAAACGCTTAGGTTAAGTTTCAGAGTTGCTTCTAATGTACCGAAGCTGGACTTAGACATAATTTCACTCTCACAACATTATGGCTGGTTGGAGACAGTCCGAACCACAAATACCGGGTCCATGGTTCTGTGCATATACTGGGGGGACGGGGAAGACTCCCATTAAAACCTGACTATACCGGGGATACGCGTATCACAATGCCTTACTGGTCTGTGCTGAAGCAGGGCATTCTGGCAGCCAAGTGGCTTGACCTTTATTAATGAGCCTGGTTACCCCCTCTTGGAACCACAGACTTAGAAATCGCCAGCTCATATACAGTGCATAAAATATATTTATATATATACCCTTATACACCATTTTAATAAAAAATATCACAAAATTCTTCTAAGTCCCTCGGGAAGAGTGAAAGACGCGCACGTTCATTTTCAGAGCTCCTAGACCTTCCTATAAGAAGTTAGCCAAAAAGTAGCTTCGAAAAACGCTTAGGTTAAGTTTCAGAGTTGCTTCTAATGTACCGAAGCTGGACTTAGACATAATTTCACTCTCACAACATTATGGCTGGTTGGAGACAGTCCGAACCACAAATACCGGGTCCATGGTTCTGGGCATATACTGGGGGGACGGGGACGACTCCCATTAAACCCTGACTATACCGGGGATACGCGTATCACAATGCCTTTCTGGTCTGTGCTGAAGCAGGGCATTCTGGCAGCCAATTGGCTTGACCATTATTAGTGAGCCTGGTTACCCCCTTTCGGAACCACAAACTTATAAATCGCCAGCTCATATACAGTGCATAAAATATATTTATATATATACCCTTATACACCATTTTAATAAAAAATATCACAAAATTCTTCTAAGTCCCTCGGGAAGAGTGAAAGACGCGCACGTTCATTTTCAGAGCTCCTAGACCTTCCTATAAGAAGTTAGCCAAAAAGTAGCTTCGAAAAACGCTTAGGTAAAGTTCCAGAGTTGCTTCTAAATGTACTGAAGCTGGACTTAGACATAATTTCACTCTCACAACATTATGGCTGGTTGGAGACAGTCTGAACCACAAGTACCGGGTCCATGGTTCTGGGCGTATACTGGGGGGACGGGGATGACTCCCATTAACCCCTGACTAAACCTGGGATACGCTTAACACAATGCCTTTCTGGTCTGTGCTGAAGCAGGGCATTTTGGCAGCCAAGTGGCTTGACCTTTATTAGTGAGCCTGGTTACCCCCTCTCGGAACCACAGACTTAGAAATCGCCAGCTCATATACAGTGCATAAAATATATTTATATATATACCCTTATACACCATTTTAATAAAAAATATCACAAAATTCTTCTAAGTCCCTCGGGAAGAGTGAAAGACGCGCACGTTCATTTACAGAGCTCCTAGACCTTCCTATAAGAAGTTAGCCAAAAAGTAGCTTCGAAAAACGCTTAGGTAAAGTTTCCGAGTTGCTTCTAATGTACCGAAGCTGGACTTAGACATAATTTCACTCTCACAACATTGTGGCTGGTTGGAGACAGTCTGAACCACAAGTACCGGGTCCATGGTTCTGGGCGTATACTGGGGGGACGGGAATGACTCCCATTAACCCCTGACTAAACCGAGGATACGCTTATCACAATGCCTTTCTGGTTTGTGCTGAAGCAGGGCATTCTGGCAGCCAATTGGATTGACCTTTTTTTAGTGAACCTGGTTACCCCCTCTCGGAACCAAAGACTTAGAAATCGCCAGCTCATATACAGTGCATAAAATATATTTATATATATACCCTTATACACCATTTTAATAAAAAATATCATAAAATTCTTTTTAGTCCCTCGGGAAGAGTGAAAGACGCGCACGTTCATTTTCAGAGCTCCTAGACCTTCCTATAAGAAGTTAGCCAAAAAGTAGCTTCGAAAAACGCTTAGGTTAAGTTTCAGAGTTGCTTCTAATGTACCGAAGCTGGACTTGGACATAATTTCACTCTCACAATATTATGGCTGGTTGGAGACAGTCCGAACCACAAATAGCGGGTCCATGGTTCTGGGCATATACTGGGGGGACGGGGACGACTCCCATTAAACCCTGACTATACCGGGGATACGCGTATCACAATGCCTTTCTGGTCTGTGCTGAAGCAGGGCATTCTGGCAGCCAATTGGCTTGACCATTATTAGTGAGCCTGGTTACCCCCTTTCGGAACCACAAACTTATAAATCGCCAGCTCATATACAGTGCATAAAATATATTTATATATATACCCTTATACACCATTTTAATAAAAAATATCACAAAATTCTTCTAAGTCCCTCGGGAAGAGTGAAAGACGCGCACGTTCATTTTCAGAGCTCCTAGACCTTCCTATAAGAAGTTAGCCAAAAAGTAGCTTCGAAAAACGCTTAGGTAAAGTTTCAGAGTTGCTTCTAAATGTACTGAAGCTGGACTTAGACATAATTTCACTCTCACAACATTATGGCTGGTTGGAGACAGTCTGAACCACAAGTACCGGGTCCATGGTTCTGGGCGTATACTGGGGGGACGGGGATGACTCCCATTAACCCCTGACTAAACCTGGGATACGCTAACCACAATGCCTTTCTGGTCTGTGCTGAAGCAGGGCATTTTGGCAGCCAAGTGGCTTGACCTTTATTAGTGAGCCTGGTTACCCCCTCTCGGAACCACAGACTTAGAAATCGCCAGCTCATATACAGTGCATAAAATATATTTATATATATACCCTTATACACCATTTTAATAAAAAATATCACAAAATTCTTCTAAGTCCCTCGGGAAGAGTGAAAGACGCGCACGTTCATTTACAGAGCTCCTAGACCTTCCTATAAGAAGTTAGCCAAAAAGTAGCTTCGAAAAACGCTTAGGTAAAGTTTCCGAGTTGCTTCTAATGTACCGAAGCTGGACTTAGACATAATTTCACTCTCACAACATTGTGGCTGGTTGGAGACAGTCTGAACCACAAGTACCGGGTCCATGGTTCTGGGCGTATACTGGGGGGACGGGAATGACTCCCATTAACCCCTGACTAAACCGAGGATACGCTTATCACAATGCCTTTCTGGTTTGTGCTGAAGCAGGGCATTCTGGCAGCCAATTGGCTTGACCTTTTTTTAGTGAACCTGGTTACCCCCTCTCGGAACCAAAGACTTAGAAATCGCCAGCTCATATACAGTGCATAAAATATATTTATATATATACCCTTATACACCATTTTAATAAAAAATATCATAAAATTCTTTTTAGTCCCTCGGGAAGAGTGAAAGACGCGCACGTTCATTTTCAGAGCTCCTAGACCTTCCTATAAGAAGTTAGCCAAAAAGTAGCTTCGAAAAACGCTTAGGTTAAGTTTCAGAGTTGCTTCTAATGTACCGAAGCTGGACTTGGACATAATTTCACTCTCACAATATTATGGCTGGTTGGAGACAGTCCGTACCACAAATAGCGGGTCCATGGTTCTGGGCATATACTGGGGGGACGGGGACGACTCCCATTAAACCCTGACTATACCGGGGATACGCGTATCACAATGCCTTTCTGGTCTGTGCTGAAGCAGGGCATTCTGGCAGCCAATTGGCTTGACCATTATTAGTGAGCCTGGTTACCCCCTTTCGGAACCACAAACTTATAAATCGCCAGCTCATATACAGTGCATAAAATATATTTATATATATACCCTTATACACCATTTTAATAAAAAATATCACAAAATTCTTCTAAGTCCCTCGGAAAGAGTGAAAGACGCGCACGTTCATTTTCAGAGCTCCTAGACCTTCCTATAAGAAGTTAGCCAAAAAGTAGCTTCGAAAAACGCTTAGGTAAAGTTTCAGAGTTGCTTCTAAATGTACTGAAGCTGGACTTAGACATAATTTCACTCTCACAACATTATGGCTGGTTGGAGACAGTCTGAACCACAAGTACCGGGTCCATGGTTCTGGGCGTATACTGGGGGGACGGGGATGACTCCCATTAACCCCTGACTAAACCTGGGATACGCTTAACACAATGCCTTTCTGGTCTGTGCTGAAGCAGGGCATTTTGGCAGCCAAGTGGCTTGACCTTTATTAGTGAGCCTGGTTACCCCCTCTCGGAACCACAGACTTAGAAATCGCCAGCTCATATACAGTGCATAAAATATATTTATATATATACCCTTATACACCATTTTAATAAAAAATATCACAAAATTCTTCTAAGTCCCTCGGGAAGAGTGAAAGACGCGCACGTTCATTTACAGAGCTCCTAGACCTTCCTATAAGAAGTTAGCCAAAAAGTAGCTTCGAAAAACGCTTAGGTAAAGTTTCCGAGTTGCTTCTAATGTACCGAAGCTGGACTTAGACATAATTTCACTCTCACAACATTGTGGCTGGTTGGAGACAGTCTGAACCACAAGTACCGGGTCCATGGTTCTGGGCGTATACTGGGGGGACGGGAATGACTCCCATTAACCCCTGACTAAACCGAGGATACGCTTATCACAATGCCTTTCTGGTTTGTGCTGAAGCAGGGCATTCTGGCAGCCAATTGGCTTGACCTTTTTTTAGTGAACCTGGTTACCCCCTCTCGGAACCAAAGACTTAGAAATCGCCAGCTCATATACAGTGCATAAAATATATTTATATATATACCCTTATACACCATTTTAATAAAAAATATCATAAAATTCTTTTTAGTCCCTCGGGAAGAGTGAAAGACGCGCACGTTCATTTTCAGAGCTCCTAGACCTTCCTATAAGAAGTTAGCCAAAAAGTAGCTTCGAAAAACGCTTAGGTTAAGTTTCAGAGTTGCTTCTAATGTACCGAAGCTGGACTTGGACATAATTTCACTCTCACAATATTATGGCTGGTTGGAGACAGTCCGAACCACAAATAGCGGGTCCATGGTTCTGGGCATATACTGGGGGGACGGGGACGACTCCCATTAACCCCTGACTATACCGGGGATACGCTTATCACAATGCCTTTCTGGTCTGTGCTGAAGCAGTACATTCTGGCAGCCAAGTGGCTTGACCTTTATTAGTGAGCCTGGTTACCCCCTCTCGGAACCACAGACTTAGAAATCGCCAGCTCATATACAGTGCATAAAATATATTTATATATATACCCTTATACACCATTTTAATAAAAAATATCACAAAATTCTTCTAAGTCCCTCGGGAAGAGTGAAAGACGCGCACGTTCATTTTCAGAGCTGCTAGACCTTCCTATAAGAAGTTAGCCAAAAAGTAGCTTCTAAAAACGCTTAGGTTAAGTTTCAGAGTTGCTTCTAATGTACCGAAGCTGGACTTAGACATAATTTCACTCTCACAACATTATGGCTGGTTGGAGACAGTCCGAACCACAAGTACCGGGTCCATGGTTCTGGGCGTATACTGGGGGGACGGGGACGACTCCCATTAACCCCTGACTATACCGGGGATACGCTTATCACAATGCCTTTCTGGTCTGTGCTGAAGCAGGGCATTCTGGCAGCCAATTGGCTTGACCTTTTTTTAGTGAGCCTGGTTACCCCCTCTCGGAACCAAAGACTTAGAAATCGCCAGCTCATATACAGTGCATAAAATATATTTATATATATACCCTTATACACCATTTTAATAAAAAATATCACAAAATTCTTCTAAGTCCCTCGGGAAGAGTGAAAGACGCGCACGTTCAGTTTCAGAGCTCCTAGACCTTCCTATAAGAAGTTAGCCAAAAAGTAGCTTCGAAAAACGATTAGGTAAAGTTTCCGAGTTGCTTCTAATGTACCGAAGCTGGACTTAGACATAATTTCACTCTCACAACATTGTGGCTGGTTGGAGACAGTCTGAACCACAAGTACCGGGTCCATGGTTCTGGGCATATACTGGGGGGACGGGAATGACTCCCATTAACCCCTGACTAAACCGAGGATACGCTTATCACAATGCCTTTCTGGTCTGTGCTGAAGCAGGGCATTCTGGCAGCCAAGTGGCTTGACCTTTATTAGTGAGCCTGGTTACCCCCTCTCGGAACCACAGACTTAGAAATCGCCAGCTCATATACAGTGCATAAAATATATTTATATATATACACTTATACACCATTTTAATAAAAATTATCACAAAATTCTTCTAAGTCCCTCGGGATGAGTGAAAGACGCGCACGTTCATTTTCAGAGCTCCTAGACCTTCTTTTAAGAAGTTAGCCAAAAAGTAGCTTCGAAAAACGCTTAGGTTAAGTTTAAGAGTTGCTTCTAATGTACCGAAGCTGGACTTAGACATAATTTCACTCTCACAACATTATGGCTGGTTGGAGACAGTCTGAACCACAAATACCGGGTCCATGGTTCTGGGCATATACTGGGGGGACGGGAATGACTCCCATTAACCCCTGACTAAACCGAGGATACGCTTATCACAATGCCTTTCTGGTCTGTGCTGAAGCAGGGCATTCTGGCAGCCAAGTGGCTTGACCTTTATTAGTGAGCCTGGTTACCCCCTCTCGGAACCACAGACTTAGAAATCGCCAGCTCATATACAGTGCATAAAATATATTTATATATATATACCCTTATACCACCATTTTAATAAAAAATATCACAAAATTCTTCTAAGTCCCTCGGGAAGAGTGAAAGACGCGCACGTTCATTTTCAGAGCTCCTAGACCTTCCTATAAGAAGTTAGCCAAAAAGTAGCTTCGAAAAACGCTTAGGTTAAGTTTCAGAGTTGCTTCTAATGTACCGAAGCTGGACTTAGACATAATTTCACTCTCACAACATTATGGCTGGTTGGAGACAGTCTGAACCACAAATACCGGGTCCATGGTTCTGGGCATATACTGGGGGGACGGGGACGACTCCCATTAAACCCTGACTATACCGGGGATACGCGTATCACAATGCCTTACTGGTCTGTGCTGAAGCAGGGCATTCTGGCAGCCAAGTGGCTTGACCTTTATTAGTGAGCCTGGTTACCCCCTCTCGGAACCACAGACTTAGAAATGGCCAGCTCATATACAGTGCATAAAATATATTTATATATATACCCTTATACACCATTTTAATAAAAAATATCACAAAATTCTTCTAAGTCCCTCGGGAAGAGTGAAAGACGCGCACGTTCATTTTCAGAGCTCCTAGACCTTCCTATAAGAAGTTAGCCAAAAAGTAGCTTCGAAAAACGCTTAGGTTAAGTTTCAGAGTTGCTTCTAATGTACCGAAGCTGGACTTAGACATAATTTCACTCTCACAACATTATGGCTGGTTGGAGACAGTCCGAACCACAAGTACCGGGTCCATGGTTCTGGGCGTATACTGGGGGGACGGGGACGACTCCCATTAACCCCTGACTATACCGGGGATACGCTTATCACAATGCCTTTCTGGTCTGTGCTGAAGCAGGGCATTCTGGCAGCTAAGTGGCTTGACCTTTATTAGTGAGCCTGGTTACCCCCTCTCGGAACCACAGACTTAGAAATCGCCAGCTCATATACAGTGCATAAAATATATTTATATATATTCACTTATACACCATTTTAATAAAAATTATCACAAAATTCTTCTAAGTCCCTCGGGATGAGTGAAAGACGCGCACGTTCATTTTCAGAGCTCCTAGACCTTCTTTTAAGAAGTTAGCCAAAAAGTAGCTTCGAAAAACGCTTAGGTTAAGTTTAAGAGTTGCTTCTAATGTACCGAAGCTGGACTTAGACATAATTTCACTCTCACAACATTATGGCTGGTTGGAGACAGTCTGAACCACAAATACCGGGTCCATGGTTCTGGGCATATACTGGGGGGACGGGGACGACTCCCATTAAACCCTGACTATACCGGGGATACGCGTATCACAATGCCTTACTGGTCTGTGCTGAAGCAGGGCATTCTGGCAGCCAAGTGGCTTGACCTTTATTAGTGAGCCTGGTTACCCCCTCTCAGAACCACAGACTTAGAAATCGCCAGCTCATATACAGTGCATAAAATATATTTATATATATACCCTTATACACCATTTTAATAAAAAATATCACAAAATTCTTCTAAGTCCCTCGGGAAGAGTGAAAGACGCGCACGTTCATTTTCAGAGCTCCTAGACCTTCCTATAAGAAGTTAGCCAAAAAGTAGCTTCGAAAAACGCTTAGCTTAAGTTTCAGAGTTGCTTCTAATGTACCGAAGCTGGACTTAGACATAATTTCACTCTCACAACATTATGGCTGGTTGGAGACAGTCCGAACCACAAATACCGGGTCCATGGTTCTGGGCATATACTGGGGGGACGGGGACGACTCCCATTAACCCCTGACTATACCGGGGATACACTTATCACAATGCCTTTCTGGTCTGTGCTGAAGCAGGGCATTCTGGCAGCCAATTGGCTTGACCTTTTTTTAGTGAGCCTGGTTACCCCCTCTCGGAACCAAAGACTTAGAAATCGCCAGCTCATATACAGTGCATAAAATATATTTATATATATACCCTTATACACCATTTTAATAAAAAATATCACAAAATTCTTCTAAGTCCCTCGGGAAGAGTGAAAGACGCGCACGTTCAGTTTCAGAGCTCCTAGACCTTCCTATAAGAAGTTAGCCAAAAAGTAGCTTCGAAAAACGATTAGGTTAAGTTTAAGAGTTGCTTCTAATGTACCGAAGCTGGACTTAGACATAATTTCACTCTCACAACATTGTGGCTGGTTGGAGACAGTCTGAACCACAAGTACCGGGTCCATGGTTCTGGGCATATACTGGGGGGACGGGAATGACTCCCATTAACCCCTGACTAAACCGAGGATACGCTTATCACAATGCCTTTTCTGGTCTGTGCTGAAGCAGGGCATTCTGGCAGCCAAGTGGCTTGACCTTTATTAGTGAGCCTGGTTACCCCCTCTCGGAACCACAGACTTAGAAATCGCCAGCTCATATACAGTGCATAAAATATATTTATATATATACACTTATACACCATTTTAATAAAAATTATCACAAAATTCTTCTAAGTCCCTCGGGATGAGTGAAAGACGCGCACGTTCATTTTCAGAGCTCCTAGACCTTCTTTTAAGAAGTTAGCCAAAAAGTAGCTTCGAAAAACGCTTAGGTTAAGTTTAAGAGTTGCTTCTAATGTACCGAAGCTGGACTTAGACATAATTTCACTCTCACAACATTATGGCTGGTTGGAGACAGTCTGAACCACAAATACCGGGTCCATGGTTCTGGGCATATACTGGGGGGACGGGAATGACTCCCATTAACCCCTGACTAAACCGAGGATACGCTTATCACAATGCCTTTCTGGTCTGTGCTGAAGCAGGGCATTCTGGCAGCCAAGTGGCTTGACCTTTATTAGTGAGCCTGGTTACCCCCTCTCGGAACCACAGACTTAGAAATCGCCAGCTCATATACAGTGCATAAAATATATTTATATACTGTATATATACCCTTATACCACCATTTTAATAAAAAATATCACAAAATTCTTTTTAGTCCCTCGGGAAGAGTGAAAGACGCGCACGTTCATTTTCAGAGCTCCTAGACCTTCCTATAAGAAGTTAGCCAAAAAGTAGCTTCGAAAAACGCTTAGGTTAAGTTTCAGAGTTGCTTCTAATGTACCGAAGCTGGACTTAGACATAATTTCACTCTCACAACATTATGGCTGGTTGGAGACAGTCCGAACCACAAGTACCGGGTCCATGGTTCTGGGCGTATACTGGGGGGACGGGGACGACTCCCATTAACCCCTGACTATACCGGGGATACGCTTATCACAATGCCTTTCTGGTCTGTGCTGAAGCAGGGCATTCTGGCAGCCAAGTGGCTTGACCTTTATTAGTGAGCCTGGTTACCCCCTCTCGGAACCACAGACTTAGAAATCGCCAGCTCATATACAGTGCATAAAATATATTTATATATATACACTTATACACCATTTTAATAAAAATTATCACAAAATTCTTCTAAGTCCCTCGGGATGAGTGAAAGACGCGCACGTTCATTTTCAGAGCTCCTAGACCTTCTTTTAAGAAGTTAGCCAAAAAGTAGCTTCGAAAAACGCTTAGGTTAAGTTTAAGAGTTGCTTCTAATGTACCGAAGCTGGACTTAGACATAATTTCACTCTCACAACATTATGGCTGGTTGGAGACAGTCTGAACCACAAATACCGGGTCCATGGTTCTGGGCATATACTGGGGGGACGGGAATGACTCCCATTAACCCCTGACTAAACCGAGGATACGCTTATCACAATGCCTTTCTGGTCTGTGCTGAAGCAGGGCATTCTGGCAGCCAAGTGGCTTGACCTTTATTAGTGAGCCTGGTTACCCCCTCTCGGAACCACAGACTTAGAAATCGCCAGCTCATATACAGTGCATAAAATATATTTATATATATATACCCTTATACCACCATTTTAATAAAAAATATCACAAAATTCTTCTAAGTCCCTCGGGAAGAGTGAAAGACGCGCACGTTCATTTTCAGAGCTCCTAGACCTTCCTATAAGAAGTTAGCCAAAAAGTAGCTTCGAAAAACGCTTAGGTTAAGTTTCAGAGTTGCTTCTAATGTACCGAAGCTGGACTTAGACATAATTTCACTCTCACAACATTATGGCTGGTTGGAGACAGTCTGAACCACAAATACCGGGTCCATGGTTCTGGGCATATACTGGGGGGACGGGGACGACTCCCATTAAACCCTGACTATACCGGGGATACGCGTATCACAATGCCTTACTGGTCTGTGCTGAAGCAGGGCATTCTGGCAGCCAAGTGGCTTGACCTTTATTAGTGAGCCTGGTTACCCCCTCTCGGAACCACAGACTTAGAAATGGCCAGCTCATATACAGTGCATAAAATATATTTATATATATACCCTTATACACCATTTTAATAAAAAATATCACAAAATTCTTCTAAGTCCCTCGGGAAGAGTGAAAGACGCGCACGTTCATTTTCAGAGCTCCTAGACCTTCCTATAAGAAGTTAGCCAAAAAGTAGCTTCGAAAAACGCTTAGGTTAAGTTTCAGAGTTGCTTCTAATGTACCGAAGCTGGACTTAGACATAATTTCACTCTCACAACATTATGGCTGGTTGGAGACAGTCCGAACCACAAGTACCGGGTCCATGGTTCTGGGCGTATACTGGGGGGACGGGGACGACTCCCATTAACCCCTGACTATACCGGGGATACGCTTATCACAATGCCTTTCTGGTCTGTGCTGAAGCAGGGCATTCTGGCAGCTAAGTGGCTTGACCTTTATTAGTGAGCCTGGTTACCCCCTCTCGGAACCACAGACTTAGAAATCGCCAGCTCATATACAGTGCATAAAATATATTTATATTTATTCACTTATACACCATTTTAATAAAAATTATCACAAAATTCTTCTAAGTCCCTCGGGATGAGTGAAAGACGCGCACGTTCATTTTCAGAGCTCCTAGACCTTCTTTTAAGAAGTTAGCCAAAAAGTAGCTTCGAAAAACGCTTAGGTTAAGTTTAAGAGTTGCTTCTAATGTACCGAAGCTGGACTTAGACATAATTTCACTCTCACAACATTATGGCTGGTTGGAGACAGTCTGAACCACAAATACCGGGTCCATGGTTCTGGGCATATACTGGGGGGACGGGGACGACTCCCATTAAACCCTGACTATACCGGGGATACGCGTATCACAATGCCTTACTGGTCTGTGCTGAAGCAGGGCATTCTGGCAGCCAAGTGGCTTGACCTTTATTAGTGAGCCTGGTTACCCCCTCTCAGAACCACAGACTTAGAAATCGCCAGCTCATATACAGTGCATAAAATATATTTATATATATACCCTTATACACCATTTTAATAAAAAATATCACAAAATTCTTCTAAGTCCCTCGGGAAGAGTGAAAGACGCGCACGTTCATTTTCAGAGCTCCTAGACCTTCCTATAAGAAGTTAGCCAAAAAGTAGCTTCGAAAAACGCTTAGCTTAAGTTTCAGAGTTGCTTCTAATGTACCGAAGCTGGACTTAGACATAATTTCACTCTCACAACATTATGGCTGGTTGGAGACAGTCCGAACCACAAATACCGGGTCCATGTTTCTGGGCATATACTGGGGGGACGGGGACGACTCCCATTAACCCCTGACTATACCGGGGATACACTTATCACAATGCCTTTCTGGTCTGTGCTGAAGCAGGGCATTCTGGCAGCCAATTGGCTTGACCTTTTTTTAGTGAGCCTGGTTACCCCCTCTCGGAACCAAAGACTTAGAAATCGCCAGCTCATATACAGTGCATAAAATATATTTATATATATATACCCTTATACACCATTTTAATAAAAAATATCACAAAATTCTTTTTAGTCCCTCGGGAAGAGTGAAAGACGCGCACGTTCATTTTCAGAGCTCCTAGAACTTCCTATAAGAAGTTAGCCAAAAAGTAGCTTCGAAAAACGCTTAGGTTAAGTTTCAGAGTTGCTTCTAATGTACCGAAGCTGGACTTGGACATAATTTCACTCTCACAACATTATGGCTGGTTGGAGACAGTCCTAACCACAAGTACTGGGTCCATGGTTCTGGGCGTATACTGGGGGGACGGGGACGACTCCCATTAACCCCTGACTATACCGGGGATACGCTTATCACAATGCCTTTCTGGTCTGTGCTGAAGCAGGGCATTCTGGCAGCTAAGTGGCTTGACCTTATTAGTGAGCCTGGTTACCCCCTCTCGGAACCACAGACTTAGAAATCGCCAGCTCATATACAGTGCATAAAATATATTTATATATATACACTTATACACCATTTTAATAAAAATTATCACAAAATTCTTCTAAGTCCCTCGGGATGAGTGAAAGACGCGCACGTTCATTTTCAGAGCTCCTAGACCTTCTTTTAAGAAGTTAGCCAAAAAGTAGCTTCGAAAAACGCTTAGGTTAAGTTTAAGAGTTGCTTCTAATGTACCGAAGCTGGACTTAGACATAATTTCACTCTCACAACATTATGGCTGGTTGGAGACAGTCTGAACCACAAATACCGGGTCCATGGTTCTGGGCATATACTGGGGGGACGGGGACGACTCCCATTAAACGCTGACTATACCGGGGATACGCGTATCACAATGCCTTACTGGTCTGTGCTGAAGCAGGGCATTCTGGCAGCCAAGTGGCTTGACCTTTATTAGTGAGCCTGGTTACCCCCTCTCGGAGCCACAGACTTAGAAATCGCCAGCTCATATACAGTGCATAAAATATATTTATATATATATATACCCTTATACACCATTTTAATAAAAAATATCACAAAATTCTTCTAAGTCCCTCGGGAAGAGTGAAAGACGCGCACGTTCATTTTCAGAGCTCCTAGACCTTCCTATAAGAAGTTAGCCAAAAAGTAGCTTCGAAAAACGCTTAGGTTAAGTTTCAGAGTTGCTTCTAATGTACCGAAGCTGGACTTAGACATAATTTCACTCTCACAACATTATGGCTGGTTGGAGACAGTCCGATCCAAAAATACCGGGTCCATGGTTCTGGGCATATACTGGGGGGACGGGGACGACTCCCATTAAACCCTGACTATACCGGGGATACGCGTATCACAATGCCTTACTGGTCTGTGCTGAAGCAGGGCATTCTGGCAGCCAAGTGGCTTGACCTTTATTAGTGAGCCTGGTTACCCCCTCTCGGAACCACAGACTTAGAAATCGCCAGCTCATATACAGTGCATAAAATATATTTATATATATACCCTTATTCACCATTTTAATAAAAAATATCACAAAATTCTTCTAAGTCCCTCGGGAAGAGTGAAAGACGCGCACGTTCATTTTCAGAGCTCCTAGACCTTCCTATAAGAAGTTAGCCAAAAAGTAGCTTCGAAAAACGCTTAGGTTAAGTTTCAGAGTTGCTTCTAATGTACCGAAGCTGGACTTGGACATAATTTCACTCTCACAACATTATGGCTGGTTGGAGACAGTCCGAACCACAAATACCGGGTCCATGGTTCTGGGCATATACTGGGGGGACGGGGACTACTCCCATTAACCCCTGACTATACCGGGGATACGCGTATCACAATGCCTTACTGGTCTGTGCTGAAACAGGGCATTCTGGCAGCCAAGTGGCTTGACCTTTATTAGTGAGCCTGGTTACCCCCTCTCGGAACCACAGACTTAGAAATCGCCAGCTCATATACAGTGCATAAAATATATTTATATATATACCCTTATACACCATTTTAATAAAAAATATCACAAAATTCTTCTAAGTCCCTCGGGAAGAGTGAAAGACGCGCACGTTCATTTTCAGAGCTCCTAGACCTTCCTATAAGACGTTAGCCAAAAAGTAGCTTCGAAAAAAGCTTAGGTTAAGTTTCAGAGTTGCTTCTAATGTACCGAAGCTGGACTTAGACATAATTTCACTCTCACAACATTATGGCTGGTTGGAGACAGTCCGAACCACAAGTACCGGGTCCATGGTTCTGGGCGTATACTGGGGGGACGGGGACGACTCCCATTAACCCCTGACTATACCGGGGATACGCTTATCACAATGCCTTTCTGGTCTGTGCTGAAGCAGGGCATTCTGGCAGCCAATTGGCTTGACCTTTTTTTTGTGAGCCTGGTTACCCCCTCTCGGAACCAAAGACTTAGAAATCGCCAGCTCATATACAGTGCATAAAATATATTTATATATATACCCTTATACACCATTTTAATAAAAAATATCACAAAATTCTTTTTAGTCCCTCGGGAAGAGTGAAAGACGCGCACGTTCATTTTCAGAGCTCCTAGACCTTCCTATAAGAAGTTAGCCAAAAAGTAGCTTCGAAAAACGCTTAGGTTAAGTTTCCGAGTTGCTTCTAATGTACCGAAGCTGGACTTGGACATAATTTCACTCTCACAACATTATGGCTGGTTGGAGACAGTCCGAACCACAAATACCGGGTCCATGGTTCTGGGCATATACTGGGGGGACGGGGACGACTCCCATTAACCCCTGACTATACCGGGGATACGCGTATCACAATGCCTTACTGGTCTGTGCTGAAACAGGGCATTCTGGCAGCCAAGTGGCTTGACCTTTATTAGTGAGCCTGGTTACCCCCTCTCGGAACCAAAGACTTAGAAATCGCCAGCTCATATACAGTGCATAAAATATATTTATATATATACCCTTAAACACCATTTTAATAAAAAATATCACAAAATTCTTTTTAGTCCCTCGGGAAGAGTGAAAGACGCGCACGTTCATTTTCAGAGCTCCTAGACCTTCCTATAAGAAGTTAGCCAAAAAGTAGCTTCGAAAAACGCTTAGGTAAAGTTTCCGAGTTGCTTCTAATGTACCGAAGCTGGACTTAGACATAATTTCACTCTCACAACATTGTGGCTGGTTGGAGACAGTCTGAACCACAAGTACCGGGTCCATGGTTCTGGGCGTATACTGGGGGGACGGGAATGACTCCCATTAACCCCTGACTAAACCGAGCATACGCTTATCACAATGCCTTTCTGGTCTGTGCTGAAGCAGGGCATTCTGGCAGCCAAGTGGCTTGACCTTTATTAGTGAGCCTGGTTACCCCCTCTCGGAACCACAGACTTAGAATTCGCCAGCTCATATACAGTGCATAAAATATATTTATATATATACCCTTATACCACCATTTTAATAAAAAATATCACAAAATTCTTCTAAGTCCCTCGGGAAGAGTGAAAGACGCGCACGTTCATTTTCAGAGCTCCTAGACCTTCCTATAAGAAGTTAGCCAAAAAGTAGCTTCTAAAAACGCTTAGGTTAAGTTTCAGAGTTGCTTCTAATGTACCGAAGCTGGACTTAGACATAATTTCACTCTCACAACATTATGGCTGGTTGGAGACAGTCCGAACCACAAGTACCGGGTCCATGGTTCTGGGCGTATACTGGGGGGACGGGGACGACTCCCATTAACCCCTGACTATACCGGGGATACACTTATCACAATGCCTTTCTGGTCTGTGCTGAAGCAGGGCATTCTGGCAGCCTATTGGCTTGACCTTTTTTTAGTGAGCCTGGTTACCCCCTCTCGGAACCAAAGACTTAGAAATCGCCAGCTCATATACAGTGCATAAAATATATTTATATATATACCCTTATACACCATTTTAATAAAAAATATCACAAAATTCTTTTTAGTCCCTCGGGAAGAGTGAAAGACGCGCACGTTCATTTTCAGAGCTCCTAGACCTTCCTATAAGAAGTTAGCCAAAAAGTAGCTTCGAAAAACGCTTAGGTTAAGTTTCAGAGTTGCTTCTAATGTACCGAAGCTGGACTTGGACATAATTTCACTCTCACAACATTATGGCTGGTTGGAGACAGTCCGAACCACAAGTACCGGGTCCATGGTTCTGGGCGTATACTGGGGGGACGGGGACGACTCCCATTAACCCCTGACTATACCGGGGATACACTTATCACAATGCCTTTCTGGTCTGTGCTGAAGCAGGGCATTCTGGCAGCCAATTGGCTTGATCTTTTTTTAGTGAGCCTGGTTACCCCCTCTCGGAACCAAAGACTTAGAAATCGCCAGCTCATATACAGTGCATAAAATATATTTATATATATACCCTTAAACACCATTTTAATAAAAAATATCACAAAATTCTTTTTAGTCCCTCGGGAAGAGTGAAAGACGCGCACGTTCATTTTCAGAGCTCCTAGACCTTCCTATAAGAAGTTAGCCAAAAAGTAGCTTCGAAAAACGCTTAGGTTAAGTTTCAGAGTTGCTTCTAATGTACCGAAGCTGGACTTGGACATAATTTCACTCTCACAACATTATGGCTGGTTGGAGACAGTCCTAACCACAAGTACTGGGTCCATGGTTCTGGGCGTATACTGGGGGGTTGGGGACGACTCCCATTAACCCCTGACTATACCGGGGATACACTTATCACAATGCCTTTCTGGTCTGTGCTGAAGCAGGGCATTCTGGCAGCCAAGTGGCTTGACCTTTATTAGTGAGCCTGGTTACCCCCTCTCGGAACCACAGACTTAGAAATCGCCAGCTCATATACAGTGCATAAAATATATTTATATATATACCCTTATACACCCTTTTAATAAAAAATATCACAAAATTCTTCTAAGTCCCTCGGGAAGAGTGAAAGACGCGCACGTTCATTTACAGAGCTCCTAGACCTTCCTATAAGAAGTTAGCCAAAAAGCAGCTTCGAAAAACGCTTATGTTATGTTTCAGAGTTGCTTCTAATGTACCGAAGCTGGACTTAGACATAATTTCACTCTCACAACATTATGGCTGGTTGGAGACAGTCCGAACCACAAATAGCGGGTCCATGGTTCTGGGCATATACTGGGGGGACGGGGACGACTCCCATTAACCCCTGACTATACCGGGGATACGCTTATCACAATGCCTTTCTGGTCTGTGCTGAAGCAGTACATTCTGGCAGCCAAGTGGCTTGACCTTTATTAGTGAGCCTGGTTACCCCCTCTCAGAACCACAGACTTAGAAATCGCCAGCTCATATACAGTGCATAAAATATATTTATATATATACCCTTATACACCATTTTAATAAAAAATATCACAAAATTCTTCTAAGTCCCTCGGGAAGAGTGAAAGACGCGCACGTTCATTTTCAGAGCTCCTAGACCTTCCTATAAGAAGTTAGCCAAAAAGTAGCTTCGAAAAACGCTTAGGTTAAGTTTCAGAGTTGCTTCTAATGTACCGAAGCTGGACTTAGACATAATTTCACTCTCACAACATTATGGCTGGTTGGAGACAGTCCGAACCACAAGTACCGGGTCCATGGTTCTGGGCGTATACTGGGGGGACGGGGACGACTCCCATTAACCCCTGACTATACCGGGGATACACTTATCACAATGCCTTTCTGGTCTGTGCTGAAGCAGGGCATTCTGGCAGCCAATTGGCTTGACCTTTTTTTAGTGAGCCTGGTTACCCCCTCTCGGAACCAAAGACTTAGAAATCGCCAGCTCATATACAGTGCATAAAATATATTTATATATATACCCTTATACACCATTTTAATAAAAAATATCACAAAATTCTTTTTAGTCCCTCGGGAAGAGTGAAAGACGCGCACGTTCATTTTCAGAGCTCCTAGACCTTCCTATAAGAAGTTAGCCAAAAAGTAGCTTCGAAAAACGCTTAGGTTAAGTTTCAGAGTTGCTTCTAATGTACCGAAGCTGGACTTGGACATAATTTCACTCTCACAACATTATGGCTGGTTGGAGACAGTCCGAACCACAAGTACCGGGTCCATGGTTCTGGGCGTATACTGGGGGGACGGGGACGACTCCCATTAACCCCTGACTATACCAGGGATACACTTATCACAATGCCTTTCTGGTCTGTGCTGAAGCAGGGCATTCTGGCAGCCAATTGGCTTGACCTTTTTTTAGTGAGCCTGGTTACCCCCTCTCTGAACCAAAGACTTAGAAATCGCCAGCTCATATACAGTGCATAAAATATATTTATATATATACCCTTATACACCATTTTAATAAAACATATCACAAAATTCTTTTTAGTCCCTCGGGAAGAGTGAAAGACGCGCACATTCATTTTCAGAGCTCCTAGACCTTCCTATAAGAAGTTAGCCAAAAAGTAGCTTCGAAAAACGCTTAGGTTAAGTTTCAGAGTTGCTTCTAATGTACCGAAGCTGGACTTGGACATAATTTCACTCTCACAACATTATGGCTGGTTGGAGACAGTCCGAACCACAAATAGCGGGTCCATGGTTCTGGGCATATACTGGGGGGACGAGGACGACTCCCATTAACCCCTGACTATACCGGGGATACGCTTATCACAATGCCTTTCTGGTCTGTGCTGAAGCAGTACATTCTGGCAGCCAAGTGGCTTGACCTTTATTAGTGAGCCTGGTTACCCCCTCTCAGAACCACAGACTTAGAAATCGCCAGCTCATATACAGTGCATAAAATATATTTATATATATACCCTTATACACCATTTTAATAAAAAATATCACAAAATTCTTCTAAGTCCCTCGGGAAGAGTGAAAGACGCGCACGTTCATTTTCAGATCTCCTAGACCTTCCTATAAGAAGTTAGCCAAAAAGTAGCTTCTAAAAACGCTTAGGTTAAGTTTCAGAGTTGCTTCTAATGTACCGAAGCTGGACTTAGACATAATTTCACTCTCACAACATTATGGCTGGTTGGAGACAGTCCGAACCACAAGTACCGGGTCCATGGTTCTGGGCGTATACTGGGGGGACGGGGACGACTCCCATTAACCCCTGACTATACCGGGGATACGCTTATCACAATGCCTTTCTGGTCTGTGCTGAAGCAGGGCATTCTGGCAGCCAATTGGCTTGACCTTTTTTTAGTGAGCCTGGTTACCCCCTCTCGGAACCAAAGACTTAGAAATCGCCAGCTCATATACAGTGCATAAAATATATTTATATATATACCCTTATACACCATTTTAATAAAAAATATCACAAAATTCTTTTTAGTCCTCGGGAAGAGTGAAAGACGCGCACGTTCATTTTCAGAGCTCCTAGACCTTCCTATAAGAAGTTAGCCAAAAAGTAGCTTCGAAAAACGCTTAGGTTAAGTTTCAGAGTTGCTTCTAATGTACCGAAGCTGGACTTGGACATAATTTCACTCTCACAACATTATGGCTGGTTGGAGACAGTCCGAACCACAAATACCGGGTCCATGGTTCTGGGCATATACTGGGGGGACGGGGACGACTCCCATTAACCCCTGACTATACCGGGGATACGCGTATCACAATGCCTTACTGGTCTGTACTGAAACAGGGCATTCTGGCAGCCAAGTGGCTTGACCTTTATTAGTGAGCCTGGTTACCCCCTCTCGGAACCACAGACTTAGAAATCGCCAGCTCATATACAGTGCATAAAATATATTTATATATATACCCTTATACACCATTTTAATAAAAAATATCACAAAATTCTTCTAAGTCCCTCAGGAAGAGTGAAAGACGCGCACGTTCATTTTCATAGCTCCTAGTCCTTCCTATAAGAAGTTAGCCAAAAAGTAGCTTCGAAAAACGCTTAGGTAAAGTTTCAGAGTTGCTTCTAAATGTACCGAAGCTGGACTTAGACATAATTTCACTCTCACAACATTATGGCTGGTTGGAGACAGTCTGAACCACAAGTACCGGGTCCATGGTTCTGGGCGTATACTGGGGGGACGGGGATGACTCCCATTAACCCCTGACTAAGCCTGGGATACGCTTAACACAATGCCTTTCTGGTCTGTGCTGAAGCAGGGCATTTTGGCAGCCAAGTGGCTTGACCTTTATTAGTGAGCCTGGTTACCCCCTCTTGGAACCACAGACTTAGAAATCGCCAGCTCATATACAGTGCATAAAATATATTTATATATATACCCTTAAACACCACTTTAATAAAAATTATCGCAAAATTCTTCTAAGTCCCTCGGGAAGAGTGAAAGACGCGCACGTTCATTTTCAGAGCTCCTAGACCTTCCTATAAGAAGTTAGCCAAAAAGTAGCTTCGAAAAACGCTTAGGTAAAGTTTCCGAGTTGCTTCTAATGTACCGAAGCTGGACTTAGACATAATTTCACTCTCACAACATTGTGGCTGGTTGGAGACAGTCTGAACCACAAGTACCGGGTCCATGGTTCTGGGCGTATACTGGGGGGACGGGAATGACTCCCATTAACCCCTGACTAAACCGAGGATACGCTTATCACAATGCCTTTCTGGTCTGTGCTGAAGCAGGGCATTCTGGCAGCCAAGTGGCTTGACCTTTATTAGTGAGCCTGGTTACCCCCTCTCGGAACCACAGACTTAGAAATCGCCAGCTCATATACAGTGCATAAAATATATTTATATATATACCCTTATTCCACCATTTTAATAAAAAATATCACAAAATTCTTCTAAGTCCCTCGGGAAGAGTGAAAGACGCGCACGTTCATTTACAGAGCTCCTAGACCTTCCTATAAGAAGTTAGCCAAAAAGTAGCTTCGAAAAACGCTTAGGTAAAGTTTCCGAGTTGCTTCTAATGTACCGAAGCTGGACTTAGACATAATTTCACTCTCGCAACATTGTGGCTGGTTGGAGACAGTCTGAACCACAAGTACCGGGTCCATGGTTCTGGGCGTATACTGGGGGGACGGGAATGACTCCCATTAACCCCTGACTAAACCGAGGATACGCTTATCACAATGCCTTTCTGGTCTGTGCTGAAGCAGGGCATTCTGGCAGCCAAGTGGCTTGACCTTTATTAGTGAGCCTGGTTACCCCATCTCGGAACCACAGACTTAGAAATCGCCAGATCATATACAGTGCATAAAATATATTTATATATATACCCTTATACCACATTTTAATAAAAAATATCACAAAATTCTTCTAAGTCCCTCGGGAAGAGTGAAAGACGCGCACGTTCATTTTCAGAGCTCCTAGACCTTCCTATAAGAAGTTAGCCAAAAAGTAGCTTCTAAAAACGCTTAGGTTAAGTTTCAGAGTTGCTTCTAATGTACCGAAGCTGGACTTAGACATAATTTCACTCTCACAACATTATGGCTGGTTGGAGACAGTCCGAACCACAAGTACCGGGTCCATGGTTCTGGGCGTATACTGGGGGGACGGGGACGACTCCCATTAACCCCTGACTATACCGGGGATACACTTATCACAATGCCTTTCTGGTCTGTGCTGAAGCAGGGCATTCTGGCAGCCAATTGGCTTGACCTTTTTTTAGTGAGCCTGGTTACCCCCTCTCGGAACCAAAGACTTAGAAATCGCCAGCTCATATACAGTGCATAAAATATATTTATATATATACCCTTATACACCATTTTAATAAAAAATATCACAAAATTCTTTTTAGTCCCTCGGGAAGAGTGAAAGACGCGCACGTTCATTTTCAGAGCTCCTAGACCTTCCTATAAGAAGTTAGCCAAAAAGTAGCTTCGAAAAACGCTTAGGTTAAGTTTCAGAGTTGCTTCTAATGTACCGAAGCTGGACTTGGACATAATTTCACTCTCACAACATTATGGCTGGTTGGAGACAGTCCGAACCACAAGTACCGGGTCCATGGTTCTGGGCATATACTGGGGGGACGGGGACGACTCCCATTAACCCCTGACTATACCGGGGATACACTTATCACAATGCCTTTCTGGTCTGTGCTGAAGCAGGGCATTCTGGCAGCCAATTGGCTTGACCTTTTTTTAGTGAGCCTGGTTACCCCCTCTCTGAACCAAAGACTTAGAAATCGCCAGCTCATATACAGTGCATAAAATATATTTATATATATACCCTTAAACACCACTTTAATAAAAATTATCGCAAAATTCTTCTAAGTCCCTCGGGAAGAGTGAAAGACGCGCACGTTCATTTTCAGAGCTCCTAGACCTTCCTATAAGAAGTTAGCCAAAAAGTAGCTTCGAAAAACGCTTAGGTAAAGTTTCCGAGTTGCTTCTAATGTACCGAAGCTGGACTTAGACATAATTTCACTCTCACAACATTGTGGCTGGTTGGAGACAGTCTGAACCACAAGTACCGGGTCCATGGTTCTGGGCGTATACTGGGGGGACGGGAATGACTCCCATTAACCCCTGACTAAACCGAGGATACGCTTATCACAATGCCTTTCTGGTCTGTGCTGAAGCAGGGCATTCTGGCAGCCAAGTGGCTTGACCTTTATTAGTGAGCCTGGTTACCCCCTCTCGGAACCACAGACTTAGAAATCGCCAGCTCATATACAGTGCATAAAATATATTTATATATATACCCTTATTCCACCATTTTAATAAAAAATATCACAAAATTCTTCTAAGTCCCTCGGGAAGAGTGAAAGACGCGCACGTTCATTTACAGAGCTCCTAGACCTTCCTATAAGAAGTTAGCCAAAAAGTAGCTTCGAAAAACGCTTAGGTAAAGTTTCCGAGTTGCTTCTAATGTACCGAAGCTGGACTTAGACATAATTTCACTCTCACAACATTATGGCTGGTTGGAGACAGTCCGAACCACAAGTACCGGGTCCATGGTTCTGGGCGTATACTGGGGGGACGGGGACGACTCCCATTAACCCCTGACTATACCGGGGATACACTTATCACAATGCCTTTCTGGTCTGTGCTGAAGCAGGGCATTCTGGCAGCCAATTGACTTGACTTTTTTTAGTGAGCCTGGTTACCCCCTCTCGGAACCAAAGACTTAGAAATCGCCAGCTCATATACAGTGCATAAAATATATTTATATATATACCCTTATACACCATTTTAATAAAAAATATCACAAAATTCTTTTTAGTCCCTCGGGAAGAGTGAAAGACGCGCACGTTCATTTTCAGAGCTCCTAGACCTTCCTATAAGAAGTTAGCCAAAAAGTAGCTTCGAAAAACGCTTAGGTTAATTTTCAGAGTTGCTTCTAATGTACCGAAGCTGGACTTAGACATAATTTCACTCTCACAACATTATGGCTGGTTGGAGACAGTCCGAACCACAAATACCGGGTCCATGGTTCTGGGCATATACTGGGGGGACGGGGACGACTCCCATTAAACCCTGACTATACCGGGGATACGCGTATCACAATGCCTTACTGGTCTGTGCTGAAGCAGGGCATTCTGGCAGCCAAGTGGCTTGACCTTTATTAATGAGCCTGGTTACCCCCTCTCGGAACCACAGACTTAGAAATCGCCAGCTCATATACAGTGCATAAAATATATTTATATATATACCCTTATACCACCATTTTAATAAAAAATATCACAAAATTCTTCTAAGTCCCTCGGGAAGAGTGAAAGACGCGCACGTTCATTTTCAGAGCTCCTAGACCTTCCTATAAGAAGTTAGCCAAAAAGTAGCTTCTAAAAACGCTTAGGTTAAGTTTCAGAGTTGCTTCTAATGTACCGAAGCTGGACTTAGACATAATTTCACTCTCACAACATTATGGCTGGTTGGAGACAGTCCGAACCACAAGTACCGGGTCCATGGTTCTGGGCGTATACTGGGGGGACGGGGTCGACTCCCATTAACCCCTGACTATACCGGGGATACACTTATCACAATGCCTTTCTGGTCTGTGCTGAAGCAGGGCATTCTGGCATCCAATTGGCTTGACCTTTTTTTAGTGAGCCTGGTTACCCCCTCTCGGAACCAAAGACTTAGAAATCGCCAGCTCATATACAGTGCATAAAATATATTTATATATATACCCTTATACACCATTTTAATAAAAAATATCACAAAATTCTTCTAAGTCCCTCGGGAAGAGTGAAAGACGCGCACGTTCATTTACAGAGCTCCTAGACCTTCCTATAAGAAGTTAGCCAAAAAGTAGCTTCGAAAAACGCTTAGGTAAAGTTTCCGAGTTGCTTCTAATGTACCGAAGCTGGACTTAGACATAATTACACTCTCACAACATTGTGGCTGGTTGGAGACAGTCTGAACCACAAGTACCGGGTCCATGGTTCTGGGCGTATACTGGGGGGACGGGGTCGACTCCCATTAACCCCTGACTAAACCGAGGATACGCTTATCACAATGCCTTTCTGGTCTGTGCTGAAGCAGGGCATTCTGGCAGCCAAGTGGCTTGACCTTTATTAGTGAGCCTGGTTACCCCATCTCGGAACCACAGACTTAGAAATCGCCAGATCATATACAGTGCATAAAATATATTTATATATATACCCTTATACCACATTTTAATAAAAAATATCACAAAATTCTTCTAAGTCCCTCGGGAAGAGTGAAAGACGCGCACGTTCATTTTCAGAGCTCCTAGACCTTCCTATAAGAAGTTAGCCAAAAAGTAGCTTCTAAAAACGCTTAGGTTAAGTTTCAGAGTTGCTTCTAATGTACCGAAGCTGGACTTAGACATAATTTCACTCTCACAACATTATGGCTGGTTGGAGACAGTCCGAACCACAAATAGCGGGTCCATGGTTCTGGGCATATACTGGGGGGACGGGGACGACTCCCATTAACCCCTGACTATACCGGGGATACGCTTATCACAATGCCTTTCTGGTCTGTGCTGAAGCAGGGCATTCTGGCAGCCAAGTGGCTTGACCTTTATTAGTGAGCCTGGTTACCCCCTCTCAGAACCACAGACTTAGAAATCGCCAGCTCATATACAGTGCATAAAATATATTTATATATATACCCTTATACACCATTTTAATAAAAAATATCACAAAATTCTTCTAAGTCCCTCGGGAAGAGTGAAAGACGCGCAGGTTCATTTTCAGAGCTCCTAGACCTTCCTATAAGAAGTTAGCCAAAAAGTAGCTTCTAAAAACGCTTAGGTTAAGTTTCAGAGTTGCTTCTAATGTACCGAAGCTGGACTTAGACATAATTTCACTCTCACAACATTATGGCTGGTTGGAGACAGTCCGAACCACAAATAGCGGGTCCATGGTTCTGGGCATATACTGGGGGGACGGGGACGACTCCCATTAACCCCTGACTATACCGGGGATACGCTTATCACAATGCCTTTCTGGTCTGTGCTGAAGCAGGGCATTCTGGCAGCCAAGTGGCTTGACCTTTATTAGTGAGCCTGATTACCCCCTCTCAGAACCACAGACTTAGAAATCGCCAGCTCATATACAGTGCATAAAATATATTTATATATATACCCTTATACACCATTTTAATAAAAAATATCACAAAATTCTTCTAAGTACCTCGGGAAGAGTGAAAGACGCGCACGTTCATTTTCAGAGCTCCTAGACCTTCCTATAAGAAGTTAGCCAAAAAGTAGCTTCTAAAAACGCTTAGGTTAAGTTTCAGAGTTGCTTCTAATGTACCGAAGCTGGACTTAGACATAATTTCACTCTCACAACATTATGGCTGGTTGGAGACAGTCCGAACCACAAATAGCGGGTCCATGGTTCTGGGCATATACTGGGGGGACGGGGACGACTCCCATTAACCCCTGACTATACCGGGGATACGCTTATCACAATGCCTTTCTGGTCTGTGCTGAAGCAGGGCATTCTGGCAGCCAAGTGGCTTGACCTTTATTAGTGAGCCTGGTTACCCCCTCTCAGAACCACAGACTTAGAAATCGCCAGCTCATATACAGTGCATAAAATATATTTATATATATACCCTTATACACCATTTTAATAAAAAATATCACAAAATTCTTCTAAGTCCCTCGGGAAGAGTGAAAGACGCGCAGGTTCATTTTCAGAGCTCCTAGACCTTCCTATAAGAAGTTAGCCAAAAAGTAGCTTCTAAAAACGCTTAGGTTAAGTTTCAGAGTTGCTTCTAATGTACCGAAGCTGGACTTAGACATAATTTCACTCTCACAACATTATGGCTGGTTGGAGACAGTCCGAACCACAAATAGCGGGTCCATGGTTCTGGGCATATACTGGGGGGACGGGGACGACTCCCATTAACCCCTGACTATACCGGGGATACGCTTATCACAATGCCTTTCTGGTCTGTGCTGAAGCAGGGCATTCTGGCAGCCAAGTGGCTTGACCTTTATTAGTGAGCCTGGTTACCCCCTCTCGGAACCACAGACTTAGAAATCGCCAGCTCATATACAGTGCATAAAATATATTTATATATATACCCTTATACACCCTTTTAATAAAAAATATCACAAAATTCTTCTAAGTCCCTCGGGAAGAGTGAAAGACGCGCACGTTCATTTACAGAGCTCCTAGACCTTCCTATAAGAAGTTAGCCAAAAAGCATCTTCGAAAAACGCTTATGTTATGTTTCAGAGTTGCTTCTAATGTACCGAAGCTGGACTTAGACATAATTTCACTCTCACAACATTATGGCTGGTTGGAGACAGTCCGAACCACAAATAGCGGGTCCATGGTTCTGGGCATATACTGGGGGGACGAGGACGACTCCCATTAACCCCTGACTATACCGGGGATACGCTTATCACAATGCCTTTCTGGTCTGTGCTGAAGCAGTACATTCTGGCAGCCAAGTGGCTTGACCTTTATTAGTGAGCCTGGTTACCCCCTCTCAGAACCACAGACTTAGAAATCGCCAGCTCATATACAGTGCATAAAATATATTTATATATATACCCTTATACACCATTTTAATAAAAAATATCACAAAATTCTTCTAAGTCCCTCGGGAAGAGTGAAAGACGCGCACGTTCATTTTCAGATCTCCTAGACCTTCCTATAAGAAGTTAGCCAAAAAGTAGCTTCTAAAAACGCTTAGGTTAAGTTTCAGAGTTGCTTCTAATGTACCGAAGCTGGACTTAGACATAATTTCACTCTCACAACATTATGGCTGGTTGGAGACAGTCCGAACCACAAGTACCGGGTCCATGGTTCTGGGCGTATACTGGGGGGACGGGGACGACTCCCATTAACCCCTGACTATACCGGGGATACGCTTATCACAATGCCTTTCTGGTCTGTGCTGAAGCAGGGCATTCTGGCAGCCAATTGGCTTGACCTTTTTTTAGTGAGCCTGGTTACCCCCTCTCGGAACCAAAGACTTAGAAATCGCCAGCTCATATACAGTGCATAAAATATATTTATATATATACCCTTATACACCATTTTAATAAAAAATATCACAAAATTCTTTTTAGTCCTCGGGAAGAGTGAAAGACGCGCACGTTCATTTTCAGAGCTCCTAGACCTTCCTATAAGAAGTTAGCCAAAAAGTAGCTTCGAAAAACGCTTAGGTTAAGTTTCAGAGTTGCTTCTAATGTACCGAAGCTGGACTTGGACATAATTTCACTCTCACAACATTATGGCTGGTTGGAGACAGTCCGAACCACAAATACCGGGTCCATGGTTCTGGGCATATACTGGGGGGACGGGGACGACTCCCATTAACCCCTGACTATACCGGGGATACGCGTATCACAATGCCTTACTGGTCTGTACTGAAACAGGGCATTCTGGCAGCCAAGTGGCTTGACCTTTATTAGTGAGCCTGGTTACCCCCTCTCGGAACCACAGACTTAGAAATCGCCAGCTCATATACAGTGCATAAAATATATTTATATATATACCCTTATACACCATTTTAATAAAAAATATCACAAAATTCTTCTAAGTCCCTCAGGAAGAGTGAAAGACGCGCACGTTCATTTTCATAGCTCCTAGTCCTTCCTATAAGAAGTTAGCCAAAAAGTAGCTTCGAAAAACGCTTAGGTAAAGTTTCAGAGTTGCTTCTAAATGTACCGAAGTTGGACTTAGACATAATTTCACTCTCACAACATTATGGCTGGTTGGAGACAGTCTGAACCACAAGTACCGGGTCCATGGTTCTGGGCGTATACTGGGGGGACGGGGATGACTCCCATTAACCCCTGACTAAGCCTGGGATACGCTTAACACAATGCCTTTCTGGTCTGTGCTGAAGCAGGGCATTTTGGCAGCCAAGTGGCTTGACCTTTATTAGTGAGCCTGGTTACCCCCTCTTGGAACCACAGACTTAGAAATCGCCAGCTCATATACAGTGCATAAAATATATTTATATATATACCCTTAAACACCACTTTAATAAAAATTATCGCAAAATTCTTCTAAGTCCCTCGGGAAGAGTGAAAGACGCGCACGTTCATTTTCAGAGCTCCTAGACCTTCCTATAAGAAGTTAGCCAAAAAGTAGCTTCGAAAAACGCTTAGGTAAAGTTTCCGAGTTGCTTCTAATGTACCGAAGCTGGACTTAGACATAATTTCACTCTCACAACATTGTGGCTGGTTGGAGACAGTCTGAACCACAAGTACCGGGTCCATGGTTCTGGGCGTATACTGGGGGGACGGGAATGACTCCCATTAACCCCTGACTAAACCGAGGATACGCTTATCACAATGCCTTTCTGGTCTGTGCTGAAGCAGGGCATTCTGGCAGCCAAGTGGCTTGACCTTTATTAGTGAGCCTGGTTACCCCCTCTCGGAACCACAGACTTAGAAATCGCCAGCTCATATACAGTGCATAAAATATATTTATATATATACCCTTATTCCACCATTTTAATAAAAAATATCACAAAATTCTTCTAAGTCCCTCGGGAAGAGTGAAAGACGCGCACGTTCATTTACAGAGCTCCTAGACCTTCCTATAAGAAGTTAGCCAAAAAGTAGCTTCGAAAAACGCTTAGGTAAAGTTTCCGAGTTGCTTCTAATGTACCGAAGCTGGACTTAGACATAATTTCACTCTCACAACATTGTGGCTGGTTGGAGACAGTCTGAACCACAAGTACCGGGTCCATGGTTCTGGGCGTATACTGGGGGGACGGGAATGACTCCCATTAACCCCTGACTAAACCGAGGATACGCTTATCACAATGCCTTTCTGGTCTGTGCTGAAGCAGGGCATTCTGGCAGCCAAGTGGCTTGACCTTTATTAGTGAGCCTGGTTACCCCATCTCGGAACCACAGACTTAGAAATCGCCAGATCATATACAGTGCATAAAATATATTTATATATATACCCTTATACCACATTTTAATAAAAAATATCACAAAATTCTTCTAAGTCCCTCGGGAAGAGTGAAAGACGCGCACGTTCATTTTCAGAGCTCCTAGACCTTCCTATAAGAAGTTAGCCAAAAAGTAGCTTCTAAAAACGCTTAGGTTAAGTTTCAGAGTTGCTTCTAATGTACCGAAGCTGGACTTAGACATAATTTCACTCTCACAACATTATGGCTGGTTGGAGACAGTCCGAACCACAAGTACCGGGTCCATGGTTCTGGGCGTATACTGGGGGGACGGGGACGACTCCCATTAACCCCTGACTATACCGGGGATACACTTATCACAATGCCTTTCTGGTCTGTGCTGAAGCAGGGCATTCTGGCAGCCAATTGGCTTGACCTTTTTTTAGTGAGCCTGGTTACCCCCTCTCGGAACCAAAGACTTAGAAATCGCCAGCTCATATACAGTGCATAAAATATATTTATATATATACCCTTATACACCATTTTAATAAAAAATATCACAAAATTCTTTTTAGTCCCTCGGGAAGAGTGAAAGACGCGCACGTTCATTTTCAGAGCTCCTAGACCTTCCTATAAGAAGTTAGCCAAAAAGTAGCTTCGAAAAACGCTTAGGTTAAGTTTCAGAGTTGCTTCTAATGTACCGAAGCTGGACTTGGACATAATTTCACTCTCACAACATTATGGCTGGTTGGAGACAGTCCGAACCACAAGTACCGGGTCCATGGTTCTGGGCGTATACTGGGGGGACGGGGACGACTCCCATTAACCCCTGACTATACCGGGGATACACTTATCACAATGCCTTTCTGGTCTGTGCTGAAGCAGGGCATTCTGGCAGCCAATTGGCTTGACCTTTTTTTAGTGAGCCTGGTTACCCCCTCTCTGAACCAAAGACTTAGAAATCGCCAGCTCATATACAGTGCATAAAATATATTTATATATATACCCTTAAACACCACTTTAATAAAAATTATCGCAAAATTCTTCTAAGTCCCTCGGGAAGAGTGAAAGACGCGCACGTTCATTTTCAGAGCTCCTAGACCTTCCTATAGAAGTTAGCCAAAAAGTAGCTTCGAAAAACGCTTAGGTAAAGTTTCCGAGTTGCTTCTAATGTACCGAAGCTGGACTTAGACATAATTTCACTCTCACAACATTGTGGCTGGTTGGAGACAGTCTGAACCACAAGTACCGGGTCCATGGTTCTGGGCGTATACTGGGGGGACGGGAATGACTCCCATTAACCCCTGACTAAACCGAGGATACGCTTATCACAATGCCTTTCTGGTCTGTGCTGAAGCAGGGCATTCTGGCAGCCAAGTGGCTTGACCTTTATTAGTGAGCCTGGTTACCCCCTCTCGGAACCACAGACTTAGAAATCGCCAGCTCATATACAGTGCATAAAATATATTTATATATATACCCTTATTCCACCATTTTAATAAAAAATATCACAAAATTCTTCTAAGTCCCTCGGGAAGAGTGAAAGACGCGCACGTTCATTTACAGAGCTCCTAGACCTTCCTATAAGAAGTTAGCCAAAAAGTAGCTTCGAAAAACGCTTAGGTAAAGTTTCCGAGTTGCTTCTAATGTACCGAAGCTGGACTTAGACATAATTTCACTCTCACAACATTGTGGCTGGTTGGAGACAGTCTGAACCACAAGTACCGGGTCCATGGTTCTGGGCGTATACTGGGGGGACGGGAATGACTCCCATTAACCCCTGACTAAACCGAGGATACGCTTATCACAATGCCTTTCTGGTCTGTGCTGAAGCAGGGCATTCTGGCAGCCAAGTGGCTTGACCTTTATTAGTGAGCCTGGTTACCCCATCTCGGAACCACAGACTTAGAAATCGCCAGATCATATACAGTGCATAAAATATATTTATATATATACCCTTATACCACATTTTAATAAAAAATATCACAAAATTCTTCTAAGTCCCTCGGGAAGAGTGAAAGACGCGCACGTTCATTTTCAGAGCTCCTAGACCTTCCTATAAGAAGTTAGCCAAAAAGTAGCTTCTAAAAACGCTTAGGTTAAGTTTCAGAGTTGCTTCTAATGTACCGAAGCTGGACTTAGACATAATTTCACTCTCACAACATTATGGCTGGTTGGAGACAGTCCGAACCACAAGTACCGGGTCCATGGTTCTGGGCGTATACTGGGGGGACGGGGACGACTCCCATTAACCCCTGACTATACCGGGGATACACTTATCACAATGCCTTTCTGGTCTGTGCTGAAGCAGGGCATTCTGGCAGCCAATTGACTTGACTTTTTTTAGTGAGCCTGGTTACCCCCTCTCGGAACCAAAGACTTAGAAATCGCCAGCTCATATACAGTGCATAAAATATATTTATATATATACCCTTATACACCATTTTAATAAAAAATATCACAAAATTCTTTTTAGTCCCTCGGGAAGAGTGAAAGACGCGCACGTTCATTTTCAGAGCTCCTTGACCTTCCTATAAGAAGTTAGCCAAAAAGTAGCTTCGAAAAACGCTTAGGTTAATTTTCAGAGTTGCTTCTAATGTACCGAAGCTGGACTTAGACATAATTTCACTCTCACAACATTATGGCTGGTTGGAGACAGTCCGAACCACAAATACCGGGTCCATGGTTCTGGGCATATACTGGGGGGACGGGGACGACTCCCATTAAACCCTGACTATACCGGGGATACGCGTATCACAATGCCTTACTGGTCTGTGCTGAAGCAGGGCATTCTGGCAGCCAAGTGGCTTGACCTTTATTAATGAGCCTGGTTACCCCCTCTCGGAACCACAGACTTAGAAATCGCCAGCTCATATACAGTGCATAAAATATATTTATATATATACCCTTATACCACCATTTTAATAAAAAATATCACAAAATTCTTCTAAGTCCCTCGGGAAGAGTGAAAGACGCGCACGTTCATTTTCAGAGCTCCTAGACCTTCCTATAAGAAGTTAGCCAAAAAGTAGCTTCTAAAAACGCTTAGGTTAAGTTTCAGAGTTGCTTCTAATGTACCGAAGCTGGACTTAGACATAATTTCACTCTCACAACATTATGGCTGGTTGGAGACAGTCCGAACCACAAGTACCGGGTCCATGGTTCTGGGCGTATACTGGGGGGACGGGGTCGACTCCCATTAACCCCTGACTATACCGGGGATACACTTATCACAATGCCTTTCTGGTCTGTGCTGAAGCAGGGCATTCTGGCAGCCAATTGACTTGACTTTTTTTAGTGAGCCTGGTTACCCCCTCTCGGAACCAAAGACTTAGAAATCGCCAGCTCATATACAGTGCATAAAATATATTTATATATATACCCTTATACACCATTTTAATAAAAAATATCACAAAATTCTTTTTAGTCCCTCGGGAAGAGTGAAAGACGCGCACGTTCATTTTCAGAGCTCCTTGACCTTCCTATAAGAAGTTAGCCAAAAAGTAGCTTCGAAAAACGCTTAGGTTAATTTTCAGAGTTGCTTCTAATGTACCGAAGCTGGACTTAGACATAATTTCACTCTCACAACATTATGGCTGGTTGGAGACAGTCCGAACCACAAATACCGGGTCCATGGTTCTGGGCATATACTGGGGGGACGGGGACGACTCCCATTAAACCCTGACTATACCGGGGATACGCGTATCACAATGCCTTACTGGTCTGTGCTGAAGCAGGGCATTCTGGCAGCCAAGTGGCTTGACCTTTATTAATGAGCCTGGTTACCCCCTCTCGGAACCACAGACTTAGAAATCGCCAGCTCATATACAGTGCATAAAATATATTTATATATATACCCTTATACCACCATTTTAATAAAAAATATCACAAAATTCTTCTAAGTCCCTCGGGAAGAGTGAAAGACGCCCACGTTCATTTTCAGAGCTCCTTGACCTTCCTATAAGAAGTTAGCCAAAAAGTAGCTTCGAAAAACGCTTAGGTTAATTTTCAGAGTTGCTTCTAATGTACCGAAGCTGGACTTAGACATAATTTCACTCTCACAACATTATGGCTGGTTGGAGACAGTCCGAACCACAAATACCGGGTCCATGGTTCTGGGCATATACTGGGGGGACGGGGACGACTCCCATTAAACCCTGACTATACCGGGGATACGCGTATCACAATGCCTTACTGGTCTGTGCTGAAGCAGGGCATTCTGGCAGCCAAGTGGCTTGACCTTTATTAATGAGCCTGGTTACCCCCTCTCGGAACCACAGACTTAGAAATCGCCAGCTCATATACAGTGCATAAAATATATTTATATATATACCCTTATACCACCATTTTAATAAAAAATATCACAAAATTCTTCTAAGTCCCTCGGGAAGAGTGAAAGACGCGCACGTTCATTTTCAGAGCTCCTAGACCTTCCTATAAGAAGTTAGCCAAAAAGTAGCTTCTAAAAACGCTTAGGTTAAGTTTCAGAGTTGCTTCTAATGTACCGAAGCTGGACTTAGACATAATTTCACTCTCACAACATTATGGCTGGTTGGAGACAGTCCGAACCACAAGTACCGGGTCCATGGTTCTGGGCGTATACTGGGGGGACGGGGTCGACTCCCATTAACCCCTGACTATACCGGGGATACACTTATCACAATGCCTTTCTGGTCTGTGCTGAAGCAGGGCATTCTGGCATCCAATTGGCTTGACCTTTTTTTAGTGAGCCTGGTTACCCCCTCTCGGAACCAAAGACTTAGAAATCGCCAGCTCATATACAGTGCATAAAATATATTTATATATATACCCTTATACACCATTTTAATAAAAAATATCACAAAATTCTTCTAAGTCCCTCGGGAAGAGTGAAAGACGCGCACGTTCATTTACAGAGCTCCTAGACCTTCCTATAAGAAGTTAGCCAAAAAGTAGCTTCGAAAAACGCTTAGGTAAAGTTTCCGAGTTGCTTCTAATGTACCGAAGCTGGACTTAGACATAATTACACTCTCACAACATTGTGGCTGGTTGGAGACAGTCTGAACCACAAGTACCGGGTCCATGGTTCTGGGCGTATACTGGGGGGACGGGGTCGACTCCCATTAACCCCTGACTAAACCGAGGATACGCTTATCACAATGCCTTTCTGGTCTGTGCTGAAGCAGGGCATTCTGGCAGCCAAGTGGCTTGACCTTTATTAGTGAGCCTGGTTACCCCATCTCGGAACCACAGACTTAGAAATCGCCAGATCATATACAGTGCATAAAATATATTTATATATATACCCTTATACCACATTTTAATAAAAAATATCACAAAATTCTTCTAAGTCCCTCGGGAAGAGTGAAAGACGCGCACGTTCATTTTCAGAGCTCCTAGACCTTCCTATAAGAAGTTAGCCAAAAAGTAGCTTCTAAAAACGCTTAGGTTAAGTTTCAGAGTTGCTTCTAATGTACCGAAGCTGGACTTAGACATAATTTCACTCTCACAACATTATGGCTGGTTGGAGACAGTCCGAACCACAAGTACCGGGTCCATGGTTCTGGGCGTATACTGGGGGGACGGGGACGACTCCCATTAACCCCTGACTATACCGGGGATACACTTATCACAATGCCTTTCTGGTCTGTGCTGAAGCAGGGCATTCTGGCAGCCAATTGGCTTGACTTTTTTTAGTGAGCCTGGTTACCCCCTCTCGGAACCAAAGACTTAGAAATCGCCAGCTCATATACAGTGCATAAAATATATTTATATATATACCCTTATACACCATTTTAATAAAAAATATCACAAAATTCTTTTTAGTCCCTCGGGAAGAGTGAAAGACGCGCACGTTCATTTTCAGAGCTCCTAGACCTTCCTATAAGAAGTTAGCCAAAAAGTAGCTTCGAAAAACGCTTAGGTTAATTTTCAGAGTTGCTTCTAATGTACCGAAGCTGGACTTAGACATAATTTCACTCTCACAACATTATGGCTGGTTGGAGACAGTCCGAACCACAAATACCGGGTCCATGGTTCTGGGCATATACTGGGGGGACGGGGACGACTCCCATTAAACCCTGACTATACCGGGGATACGCGTATCACAATGCCTTACTGGTCTGTGCTGAAGCAGGGCATTCTGGCAGCCAAGTGGCTTGACCTTTATTAATGAGCCTGGTTACCCCCTCTCGGAACCACAGACTTAGAAATCGCCAGCTCATATACAGTGCATAAAATATATTTATATATATACCCTTATACCACCATTTTAATAAAAAATATCACAAAATTCTTCTAAGTCCCTCGGGAAGAGTGAAAGACGCGCACGTTCATTTTCAGAGATCCTAGACCTTCCTATAAGAAGTTAGCCAAAAAGTAGCTTCTAAAAACGCTTAGGTTAAGTTTCAGAGTTGCTTCTAATGTACCGAAGCTGGACTTAGACATAATTTCACTCTCACAACATTATGGCTGGTTGGAGACAGTCCGAACCACAAATACCGGGTCCATGGTTCTGGGCGTATACTGGGGGGACGGGGTCGACTCCCATTAACCCCTGACTATACCGGGGATACACTTATCACAATGCCTTTCTGGTCTGTGCTGAAGCAGGGCATTCTGGCATCCAATTGGCTTGACCTTTTTTTAGTGAGCCTGGTTACCCCCTCTCGGAACCAAAGACTTAGAAATCGCCAGCTCATATACAGTGCATAAAATATATTTATATATATACCCTTATACACCATTTTAATAAAAAATATCACAAAATTCTTCTAAGTCCCTCGGGAAGAGTGAAAGACGCGCACGTTCATTTACAGAGCTCCTAGACCTTCCTATAAGAAGTTAGCCAAAAAGTAGCTTCGAAAAACGCTTAGGTAAAGTTTCCGAGTTGCTTCTAATGTACCGAAGCTGGACTTAGACATAATTACACTCTCACAACATTGTGGCTGGTTGGAGACAGTCTGAACCACAAGTACCGGGTCCATGGTTCTGGGCGTATACTGGGGGGACGGGATTGACTCCCATTAACCCCTGACTAAACCGAGGATACGCTTATCACAATGCCTTTCTGGTCTGTGCTGAAGCAGGGCATTCTGGCAGTCAAGTGGCTTGACCTTTATTAGTGAGCCTGGTTACCCCATCTCGGAACCACAGACTTAGAAATCGCCAGATCATATACAGTGCATAAAATATATTTATATATATACCCTTATACCACCATTTTAATAAAAAATATCACAAAATTCTTCTAAGTCCCTCGGGAAGAGTGAAAGACGCGCACGTTCATTTTCAGAGCTCCTAGACCTTCCTATAAGAAGTTAGCCAAAAAGTAGCTTCTAAAAACGCTTAGGTTAAGTTTCAGAGTTGCTTCTAATGTACCGAAGCTGGACTTAGACATAATTTCACTCTCACAACATTATGGCTGGTTGGAGACAGTCCGAACCACAAGTACCGGGTCCATGGTTCTGGGCGTATACTGGGGGGACGGGGTCGACTCCCATTAACCCCTGACTATACCGGGGATACACTTATCACAATGCCTTTCTGGTCTGTGCTGAAGCAGGGCATTCTGGCAGCCAATTGGCTTGACCTTTTTTTAGTGAGCCTGGTTACCCCCTCTCGGAACCAAAGACTTAGAAATCGCCAGCTCATATACAGTGCATAAAATATATTTATATATATACCCTTATACACCATTTTAATAAAAAATATCACAAAATTCTTTTTAGTCCCTCGGGAAGAGTGAAAGACGCGCACGTTCATTTTCAGAGCTCCTAGACCTTCCTATAAGAAGTTAGCCAAAAAGTAGCTTCGAAAAACGCTTAGGTTAAGTTTCAGAGTTGCTTCTAATGTACCGAAGCTGGACTTGGACATAATTTCACTCTCACAACATTATGGCTGGTTGGAGACAGTCCGAACCACAAATACCGGGTCCATGGTTCTGGGCATATACTGGGGGGACGGGGACGACTCCCATTAAACCCTGACTATACCGGGGATACGCGTATCACAATGCCTTACTGGTCTGTGCTGAAGCAGGGCATTCTGGCAGCCAAGTGGCTTGACCTTTATTAATGAGCCTGGTTACCCCCTCTCGGAACCACAGACTTAGAAATCGCCAGCTCATATACAGTGCATAAAATATATTTATATATATACCCTTATACACCATTTTAATAAAAAATATCACAAAATTCTTCTAAGTCCCTCGGGAAGAGTGAAAGACGCGCACGTTCATTTTCAGAGCTCCTAGACCTTCCTATAAGAAGTTAGCCAAAAAGTAGCTTCTAAAAACGCTTAGGTTAAGTTTCAGAGTTGCTTCTAATGTACCGAAGCTGGACTTAGACATAATTTCACTCTCACAACATTGTGGCTGGTTGGAGACAGTCTGAACCACAAGTACCGGGTCCATGGTTCTGGGCGTATACTGGGGGGACGGGAATGACTCCCATTAACCCCTGACTAAACCGAGGATACGCTTATCACAATGCCTTTCTGGTCTGTGCTGAAGCAGGGCATTCTGGCAGCCAAGTGGCTTGACCTTTATTAGTGAGCCTGGTTACCCCATCTCGGAACCACAGACTTAGAAATCGCCAGATCATATACAGTGCATAAAATATATTTATATATATACCCTTATACCACTATTTTAATAAAAAATATCACAAAATTCTTCTAAGTCCCTCGGGAAGAGTGAAAGACGCGCACGTTCATTTTCAGAGCTCCTAGACCTTCCTATAAGAAGTTAGCCAAAAAGTAGCTTCTAAAAACGCTTAGGTTAAGTTTCAGAGTTGCTTCTAATGTACCGAAGCTGGACTTAGACATAATTTCACTCTCACAACATTATGGCTGGTTGGAGACAGTCCGAACCACAAGTACCGGGTCCATGGTTCTGGGCGTATACTGGGGGGACGGGGTCGACTCCCATTAACCCCTGACTATACCGGGGATACACTTATCACAATGCCTTTCTGGTCTGTGCTGAAGCAGGGCATTCTGGCAGCCAAGTGGCTTGACCTTTATTAGTGAGCCTGGTTACCCCCTCTCGGAACCACAGACTTAGAAATCGCCAGCTCATATACAGTGCATAAAATATATTTATATATATACCCTTATACACCCTTTTAATAAAAAATATCACAAAATTCTTCTAAGTCCCTCGGGAAGAGTGAAAGACGCGCACGTTCATTTACAGAGCTCCTAGACCTTCCTATAAGAAGTTAGCCAAAAAGCAGCTTCGAAAAACGCTTATGTTAAGTTTCAGAGTTGCTTCTAATGTACCGAAGCTGGACTTAGACATAATTTCACTCTCACAACATTATGGCTGGTTGGAGACAGTCCGAACCACAAATAGCGGGTCCATGGTTCTGGGCATATACTGGGGGGACGGGGACGACTCCCATTAACCCCTGACTATACCGGGGATACGCTTATCACAATGCCTTTCTGGTCTGTGCTGAAGCAGTACATTCTGGCAGCCAAGTGGCTTGACCTTTATTAGTGAGCCTGGTTACCCTCTCTCAGAACCACAGACTTAGAAATCGCCAGCTCATATACAGTGCATAAAATATATTTATATATATACCCTTATACACTATTTTAATAAAAAATATCACAAAATTCTTCTAAGTCCCTCGGGAAGAGTGAAAGACGCGCACGTTCATTTTCAGAGCTCCTAGACCTTCCTATAAGAAGTTAGCCAAAAAGTAGCTTCTAAAAACGCTTAGGTTAAGTTTCAGAGTTGCTTCTAATGTACCGAAGCTGGACTTAGACATAATTTCACTCTCACAACATTATGGCTGGTTGGAGACAGTCCGAACCACAAGTACCGGGTCCATGGTTCTGGGCGTATAATGGGGGGACGGGGACGACTCCCATTAACCCCTGACTATACCGGGGATACGCTTATCACAATGCCTTTCTGGTCTGTGCTGAAGCAGGGCATTCTGGCAGCCAATTGGCTTGACCTTTTTTTAGTGAGCCTGGTTACCCCCTCTCGGAACCAAAGACTTAGAAATCGCCAGCTCATATACAGTGCATAAAATATATTTATATATATACCCTTATACACCATTTTAATAAAAAATATCACAAAATTCTTTTTAGTCCCTCGGGAAGAGTGAAAGACGCGCACGTTCATTTTCAGAGCTCCTAGACCTTCCTATAAGAAGTTAGCCAAAAAGTAGCTTCGAAAAACGCTTAGGTTAAGTTTCAGAGTTGCTTCTAATGTACCGAAGCTGGACTTGGACATAATTTCACTCTCACACATTATGGCTGGTTGGCGACAGTCCGAACCACAAATACCGGGTCCATGGTTCTGGGCATATACTGGGGGGACGGGGACGACTCCCATTAAACCCTGACTATACCGGGGATACGCGTATCACAATGCCTTACTGGTCTGTGCTGAAACAGGGCATTCTGGCAGTCAAGTGGCTTGACCTTTATTAGTGAGCCTGGTTACCCCCTCTCGGAACCACAGACTTAGAAATCGCCAGCTCATATACAGTGCATAAAATATATTTATATATATACCCTTATACACCATTTTAATAAAAAATTTCACAAAATTCTTCTAAGTCCCTCGGGAAGAGTGAAAGACGCGCACGTTCATTTTCAGAGCTCCTAGACCTTCCTATAAGAAGTTAGCCAAAAAGTAGCTTCGAAAAACGCTTAGGTAAAGTTTCAGAGTTGCTTCTAAATGTACCAAAGCTGGACTTAGACATAATTTCACTCTCACAACATTATGGCTGGTTGGAGACAGTCTGAACCACAAGTACCGGGTCCATGGTTCTGGGCGTATACTGGGGGGACGGGGATGACTCCCATTAACCCCTGACTAAACCTGGGATACGCTTAACACAATGCCTTTCTGGTCTGTGCTAAAGCAGGGCATTTTGGCAGCCAAGTGGCTTGACCTTTATTAGTGAGCCTGGTTACCCCCTCTCGGAACCACAGACTTAGAAATCGCCAGCTCATATACAGTGCATAAAATATATTTATATATATACCCTTATACACCACTTTAATAAAAATTATCACAAAATTCTTCTAAGTCCCTCGGGAAGAGTGAAAGACGCGCACGTTCATTTTCAGAGCTCCTAGACCTTCCTATAAGAAGTTAGCCAAAAAGTATCTTCGAAAAACGCTTAGGTTAAGTTTCAGAGTTGCTTCTAATGTACCGAAGCTGGACTTAGACATAATTTCACTCTCACAACATTATGGCTGGTTGGAGACAGTCCGAACCACAAATACCGGGTCCATGGTTCTGGGCATATACTGGGGGGACGGGGACGACTCCCATTAAACCCTGACTATACCGGGGATACGCGTATCACAATGCCTTACTGGTCTGTGCTGAAGCAGGGCATTCTGGCAGCCAAGTGGCTTGACCTTTATTAATGAGCCTGGTTACCCCCTCTCGGAACCACAGACTTAGAAATCGCCAGCTCATCTACAGTGCATAAAATATATTTATATATATACCCTTATACACCATTTTAATAAAAAATATCACAAAATTCTTCTAAGTCCCTCGGGAAGAGAGAAAGACGCGCACGTTCATTTACAGAGCTCCTAGACCTTCCTATAAGAAGTTAGCCAAAAAGTAGCTTCGAAAAACGCTTAGGTAAAGTTTCCGAGTTGCTTCTAATGTACCGAAGCTGGACTTAGACATAATTTCACTCTCACAACATTGTGGCTGGTTGGAGACAGTCTGAACCACAAGTACCGGGTCCATGGTTCTGGGCGTATACTGGGGGGACGGGAATGACTCCCATTAACCCCTGACTAAACCGAGGATACGCTTATCACAATGCCTTTCTGGTCTGTGCTGAAGCAGGGCATTCTGGCAGCCAAGTGGCTTGACCTTTATTAGTGAGCCTGGTTACCCCCTCTCGGACCCACAGACTTAGAAATCGCCAGCTCATATACAGTGCATAAAATATATTTATATATATACCCTTATACCACCATTTTAATAAAAAATATCACAAAATTCTTCTAAGTCCCTCGGGAAGAGTGAAAGACGCGCACGTTCATTTTCAGAGCTCCTAGACCTTCCTATAAGAAGTTAGCCAAAAAGTAGCTTCTAAAAACGCTTAGGTTAAGTTTCAGAGTTGCTTCTAATGTACCGAAGCTGGACTTAGACATAATTTCACTCTCACAACATTATGGCTGGTTGGAGACAGTCCGAACCACAAGTACCGGGTCCATGGTTCTGGGCGTATACTGGGGGGACGGGGACGACTCCCATTAACCCCTGACTATACCGGGGATACGCTTATCACAATGCCTTTCTGGTCTGTGCTGAAGCAGGGCATTCTGGCAGCCAATTGGCTTGACCTTTTTTTAGTGAGCCTGGTTACCCCCTCTCGGAACCAAAGACTTAGAAATGGCCAGCTCATATACAGTGCATAAAATATATTTATATATATACCCTTATACACCATTTTAATAAAAAATATCACAAAATTCTTTTTAGTCCCTCGGGAAGAGTGAAAGACGCGCACGTTCATTTTCAGAGCTCCTAGACCTTCCTATAAGAAGTTAGCCAAAAAGTAGCTTCGAAAAACGCTTAGGTTAAGTTTCAGAGTTGCTTCTAATGTACCGAAGCTGGACTTGGACATAATTTCACTCTCACACTTTATGGCTGGTTGGCGACAGTCCGAACCACAAATACCGGGTCCATGGTTCTGGGCATATACTGGGGGGATGGGGACGACTCCCATTAAACCCTGACTATACCGGGGATACGCGTATCACAATGCCTTACTGGTCTATGCTGAAACAGGGCATTCTGGCAGTCAAGTGGCTTGACCTTTATTAGTGAGCCTGGTTACCCCCTCTCGGAACCACAGACTTAGAAATCGCCAGCTCATATACAGTGCATAAAATATATTTATATATATACCCTTATACACCATTTTAATAAAAAATATCACAAAATTCTTCTAAGTCCCTCGGGAAGAGTGAAAGACGCGCACGTTCATTTTCAGAGCTCCTAGACCTTCCTATAAGAAGTTAGCCAAAAAGTAGCTTCGAAAAACGCTTAGGTAAAGTTTCAGAGTTGCTTCTAAATGTACCAAAGCTGGACTTAGACATAATTTCACTCTCACAACATTATGGCTGGTTGGAGACAGTCTGAACCACAAGTACCGGGTCCATGGTTCTGGGCGTATACTGGGGGGACGGGGATGACTCCCATTAACCCCTGACTAAACCTGGGATACGCTTAACACAATGCCTTTCTGGTCTGTGCTAAAGCAGGGCATTTTGGCAGCCAAGTGGCTTGACCTTTATTAGTGAGCCTGGTTACCCCCTCTCGGAACCACAGACTTAGAAATCGCCAGCTCATATACAGTGCATAAAATATATTTATATATATACCCTTATACACCATTTTAATAAAAAATATCACAAAATTCTTCTAAGTCCCTCGGGAAGAGTGAAAGACGCGCACGTTCATTTTCAGAGCTCCTAGACCTTCCTATAAGAAGTTAGCCAAAAAGTAGCTTCGAAAAACGCTTAGGTTAAGTTTCAGAGTTGCTTCTAATGTACCGAAGCTGGACTTAGACATAATTTCACTCTCACAACATTATGGCTGGTTGGAGACAGTCCGAACCACAAATACCGGGTCCATGGTTCTGGGCATATACTGGGGGGACGGGGACGACTCCCATTAAACCCTGACTATACCGGGGATACGCGTATCACAATGCCTTACTGGTCTGTGCTGAAGCAGGGCATTCTGGCAGCCAAGTGGCTTGACCTTTATTAATGAGCCTGGTTACCCCCTCTCGGAACCACAGACTTAGAAATCGCCAGCTCATCTACAGTGCATAAAATATATTTATATATATACCCTTATACACCATTTTAATAAAAAATATCACAAAATTCTTCTAAGTCCCTCGGGAAGAGTGAAAGACGCGCACGTTCATTTTCAGAGCTCCTAGACCTTCCTATAAGAAGTTAGCCAAAAAGTAGCTTCGAAAAACGCTTAGGTAAAGTTTCCGAGTTGCTTCTAATGTACCGAAGCTGGACTTAGACATAATTTCACTCTCACAACATTGTGGCTGGTTGGAGACAGTCTGAACCACAAGTACCGGGTCCATGGTTCTGGGCGTATACTGGGGGGACGGGAATGACTCCCATTAACCTCTGACTAAACCGAGGATACGCTTATCACAATGCCTTTCTGGTCTGTGCTGAAGCAGGGCATTCTAGCAGCCAAGTGGCTTGACCTTTATTAGTGAGCCTGGTTACCCCCTCTCGGACCCACAGACTTAGAAATCGCCAGCTCATATACAGTGCATAAAATATATTTATATATATACCCTTATACCACCATTTTAATAAAAAATATCACAAAATTCTTCTAAGTCCCTCGGGAAGAGTGAAAGACGCGCACGTTCATTTTCAGAGCTCCTAGACCTTCCTATAAGAAGTTAGCCAAAAAGTAGCTTCTAAAAACGCTTAGGTTAAGTTTCAGAGTTGCTTCTAATGTACCGAAGCTGGACTTAGACATAATTTCACTCTCACAACATTATGGCTGGTTGGAGACAGTCCGAACCACAAGTACCGGGTCCATGGTTCTGGGCGTATACTGGGGGGACGGGGACGACTCCCATTAACCCCTGACTATACCGGGGATACGCTTATCACAATGCCTTTCTGGTCTGTGCTGAAGCAGGGCATTCTGGCAGCCAATTGGCTTGACCTTTTTTTAGTGAGCCTGGTTACCCCCTCTCGGAACCAAAGACTTAGAAATCGCCAGCTCATATACAGTGCATAAAATATATTTATATATATACCCTTATACACCATTTTAATAAAAAATATCACAAAATTCTTTTTAGTCCCTCGGGAAGAGTGAAAGACGCGCACGTTCATTTTCAGAGCTCCTAGACCTTCCTATAAGAAGTTAGCCAAAAAGTAGCTTCGAAAAACGCTTAGGTTAAGTTTCAGAGTTGCTTCTAATGTACCGAAGCTGGACTTGGACATAATTTCACTCTCACAACATTATGGCTGGTTGGAGACAGTCCGAACCACAAGTACCGGGTCCATGGTTCTGGGCGTATACTGGGGGGACGGGGACGACTCCCATTAAACCCTGACTATACCGGGGATACGCGTATCACAATGCCTTACTGGTCTGTGCTGAAACAGGGCATTCTGGCAGTCAAGTGGCTTGACCTTTATTAGTGAGCCTGGTTACCCCCTCTCGGAACCACAGACTTAGAAATCGCCAGCTCATATACAGTGCATTCAATATATTTATATATATACCCTTATACACCATTTTAATAAAAAATATCACAAAATTCTTCTAAGTCCCTCGGGAAGAGTGAAAGACGCGCACGTTCATTTTCAGAGCTCCTAGACCTTCCTATAAGAAGTTAGCCAAAAAGTAGCTTCGAAAAACGCTTAGGTAAAGTTTCAGAGTTGCTTCTAAATGTACCAAAGCTGGACTTAGACATAATTTCACTCTCACAACATTATGGCTGGTTGGAGACAGTCTGAACCACAAGTACCGGGTCCATGGTTCTGGGCGTATACTGGGGGGACGGGGATGACTCCCATTAACCCCTGACTAAACCTGGGATACGCTTAACACAATGCCTTTCTGGTCTGTGCTAAAGCAGGGCATTTTGGCAGCCAAGTGGCTTGACCTTTATTAGTGAGCCTGGTTACCCCCTCTCGGAACCACAGACTTAGAAATCGCCAGCTCATATACAGTGCATAAAATATATTTATATATATACCCTTATACACCATTTTAATAAAAAATATCACAAAATTCTTCTAAGTCCCTCGGGAAGAGTGAAAGACGCGCACGTTCATTTTCAGAGCTCCTAGACCTTCCTATAAGAAGTTAGCCAAAAAGTAGCTTCTAAAAACGCTTAGGTTAAGTTTCAGAGTTGCTTCTAATGTACCGAAGCTGGACTTAGACATAATTTCACTCTCACAACATTATGGCTGGTTGGAGACAGTCCGAACCACAAGTACCGGGTCCATGGTTCTGGGCGTATACTGGGGGGACGGGGACGACTCCCATTAACCCCTGACTATACCGGGGATACGCTTATCACAATGCCTTTCTGGTCTGTGCTGAAGCAGGGCATTCTGGCAGCCAATTGGCTTGACCTTTTTTTAGTGAGCCTGGTTACCCCCTCTCGGAACCAAAGACTTAGAAATCGCCAGCTCATATACAGTGCATAAAATATATTTATATATATACCCTTATACACCATTTTAATAAAAAATATCACAAAATTCTTTTTAGTCCCTCGGGAAGAGTGAAAGACGCGCACGTTCATTTTCAGAGCTCCTAGACCTTCCTATAAGAAGTTAGCCAAAAAGTAGCTTCGAAAAACGCTTAGGTTAAGTTTCAGAGTTGCTTCTAATGTACCGAAGCTGGACTTGGACATAATTTCACTCTCACACTTTATGGCTGGTTGGCGACAGTCCGAACCACAAATACCGGGTCCATGGTTCTGGGCATATACTGGGGGGATGGGGACGACTCCCATTAAACCCTGACTATACCGGGGATACGCGTATCACAATGCCTTACTGGTCTGTGCTGAAACAGGGCATTCTGGCAGTCAAGTGGCTTGACCTTTATTAGTGAGCCTGGTTACCCCCTCTCGGAACCACAGACTTAGAAATCGCCAGCTCATATACAGTGCATAAAATATATTTATATATATACCCTTATACACCATTTTAATAAAAAATATCACAAAATTCTTCTAAGTCCCTCGGGAAGAGTGAAAGACGCGCACGTTCATTTTCAGAGCTCCTAGACCTTCCTATAAGAAGTTAGCCAAAAAGTAGCTTCGAAAAACGCTTAGGTAAAGTTTCAGAGTTGCTTCTAAATGTACCAAAGCTGGACTTAGACATAATTTCACTCTCACAACATTATGGCTGGTTGGAGACAGTCTGAACCACAAGTACCGGGTCCATGGTTCTGGGCGTATACTGGGGGGACGGGGATGACTCCCATTAACCCCTGACTAAACCTGGGATACGCTTAACACAATGCCTTTCTGGTCTGTGCTAAAGCAGGGCATTTTGGCAGCCAAGTGGCTTGACCTTTATTAGTGAGCCTGGTTACCCCCTCTCGGAACCACAGACTTAGAAATCGCCAGCTCATATACAGTGCATAAAATATATTTATATATATACCCTTATACACCACTTTAATAAAAATTATCACAAAATTCTTCTAAGTCCCTCGGGAAGAGTGAAAGACGCGCACGTTCATTTTCAGAGCTCCTAGACCTTCCTATAAGAAGTTAGCCAAAAAGTAGCTTCTAAAAACGCTTAGGTTAAGTTTCAGAGTTGCTTCTAATGTACCGAAGCTGGACTTAGACATAATTTCACTCTCACAACATTATGGCTGGTTGGAGACAGTCCGAACCACAAGTACCGGGTCCATGGTTCTGGGCGTATACTGGGGGGACGGGGATGACTCCCATTAACCCCTGACTAAACCTGGGATACGCTTAACACAATGCCTTTCTGGTCTGTGCTAAAGCAGGGCATTTTGGCAGCCAAGTGGCTTGACCTTTATTAGTGAGCCTTGTTACCCCCTCTCGGAACCAAAGACTTAGAAATCGCCAGCTCATATACAGTGCATAAAATATTTTTATATATATACCCTTATACACCATTTTAATAAAAAATATCACAAAATTCTTTTTAGTCCCTCGGGAAGAGTGAAAGACGCGCACGTTCATTTTCAGAGCTCCTAGACCTTCCTATAAGAAGTTAGCCAAAAAGTAGCTTCGAAAAACGCTTAGGTTAAGTTTCAGAGTTGCATCTAATGTACCGAAGCTGGACTTGGACATAATTTCACTCTCACAACATTATGGCTGGTTGGAGACAGTCCTAACCACAAGTACTGGGTCCATGGTTCTGGGCGTATACTGGGGGGACGGGGACGACTCCCATTAACCCCTGACTATACCGGGGATACACTTATCACAATGCCTTTCTGGTCTGTGCTGAAGCAGGGCATTCTGGCAGCCAATTGGCTTGACCTTTTTTTGTGAGCCTGGTTACCCCCTCTCGGAACCAAAGACTTAGAAATCGCCAGCTCATATACAGTGCATAAAATATATTTATATATATACCCTTATACACCATTTTAATAAAAAATATCACAAAATTCTTTTTAGTCCCTCGGGAAGAGTGAAAGACGCGCACGTTCATTTTCAGAGCTCCTAGACCTTCCTATAAGAAGTTAGCCAAAAAGTAGCTTCGAAAAACGCTTAGGTTAAGTTTCAGAGTTGCTTCTAATGTACCGAAGCTGGACTTGGACATAATTTCACTCTCACAACATTATGGCTGGTTGGAGACAGTCCTAACCACAAGTACTGGGTCCATGGTTCTGGGCGTATACTGGGGGGACGGGGACGACTCCCATTAACCCCTGACTATACCGGGGATACACTTATCACAATGCCTTTCTGGTCTGTGCTGAAGCAGGGCATTCTGGCAGCCAAGTGGCTTGACCTTTATTAGTGAGCCTGGTTACCCCCTCTCGGAACCACAGACTTAGAAATCGCCAGCTCATATACAGTGCATAAAATATATTTATATATATACCCTTATACACCCTTTTAATAAAAAATATCACAAAATTCTTCTAAGTCCCTCGGGAAGAGTGAAAGACGCGCACGTTCATTTACAGAGCTCCTAGACCTTCCTATAAGAAGTTAGCCAAAAAGCAGCTTCGAAAAACGCTTATGTTAAGTTTCAGAGTTGCTTCTAATGTACCGAAGCTGGACTTAGACATAATTTCACTCTCACAACATTATGGCTGGTTGGAGACAGTCCTAACCACAAGTACTGGGTCCATGGTTCTGGGCGTATACTGGGGGGACGGGGACGACTCCCATTAACCCCTGACTATACAGGGGATACATTTATCACAATGCCTTTCTGGTCTGTGCTGAAGCAGGGCATTCTGGCAGCCAAGTGGCTTGACCTTTATTAGTGAGCCTGGTTACCCCCTCTCGGAACCACAGACTTAGAAATCGCCAGCTCATATACAGTGCATAAAATATATTTATATATATACCCTTATACACCATTTTAATAAAAAATATCACAAAATTCTTTTTAGTCCCTCGGGAAGAGTGAAAGACGCGCACGTTCATTTTCAGAGCTCCTAGACCTTCCTATAAGAAGTTAGCCAAAAAGTAGCTTCTAAAAACGCTTAGGTTAAGTTTCAGAGTTGCTTCTAATGTACCGAAGCTGGACTTAGACATAATTTCACTCTCACAACATTATGGCTGGTTGGAGACAGTCCGAACCACAAGTACCGGGTCCATGGTTCTGGGCGTATACTGGGGGGACGGGGACGACTCCCATTAACCCCTGACTATACCGGGGATACACTTATCACAATGCCTTTCTGGTCTGTGCTGAAGCAGGGCATTCTGGCAGCCAATTGGCTTGACCTTTTTTTAGTGAGCCTGGTTACCCCCTCTCGGAACCAAAGACTTAGAAATCGCCAGCTCATATACAGTGCATAAAATATATTTATATATATACCCTTATACACCATTTTAATAAAAAATATCACAAAATTCTTCTAAGTCCCTCGGGAAGAGTGAAAGACGCGCACGTTCATTTTCAGAGCTCCTAGACCTTCCTATAAGAAGTTAGCCAAAAAGTAGCTTCGAAAAACGCTTAGGTTAAGTTTCAGAGTTGCTTCTAATGTACCGAATCTGGACTTGGACATAATTTCACTCTCACAACATTATGGCTGGTTGGAGACAGTCCTAACCACAAGTACTGGGTCCATGGTTCTGGGCGTATACTGGGGGGACGGGGACGACTCCCATTAACCCCTGACTATACCGGGGATACGCTTATCACAATGCCTTTCTGGTCTGTGCTGAAGCAGGGCATTCTGGCAGCCAATTGGCTTGACCTTTTTTTAGTGAGCCTGGTTACCCCCTCTCGGAACCAAAGACTTAGAAATCGCCAGCTCATATACAGTGCATAAAATATTTTTATATATATACCCTTATACACCATTTTAATAAAAAATATCAAAAAATTCTTTTTAGTCCCTCGGGAAGAGTGAAAGACGCGCACGTTCATTTTCAGAGCTCCTAGACCTTCCTATAAGAAGTTAGCCAAAAAGTAGCTTCGAAAAACGCTTAGGTTAAGTTTCAGAGTTGCATCTAATGTACCGAAGCTGTACTTGGACATAATTTCACTCTCACAACATTATGGCTGGTTGGAGACAGTCCTAACCACAAGTACTGGGTCCATGGTTCTGGGCGTATACTGGGGGGACGGGGACGACTCCCATTAACCCCTGACTATACCGGGGATACACTTATCACAATGCCTTTCTGGTCTGTGCTGAAGCAGGGCATTCTGGCAGCCAATTGGCTTGACCTTTTTTTAGTGAGCCTGGTTACCCCCTCTCGGAACCAAAGACTTAGAAATCGCCAGCTCATATACAGTGCATAAAATATATTTATATATATACCCTTATACACCATTTTAATAAAAAATATCACAAAATTCTTTTTAGTCCCTCGGGAAGAGTGAAAGATGCGCACGTTCATTTTCAGAGCTCCTAGACCTTCCTATAAGAAGTTAGCCAAAAAGTAGCTTCGAAAAACGCTTAGGTTAAGTTTCAGAGTTGCTTCTAATGTACCGAAGCTGGACTTGGACATAATTTCACTCTCACAACATTATGGCTGGTTGGAGACAGTCCTAACCACAAGTACTGGGTCCATGGTTCTGGGCGTATACTGGGGGGACGGGGACGACTCCCATTAACCCCTGACTATACCGGGGATACACTTATCACAATGCCTTTCTGGTCTGTGAGAAGCAGGGCATTCTGGCAGCCAAGTGGCTTGACCTTTATTAGTGAGCCTGGTTACCCCCTCTCGGAACCACAGACTTAGAAATCGCCAGCTCATATACAGTGCATAAAATATATTTATATATACCCTTATACACCATTTTAATAAAAAATATCACAAAATTCTTTTTAGTCCCTCGGGAAGAGTGAAAGACGCGCACGTTCATTTTCAGAGCTCCTAGACCTTCCTATAAGAAGTTAGCCAAAAAGTAGCTTCTAAAAACGCTTAGGTTAAGTTTCAGAGTTGCTTCTAATGTACCGAAGCTGGACTTAGACATAATTTCACTCTCACAACATTATGGCTGGTTGGAGACAGTCCGAACCACAAGTACCGGGTCCATGGTTCTGGGCGTATACTGGGGGGACGGGGACGACTCCCATTAACCCCTGACTATACCGGGGATACACTTATCACAATGCCTTTCTGGTCTGTGCTGAAGCAGGGCATTCTGGCAGCCAATTGGCTTGACCTTTTTTTAGTGAGCCTGGTTACCCCCTCTCGGAACCAAAGACTTAGAAATCGCCAGCTCATATACAGTGCATAAAATATATTTATATATATACCCTTATACACCATTTTAATAAAAAATATCACAAAATTCTTCTAAGTCCCTCGGGAAGAGTGAAAGACGCGCACGTTCATTTTCAGAGCTCCTAGACCTTCCTATAAGAAGTTAGCCAAAAAGTAGCTTCGAAAAACGCTTAGGTTAAGTTTCAGAGTTGCTTCTAATGTACCGAAGCTGGACTTGGACATAATTTCACTCTCACAACATTATGGCTGGTTGGAGACAGTCCTAACCACAAGTACTGGGTCCATGGTTCTGGGCGTATACTGGGGGGACGGGGACGACTCCCATTAACCCCTAACTATACCGGGGATACACTTATCACAATGCCTTTCTGGTCTGTGCTGAAGCAGGGCATTCTGGCAGGCAAGTGGCTTGACCTTTATTAGTGAGCCTGGTTACCCCCTCTCAGAACCACAGACTTAGAAATCGCCAGCTCATATACAGTGCATAAAATATATTTATATATATACCCTTATACACCATTTTAATAAAAAATATCACAAAATTCTTCTAAGTCCCTCGGGAAGAGTGAAAGACGCGCACGTTCATTTTCAGAGCTCCTAGACCTTCCTATAAGAAGTTAGCCAAAAAGTAGCTTCTAAAAACGCTTAGGTTAAGTTTCAGAGTTGCTTCTAATGTACCGAAGCTGGACTTAGACATAATTTCACTCTCACAACATTATGGCTGGTTGGAGACAGTCCGAACCACAAGTACCGGGTCCATGGTTCTGGGCGTATACTGGGGAGACGGGGACGACTCCCATTAACCCCTGACTATACCGGGGATACGCTTATCACAATTCCTTTCTGGTCTGTGCTGAAGCAGGGCATTCTGGCAGCCAATTGGCTTGACCTTTTTTTAGTGAGCCTGGTTACCCCCTCTCGGAACCAAAGACTTAGAAATCGCCAGCTCATATACAGTGCATAAAATATATTTATATATATACCCTTATACACCATTTTAATAAAAAATATCACAAAATTCTTTTTAGTCCCTCGGGAAGAGTGAAAGACGCGCACGTTCATTTTCAGAGCTCCTAGACCTTCCTATAAGAAGTTAGCCAAAAAGTTGCTTCGAAAAACGCTTAGGTTAAGTTTCAGAGTTGCTTCTAATGTACCGAAGCTGGACTTGGACATAATTTCACTCTCACAACATTATGGCTGGTTGGAGACAGTCCGAACCACAAATACCGGGTCCATGGTTCTGGGCATATACTGGGGGGACGGGGACGACTCCCATTAAACCCTGACTATACCGGGGATACGCGTATCACAATGCCTTACTGGTCTGTGCTGAAACAGGGCATTCTGGCAGTCAAGTGGCTTGACCTTTATTAGTGAGCCTGGTTACCCCCTCTCGGAACCACAGACTTAGAAATCGCCAGCTCATATACAGTGCATAAAATATATTTATATATATACCCTTATACACCATTTTAATAAAAAATATCACAAAATTCTTCTAAGTCCCTCGGGAAGAGTGAAAGACGCGCACGTTCATTTTCAGAGCTCCTAGACCTTCCTATAAGAAGTTAGCCAAAAAGTAGCTTCGAAAAACGCTTAGGTTAAGTTTCAGAGTTGCTTCTAATGTACCGAAGCTGGACTTAGACATAATTTCACTCTCACAACATTATGGCTGGTTGGAGACAGTCCGAACCACAAATACCGGGTCCATGGTTCTGGGCATATACTGGGGGGACGGGGACGACTCCCATTAAACCCTGACTATACCGGGGATACGCGTATCACAATGCCTTTCTGGTCTGTGCTGAAGCAGGGCATTCTGGCAGCCAATTGGCTTGACCTTTATTAGTGAGCCTGGTTACCCCCTTTCGGAACCACAAACTTAGAAATCGCCAGCTCATATACAGTGCATAAAATATATTTATATATATACCCTTATACACCATTTTAATAAAAAATATCACAAAATACTTCTAAGTCCCTCGGGAAGAGTGAAAGACGCGCACGTTCATTTTCAGAGCTCCTAGACCTTCCTATAAGAAGTTAGCCAAAAAGTAGCTTCGAAAAACGCTTAGGTAAAGTTTCAGAGTTGCTTCTAAATGTACCGAAGCTGGACTTAGACATAATTTCACTCTCACAACATTATGGCTGGTTGGAGACAGTCTGAACCACAAGTACCGGGTCCATGGTTCTGGGCGTATACTGGGGGGACGGGGATGACTCCCATTAACCCCTGACTAAACCTGGGATACGCTTAACACAATGCCTTTCTGGTCTGTGCTAAAGCAGGGCATTTTGGAAGCCAAGTGGCTTGACCTTTATTAGTGAGCCTGGTTACCCCCTTTCGGAACCACAAACTTAGAAATCGCCAGCTCATATACAGTGCATAAAATATATTTATATATATACCCTTATACACCACTTTAATAAAAATTATCACAAAATTCTTCTAAGTCCCTCGGGAAGAGTGAAAGACGCGCACGTTCATTTTCAGAGCTCCTAGACCTTCCTATAAGAAGTTAGCCAAAAAGTATCTTCGAAAAACGCTTAGGTTAAGTTTCAGAGTTGCTTCTAATGTACCGAAGCTGGACTTAGACATAATTTCACTCTCACAACATTATGGCTGGTTGGAGACAGTCCGAACCACAAATACCGGGTCCATGGTTCTGGGCATATACTGGGGGGACGGGGACGACTCTCATTAAACCCTGACTATACCGGGGATACGCGTATCACAATGCCTTACTGGTCTGTGCTGAAGCAGGGCATTCTGGCAGCCAAGTGGCTTGACCTTTATTAATGAGCCTGGTTACCCCCTCTCGGAACCACAGACTTAGAAATCGCCAGCTCATCTACAGTGCATAAAATATATTTATATATATACCCTTATACACCATTTTAATAAAAAATATCACAAAATTCTTCTAAGTCCCTCGGGAAGAGAGAAAGACGCGCACGTTCATTTACAGAGCTCCTAGACCTTCCTATAAGAAGTTAGCCAAAAAGTAGCTTCGAAAAACGTTTAGGTAAAGTTTCCGAGTTGCTTCTAATGTACCGAAGCTGGACTTAGACATAATTTCACTCTCACAACATTGTGGCTGGTTGGAGAAAGTCTGAACCACAAGTACCGGGTCCATGGTTCTGGGCGTATACTGGGGGGACGGGAATGACTCCCATTAACCCCTGACTAAACCGAGGATACGCTTATCACAATGCCTTTCTGGTCTGTGCTGAAGCAGGGCATTCTGGCAGCCAAGTGGCTTGACCTTTATTAGTGAGCCTGGTTACCCCCTCTCGGAACCACAGACTTAGAAATCGCCAGCTCATATACAGTGCATAAAATATATTTATATATATACCCTTATACCACCATTTTAATAAAAAATATCACAAAATTCTTTTTAGTCCCTCGGGAAGAGTGAAAGACGCGCACGTTCATTTTCAGAGCTCCTAGACCTTCCTATAAGAAGTTAGCCAAAAAGTAGCTTCGAAAAACGCTTAGGTTAAGTTTCAGAGTTGCTTCTAATGTACCGAAGCTGGACTTGGACATAATTTCACTCTCACAACATTATGGCTGGTTGGAGACAGTCCTAACCACAAGTACTGGGTCCATGGTTCTGGGCGTATACTGGGGGGACGGGGACGACTCCCATTAACCCCTGACTATACCGGGGATACACTTATCACAATGCCTTTCTGGTCTGTGCTGAAGCAGGGCATTCTGGCAGCCAAGTGGCTTGACCTTTATTAGTGAGCCTGGTTACCCCCTCTCGGAACCGCAGACTTAGAAATCGCCAGCTCATATACAGTTCATAAAATATATTTATATATATACCCTTATACACCCTTTTAATATAAAATATCACAAAATTCTTCTAAGTCCCTCGGGAAGAGTGAAAGACGCGCACGTTCATTTTCAGAGCTCATAGACCTTCCTATAAGAAGTTAGCCAAAAAGCAGCTTCGAAAAACGCTTATGTTAAGTTTCAGAGTTGCTTCTAATGTACCGAAGCTGGACTTAGACATAATTTCACTCTCACAACATTATGGCTGGTTGGAGACAGTCCGAACCACAAGTACCGGGTCCATGGTTCTGGGCGTATACTGGGGGGACGTGAATGACTCCCATTAACCCCTGACTAAACCGAGGATACGCTTATCACAATGCCTTTCTGGTCTGTGCTGAAGCAGGGCATTCTGGCAGCCAAGTGGCTTGACCTTTATTAGTGAGCCTGGTTACCCCCTCTCGGAACCACAGACTTAGAAATCGCCAGCTCATATACAGTGCATAAAATATATTTATATATATACCCTTATACCACCATTTTAATAAAAAATATCACAAAATTCTTCTAAGTCCCTCGGGAAGAGTGAAAGACGCGCACGTTCATTTTCAGAGCTCCTAGACCTTCCTATAAGAAGTTAGCCAAAAAGTAGCTTCTAAAAACGCTTAGATTAAGTTTCAGAGTTGCTTCTAATGTACCGAAGCTGGACTTAGACATAATTTCACTCTCACAACATTATGGCTGGTTGGAGACAGTCCGAACCACAAGTACCGGGTCCATGGTTCTGGGCGTATACTGGGGGGACGGGGACGACTCCCATTAACCCCTGACTATACCGGGGATACGCTTATCACAATGCCTTTCTGGTCTGTGCTGAAGCAGGGCATTCTGGCAGCCAATTGGCTTGACCTTTTTTTAGTGAGCCTGGTTACCCCCTCTCGGAACCAAAGACTTAGAAATCGCCAGCTCATATACAGTGCATAAAATATATTTATATATATACCCTTATACACCATTTTAATAAAAAATATCACAAAATTCTTTTTAGTCCCTCGGGAAGAGTGAAAGACGCGCACGTTCATTTTCAGAGCTCCTAGACCTTCCTATAAGAAGTTAGCCAAAAAGTAGCTTCGAAAAACGCTTAGGTTAAGTTTCAGAGTTGCTTCTAATGTACCGAAGCTGGACTTGGACATAATTTCACTCTCACAACATTATGGCTGGTTGGAGACAGTCCTAACCACAAGTACTGGGTCCATGGTTCTGGGCGTATACTGGGGGGACGGGGACGACTCCCATTAACCCCTGACTATACCGGGGATACACTTATCACAATGCCTTTCTGGTCTGTGCTGAAGCAGGGCATTCTGGCAGCCAATTGGCTTGACCTTTTTTTAGTGAGCCTGGTTACCCCCTCTCGGAACCAAAGACTTAGAAATCGCCAGCTCATATACAGTGCATAAAATATATTTATATATATACCCTTATACACCATTTTAATAAAAAATATCACAAAATTCTTTTTAGTCCCTCGGGAAGAGTGAAAGACGCGCACGTTCATTTTCAGAGCTCCTAGACCTTCCTATAAGAAGTTAGCCAAAAAGTAGCTTCGAAAAACGCTTAGGTTAAGTTTCAGAGTTGCTTCTAATGTACCGAAGCTGGACTTGGACATAATTTCACTCTCACAACATTATGGCTGGTTGGAGACAGTCCTAACCACAAGTACTGGGTCCATGGTTCTGGGCGTATACTGGGGGGACGGGGACGACTCCCATTAACCCCTGACTATACCGGGGATACACTTATCACAATGCCTTTCTGGTCTGTGCTGAAGCAGGGCATTCTGGCAGCCAAGTGGCTTGACCTTTATTAGTGAGCCTGGTTACCCCCTCTCGGAACCACAGACTTAGAAATCGCCAGCTCATATACAGTGCATAAAATATATTTATATATATACCCTTATACACCCTTTTAATAAAAAATATCACAAAATTCTTCTAAGTCCCTCGGGAAGAGTGAAAGACGCGCACGTTCATTTTCAGAGCTCCTAGACCTTCCTATAAGAAGTTAGCCAAAAAGTAGCTTCGAAAAACGCTTAGGTTAAGTTTCAGAGTTGCTTCTAATGTACCGAAGCTGGACTTAGACATAATTTCACTCTCACAACATTATGGCTGGTTGGAGACAGTCCGAACCACAAATACCGGGTCCATGGTTCTGGGCATATACTGGGGGGACGGGGACGACTCCCATTAAACCCTGACTATACCGGGGATACGCGTATCACAATGCCTTTCTGGTCTGTGCTGAAGCAGGGCATTCTGGCAGCCAATTGGCTTGACCTTTATTAGTGAGCCTGGTTACCCCCTTTCGGAACCACAAACTTAGAAATCGCCAGCTCATATACAGTGCATAAAATATATTTATATATATACCCTTATACACCATTTTAATAAAAAATATCACAAAATACTTCTAAGTCCCTCGGGAAGAGTGAAAGACGCGCACGTTCATTTTCAGAGCTCCTAGACCTTCCTATAAGAAGTTAGCCAAAAAGTATCTTCGAAAAACGCTTAGGTAAAGTTTCAGAGTTGCTTCTAATGTACCGAAGCTGGACTTAGACATAATTTCACTCTCACAACATTATGGCTGGTTGGAGACAGTCCGAACCACAAATACCGGGTCCATGGTTCTGGGCATATACTGGGGGGACGGGGACGACTCTCATTAAACCCTGACTATACCGGGGATACGCGTATCACAATGCCTTACTGGTCTGTGCTGAAGCAGGGCATTCTGGCAGCCAAGTGGCTTGACCTTTATTAATGAGCCTGGTTACCCCCTCTCGGAACCACAGACTTAGAAATCGCCAGCTCATCTACAGTGCATAAAATATATTTATATATATACCCTTATACACCATTTTAATAAAAAATATCACAAAATTCTTCTAAGTCCCTCGGGAAGAGAGAAAGACGCGCACGTTCATTTACAGAGCTCCTAGACCTTCCTATAAGAAGTTAGCCAAAAAGTAGCTTCGAAAAACGTTTAGGTAAAGTTTCCGAGTTGCTTCTAATGTACCGAAGCTGGACTTAGACATAATTTCACTCTCACAACATTGTGGCTGGTTGGAGACAGTCTGAACCACAAGTACCGGGTCCATGGTTCTGGGCGTATACTGGGGGGACGGGAATGACTCCCATTAACCCCTGACTAAACCGAGGATACGCTTATCACAATGCCTTTCTGGTCTGTGCTGAAGCAGGGCATTCTGGCAGCCAAGTGGCTTGACCTTTATTAGTGAGCCTGGTTACCCCCTCTCGGAACCACAGACTTAGAAATCGCCAGCTCATATACAGTGCATAAAATATATTTATATATATACCCTTATACCACCATTTTAATAAAAAATATCACAAAATTCTTCTAAGTCCCTCGGGAAGAGTGAAAGACGCGCACGTTCATTTTCAGAGCTCCTAGACCTTCCTATAAGAAGTTAGCCAAAAAGTAGCTTCGAAAAACGCTTAGGTGAAGTTTCAGAGTTGCTTCTAATGTACCGAAGCTGGACTTGGACATAATTTCACTCTCACAACATTATGGCTGGTTGGAGACAGTCCTAACCACAAGTACTGGGTCCATGGTTCTGGGCGTATACTGGGGGGACGGGGACGACTCCCATTAACCCCTGACTATACCGGGGATACACTTATCACAATGCCTTTCTGGTCTGTGCTGAAGCAGGGCATTCTGGCAGCCAATTGGCTTGACCTTTTTTTAGTGAGCCTGGTTACCCCCTCTCGGAACCAAAGACTTAGAAATCGCCAGCTCATATACAGTGCATAAAATATATTTATATATATACCCTTATACACCATTTTAATAAAAAATATCACAAAATTCTTTTTAGTCCCTCGGGAAGAGTGAAAGACGCGCACGTTCATTTTCAGAGCTCCTAGACCTTCCTATAAGAAGTTAGCCAAAAAGTAGCTTCGAAAAACGCTTAGGTTAAGTTTCAGAGTTGCTTCTAATGTACCGAAGCTGGACTTGGACATAATTTCACTCTCACAACATTATGGCTGGTTGGAGACAGTCCTAACCACAAGTACTGGGTCCATGGTTCTGGGCGTATACTGGGGGGACGGGGACGACTCCCATTAACCCCTGACTATACCGGGGATACACTTATCACAATGCCTTTCTGGTCTGTGCTGAAGCAGGGCATTCTGGCAGCCAAGTGGCTTGACCTTATTAGTGAGCCTGGTTACCCCCTCTCGGAACCACAGACTTAGAAATCGCCAGCTCATATACAGTGCATAAAATATATTTATATATATACCCTTATACACCCTTTTAATAAAAAATATCACAAAATTCTTCTAAGTCCCTCGGGAAGAGTGAAAGACGCGCACGTTCATTTACAGAGCTCCTAGACCTTCCTATAAGAAGTTAGCCAAAAAGCAGCTTCGAAAAACGCTTATGTTAAGTTTCAGAGTTGCTTCTAATGTACCGAAGCTGGACTTAGACATAATTTCACTCTCACAACATTATGGCTGGTTGGAGACAGTCCTAACCACAAGTACTGGGTCCATGGTTCTGGGCGTATACTGGGGGGACGGGGACGACTCCCATTAACCCCTGACTATACCGGGGATACACTTATCACAATGCCTTTCTGGTCTGTGCTGAAGCAGGGCATTCTGGCAGCCAAGTGGCTTGACCTTTATTAGTGAGCCTGGTTACCCCCTCTCGGAACCACAGACTTAGAAATCGCCAGCTCATATACAGTGCATAAAATATATTTATATATATACCCTTATACACCATTTTAATAAAAAATATCACAAAATTCTTTTTAGTCCCTCGGGAAGAGTGAAAGACGCGCACGTTCATTTTCAGAGCTCCTAGACCTTCCTATAAGAAGTTAGCCAAAAAGTAGCTTCTAAAAACGCTTAGGTTAAGTTTCAGAGTTGCTTCTAATGTACCGAAGCTGGACTTAGACATAATTTCACTCTCACAACATTATGGCTGGTTGGAGAAAGTCCGAACCACAAGTACCGGGTCCATGGTTCTGGGCGTATACTGGGGGGACGGGGACGACTCCCATTAAACCCTGACTATACCGGGGATACACTTATCACAATGCCTTTCTGGTCTGTGCTGAAGCAGGGCATTCTGGCAGCCAATTGGCTTGACCTTTTTTTAGTGAGCCTGGTTACCCCCTCTCGGAACCAAAGACTTAGAAATCGCCAGCTCATATACAGTGCATAAAATATATTTATATATATACCCTTATACACCATTTTAATAAAAAATATCACAAAATTCTTTTTAGTCCCTCGGGAAGAGTGAAAGACGCGCACGTTCATTTTCAGAGCTCCTAGACCTTCCTATAAGAAGTTAGCCAAAAAGTAGCTTCGAAAAACGCTTAGGTTAAGTTTCAGAGTTGCTTCTAATGTACCGAAGCTGGACTTGGACATAATTTCACTCTCACAACATTATGGCTGGTTGGAGACAGTCCTAACCACAAGTACCGGGTCCATGGTTCTGGGCGTATACTGGGGGGACGGGGACGACTCCCATTAACCCCTGACTATACCGGGGATACACTTATCACAATGCCTTTCTGGTCTGTGCTGAAGCAGGGCATTCTGGCAGCCAAGTGGCTTGACCTTTATTAGTGAGCCTGGTTACCCCCTCTCGGAACCACAGACTTAGAAATCGCCAGCTCATATACAGTGCATAAAATATATTTATATATATACCCTTATACACCCTTTTAATAAAAAATATCACAAAATTCTTCTAAGTCCCTCGGGAAGAGTGAAAGACGCGCACGTTCATTTACAGAGCTCCTAGACCTTCCTATAAGAAGTTAGCCAAAAAGCAGCTTCGAAAAACGCTTATGTTAAGTTTCAGAGTTGCTTCTAATGTACCGAAGCTGGACTTAGACATAATTTCACTCTCACAACATTATGGCTGGTTGGAGACAGTCCGAACCACAAATAGCGGGTCCATGGTTCTGGGCATATACTGGGGGGACGGGGACGACTCCCATTAAACCCTGACTATACCGGGGATACGCGTATCACAATGCCTTACTGGTCTGTGCTGAAACAGGGCATTCTGGCAGTCAAGTGGCTTGACCTTTATTAGTGAGCCTGGTTACCCCCTCTCGGAACCACAGACTTAGAAATCGCCAGCTCATATACAGTGCATAAAATATATTTATATATATACCCTTATACACCATTTTAATAAAAAATATCACAAAATTCTTCTAAGTCCCTCGGGAAGAGTGAAAGACGCGCACGTTCATTTTCAGAGCTCCTAGACCCTCCTATAAGAAGTTAGCCAAAAAGTAGCTTCGAAAAACGCTTAGGTTAAGTTTCAGAGTTGCTTCTAATGTACCGAAGCTGGACTTAGACATAATTTCACTCTCACAACATTATGGCTGGTTGGAGACAGTCCGAACCACAAATACCGGGTCCATGGTTCTGAGCATATACTGGGGGGACGGGGACGACTCCCATTAAACCCTGACTATACCGGGGATACGCGTATCACAATGCCTTTCTGGTCTGTGCTGAAGCAGGGCATTCTGGCAGCCAATTGGCTTGACCTTTATTAGTGAGCCTGGTTACCCCCTTTCGGAACCACAAACTTAGAAATCGCCAGCTCATATACAGTGCATAAAATATATTTATATATATACCCTTATACACCATTTTAATAAAAAATATCACAAAATACTTCTAAGTCCCTCGGGAAGAGTGAAAGACGCGCACGTTCATTTTCAGAGCTCCTAGACCTTCCTATAAGAAGTTAGCCAAAAAGTAGCTTCGAAAAACGCTTAGGTAAAATTTCAGAGTTGCTTCTAAATGTACCGAAGCTGGACTTAGACATAATTTCACTCTCACAACATTATGGCTGGTTGGAGACAGTCTGAACCACAAGTACCGGGTCCATGGTTCTGGGCGTATACTGGGGGGACGGGGATGACTCCCATTAACCCCTGACTAAACCTGGGATACGCTTAACACAATGCCTTTGTGGTGTGTGCTAAAGCAGGGCTTTTTGGCAGCCAAGTGGCTTGACCTTTATTAGTGAGCCTGGTTACCCCCTCTCGGAACCAAAGACTTAGAAATCGCCAGCTCATATACAGTGCATAAAATATATTTATATATATACCCTTATACACCACTTTAATAAAAATTATCACAAAATTCTTCTAAGTCCCTCGGGAAGACTGAAAGACGCGCACGTTCATTTTCAGAGCTCCTAGACCTTCCTATAAGAAGTTAGCCAAAAAGTATCTTCGAAAAACGCTTAGGTTAAGTTTCAGAGTTGCTTCTAATGTACCGAAGCTGGACTTAGACATAATTTCACTCTCACAACATTATGGCTGGTTGGAGACAGTCCGAACCACAAATACCGGGTCCATGGTTCTGGGCATATACTGGGGGGACGGGGACGACTCTCATTAAACCCTGACTATACCGGGGATACGCGTATCACAATGCCTTACTGGTCTGTGCTGAAGCAGGGCATTCTGGCAGCCAAGTGGCTTGACCTTTATTAATGAGCCTGGTTACCCCCTCTCGGAACCACAGACTTAGAAATCGCCAGCTCATCTACAGTGCATAAAATATATTTATATATATACCCTTATACACCATTTTAATAAAAAATATCACAAAATTCTTCTAAGTCCCTCGGGAAGAGAGAAAGACGCGCACGTTCATTTACAGAGCTCCTAGACCTTCCTATAAGAAGTTAGCCAAAAAGTAGCTTCGAAAAACGCTTAGGTAAAGTTTCCGAGTTGCTTCTAATGTACCGAAGCTGGACTTAGACATAATTTCACTCTCACAACATTGTGGCTGGTTGGAGACAGTCTGAACCACAAGTACCGGGTCCATGGTTCTGGGCGTATACTGGGGGGACGGGAATGACTCCCATTAACCCCTGACTAAACCGAGGATACGCTTATCACAATGCCTTTCTGGTCTGTGCTGAAGCAGGGCATTCTGGCAGCCAAGTGGCTTGACCTTTATTAGTGAGCCTGGTTACCCCCTCTCGGAACCAAAGACTTAGAAATCGCCAGCTCATATACAGTGCATAAAATATATTTATATATATACCCTTATACCACCATTTTAATAAAAAATATCACAAAATTCTTTTTAGTCCCTCGGGAAGAGTGAAAGACGCGCACGTTCATTTTCAGAGCTCCTAGACCTTCCTATAAGAAGTTAGCCAAAAAGTAGCTTCGAAAAACGCTTAGGTTAAGTTTCAGAGTTGCTTCTAATGTACCGAAGCTGGACTTGGACATAATTTCACTCTCACAACATTATGGCTGGTTGGAGACAGTCCTAACCACAAGTACTGGGTCCATGGTTCTGGGCGTATACTGGGGGGACGGGGACGACTCCCATTAACCCCTGACTATACCGGGGATACACTTATCACAATGCCTTTCTGGTCTGTGCTGAAGCAGGGCATTCTGGCAGCCAAGTGGCTTGACCTTTATTAGTGAGCCTGGTTACCCCCTCTCGGAACCACAGACTTAGAAATCGCCAGCTCATATACAGTTCATAAAATATATTTATATATATACCCTTATACACCCTTTTAATAAAAAATATCACAAAATTCTTCTAAGTCCCTCGGGAAGAGTGAAAGACGCGCACGTTCATTGTCAGAGCTCCTAGACCTTCCTATAAGAAGTTAGCCAAAAAGCAGCTTCGAAAAACGCTTATGTTAAGTTTCAGAGTTGCTTCTAATGTACCGAAGCTGGACTTAGACATAATTTCACTCTCACAACATTGTGGCTGGTTGGAGACAGTCTGAACCACAAGTACCGGGTCCATGGTTCTGGGCGTATACTGGGGGGACGGGAATGACTCCCATTAACCCCTGACTAAACCGAGGATACGCTTATCACAATGCCTTTCTGGTCTGTGCTGAAGCAGGGCATTCTGGCAGCCAAGTGGCTTGACCTTTATTAGTGAGCCTGGTTACCCCCTCTCGGAACCACAGACTTAGAAATCGCCAGCTCATATACAGTGCATAAAATATATTTATATATATACCCTTATACCACCATTTTAATAAAAAATATCACAAAATTCTTCTAAGTCCCTCGGGAAGAGTGAAAGACGCGCACGTTCATTTTCAGAGCTCCTAGACCTTCCTATAAGAAGTTAGCCAAAAAGTAGCTTCTAAAAACGCTTAGGTTAAGTTTCAGAGTTGCTTCTAATGTACCGAAGCTGGACTTAGACATAATTTCACTCTCACAACATTATGGCTGGTTGGAGACAGTCCGAACCACAAGTACCGGGTCCATGGTTCTGGGCGTATACTGGGGGGACGGGGACGACTCCCATTAACCCCTGACTATACCGGGGATACGCTTATCACAATGCCTTTCTGGTCTGTGCTGAAGCAGGGCATTCTGGCAGCCAATTGGCTTGACCTTTTTTTAGTGAGCCTGGTTACCCCCTCTCGGAACCAAAGACTTAGAAATCGCCAGCTCATATACAGTGCATAAAATATATTTATATATATACCCTTATACACCATTTTAATAAAAAATATCACAAAATTCTTTTTAGTCCCTCGGGAAGAGTGAAAGACGCGCACGTTCATTTTCAGAGCTCCTAGACCTTCCTATAAGAAGTTAGCCAAAAAGTAGCTTCGAAAAACGCTTAGGTTAAGTTTCAGAGTTGCTTCTAATGTACCGAAGCTGGACTTGGACATAATTTCACTCTCACAACATTATGGCTGGTTGGAGACAGTCCTAACCACAAGTACTGGGTCCATGGTTCTGGGCGTATACTGGGGGGACGGGGACGACTCCCATTAACCCCTGACTATACCGGGGATACACTTATCACAATGCCTTTCTGGTCTGTGCTGAAGCAGGGCATTCTGGCAGCCAATTGGCTTGACCTTTTTTTAGTGAGCCTGGTTACCTCCTCTCGGAACCAAAGACTTAGAAATCGCCAGCTCATATACAGTGCATAAAATATATTTATATATATACCCTTATACACCATTTTAATAAAAAATATCACAAAATTCTTTTTAGTCCCTCGGGAAGAGTGAAAGACGCGCACGTTCATTTTCAGAGCTCCTAGACCTTCCTATAAGAAGTTAGCCAAAAAGTAGCTTCGAAAAACGCTTAGGTTAAGTTTCAGAGTTGCTTCTAATGTACCGAAGCTGGACTTGGACATAATTTCACTCTCACAACATTATGGCTGGTTGGAGACAGTCCTAACCACAAGTACTGGGTCCATGGTTCTGGGCGTATACTGGGGGGACGGGGACGACTCCCATTAACCCCTGACTATACCGGGGATACACTTATCACAATGCCTTTCTGGTCTGTGCTGAAGCAGGGCATTCTGGCAGCCAAGTGGCTTGACCTTTATTAGTGAGCCTGGTTACCCCCTCTCGGAACCACAGACTTAGAACACGCCAGCTCATATACAGTGCATAAAATATATTTATATATATACCCTTATACACCATTTTAATAAAAAATATCACAAATACTTCTAAGTCCCTCGGGAAGAGTGAAAGACGCGCACGTTCATTTTCAGAGCTCCTAGACCTTCCTATAAGAAGTTAGCCAAAAAGTATCTTCGAAAAACGCTTAGATAAAGTTTCAGAGTTGCTTCTAATGTACCGAAGCTGGACTTAGACATAATTTCACTCTCACAACATTATGGCTGGTTGGAGACAGTCCGAACCACAAATACCGGGTCCATGGTTCTGGGCATATACTGGGGGGACGGGGACGACTCTCATTAAACCCTGACTATACCGGGGATACGCGTATCACAATGCCTTACTGGTCTGTGCTGAAGCAGGGCATTCTGGCAGCCAAGTGGCTTGACCTTTATTAATGAGCCTGGTTACCCCCTCTCGGAACCACAGACTTAGAAATCGCCAGCTCATCTACAGTGCATAAAATATATTTATATATATACCCTTATACACCATTTTAATAAAAAATATCACAAAATTCTTCTAAGTCCCTCGGGAAGAGAGAAAGACGCGCACGTTCATTTACAGAGCTCCTAGACCTTCCTATAAGAAGTTAGCCAAAAAGTAGCTTCGAAAAACGTTTAGGTAAAGTTTCCGAGTTGCTTCTAATGTACCGAAGCTGGACTTAGACATAATTTCACTCTCACAACATTGTGGCTGGTTGGAGACAGTCCTAACCACAAGTACTGGGTCCATGGTTCTGGGCGTATACTGGGGGGACGGGGACGACTCCCATTAACCCCTGACTATACCGGGGATACGCTTATCACAATGCCTTTCTGGTCTGTGCTGAAGCAGGGCATTCTGGCAGCCAATTGGCTTGACCTTTTTTTAGTGAGCCTGGTTACCCCCTCTCGGAACCAAAGACTTAGAAATCGCCAGCTCATATACAGTGCATAAAATATATTTATATATATACCCTTATACACCATTTTAATAAAAAATATCACAAAATTCTTTTTAGTCCCTCGGGAAGAGTGAAAGACGCGCACGTTCATTTTCAGAGCTCCTAGACCTTCCTATAAGAAGTTAGCCAAAAAGTAGCTTCGAAAAACGCTTAGGTGAAGTTTCAGAGTTGCTTCTAATGTACCGAAGCTGGACTTGGACATAATTTCACTCTCACAACATTATGGCTGGTTGGAGACAGTCCTAACCACAAGTACTGGGTCCATGGTTCTGGGCGTATACTGGGGGGACGGGGACGACTCCCATTAACCCCTGACTATACCGGGGATACACTTATCACAATGCCTTTCTGGTCTGTGCTGAAGCAGGGCATTCTGGCAGCCAATTGGCTTGACCTTTTTTTAGTGAGCCTGGTTACCCCCTCTCGGAACCAAAGACTTAGAAATCGCCAGCTCATATACAGTGCATAAAATATATTTATATATATACCCTTATACACCATTTTAATAAAAAATATCACAAAATTCTTTTTAGTCCCTCGGGAAGAGTGAAAGACGCGCACGTTCATTTTCAGAGCTCCTAGACCTTCCTATAAGAAGTTAGCCAAAAAGTAGCTTCGAAAAACGCTTAGGTTAAGTTTCAGAGTTGCTTCTAATGTACCGAAGCTGGACTTGGACATAATTTCACTCTCACAACATTATGGCTGGTTGGAGACAGTCCTAACCACAAGTACTGGGTCCATGGTTCTGGGCGTATACTGGGGGGACGGGGACGACTCCCATTAACCCCTGACTATACCGGGGATACACTTATCACAATGCCTTTCTGGTCTGTGCTGAAGCAGGGCATTCTGGCAGCCAAGTGGCTTGACCTTTATTAGTGAGCCTGGTTACCCCCTCTCGGAACCACAGACTTAGAAATCGCCAGCTCATATACAGTGCATAAAATATATTTATATATATACCCTTATACACCCTTTTAATAAAAAATATCACAAAATTCTTCTAAGTCCCTCGGGAAGAGTGAAAGACGCGCACGTTCATTTACAGAGCTCCTAGACCTTCCTATAAGAAGTTAGCCAAAAAGCAGCTTCGAAAAACGCTTATGTTAAGTTTCAGAGTTGCTTCTAATGTACCGAAGCTGGACTTAGACATAATTTCACTCTCACAACATTATGGCTGGTTGGAGACAGTCCTAACCACAAGTACTGGGTCCATGGTTCTGGGCGTATACTGGAGGTACGGGGACGACTCCCATTAACCCCTGACTATACCGGGGATACACTTATCACAATGCCTTTCTGGTCTGTGCTGAAGCAGGGCATTCTGGCAGCCAAGTGGCTTGACCTTTATTAGTGAGCCTGGTTACCCCCTCTCGGAACCACAGACTTAGAAATCGCCAGCTCATATACAGTGCATAAAATATATTTATATATATACCCTTATACACCATTTTAATAAAAAATATCACAAAATTCTTTTTAGTCCCTCGGGAAGAGTGAAAGACGCGCACGTTCATTTTCAGAGCTCCTAGACCTTCCTATAAGAAGTTAGCCAAAAAGTAGCTTCTAAAAACGCTTAGGTTAAGTTTCAGAGTTGCTTCTAATGTACCGAAGCTGGACTTAGACATAATTTCACTCTCACAACATTATGGCTGGTTGGAGACAGTCCGAACCACAAGTACCGGGTCCATGGTTCTGGGCGTATACTGGGGGGACGGGGACGACTCCCATTAAACCCTGACTATACCGGGGATACACTTATCACAATGCCTTTCTGGTCTGTGCTGAAGCAGGGCATTCTGGCAGCCAATTGGCTTGACCTTTTTTTAGTGAGCCTGGTTACCCCCTCTCGGAACCAAAGACTTAGAAATCGCCAGCTCATATACAGTGCATAAAATATATTTATATATATACCCTTATACACCATTTTAATAAAAAATATCACAAAATTCTTTTTAGTCCCTCGGGAAGAGTGAAAGACGCGCACGTTCATTTTCAGAGCTCTTAGACCTTCCTATAAGAAGTTAGCCAAAAAGTAGCTTCGAAAAACGCTTAGGTTAAGTTTCAGAGTTGCTTCTAATGTACCGAAGCTGGACTTGGACATAATTTCACTCTCACAACATTATGGCTGGTTGGAGACAGTCCTAACCACAAGTACCGGGTCCATGGTTCTGGGCGTATACTGGGGGGACGGGGACGACTCCCATTAACCCCTGACTATACCGGGGATACACTTATCACAATGCCTTTCTGGTCTGTGCTGAAGCAGGGCATTCTGGCAGCCAAGTGGCTTGACCTTTATTAGTGAGCCTGGTTACCCCCTCTCGGAACCACAGACTTAGAAATCGCCAGCTCATATACAGTGCATAAAATATATTTATATATATACCCTTATACACCCTTTTAATAAAAAATATCACAAAATTCTTCTAAGTCCCTCGGGAAGAGTGAAAGACGCGCACGTTCATTTACAGAGCTCCTAGACCTTCCTATAAGAAGTTAGCCAAAAAGCAGCTTCGAAAAACGCTTATGTTAAGTTTCAGAGTTGCTTCTAATGTACCGAAGCTGGACTTAGACATAATTTCACTCTCACAACATTATGGCTGGTTGGAGACAGTCCGAACCACAAATAGCGGGTCCATGGTTCTGGGCATATACTGGGGGGACGGGGACGACTCCGATTAACCCCTGACTATACCGGGGATACGCTTATCACAATGCCTTTCTGGTCTGTGCTGAAGCAGTACATTCTGGCAGCCAAGTGGCTTGACCTTTATTAGTGAGCCTGGTTACCCCCTCTCAGAACCACAGACTTAGAAATCGCCAGCTCATATACAGTGCATAAAATATATTTATATATATACCCTTATACACCATTTTAATAAAAAATATCACAAAATTCTTCTAAGTCCCTCGGGAAGAGTGAAAGACGCGCACGTTCATTTTCAGAGCTCCTAGACCTTCCTATAAGAAGTTAGCCAAAAAGTAGCTTCTAAAAACGCTTAGGTTAAGTTTCAGAGTTGCTTCTAATGTACCGAAGCTGGACTTAGACATAATTTCACTCTCACAACATTATGGCTGGTTGGAGACAGTCCGAACCACAAGTACCGGGTCCATGGTTCTGGGCATATACTGGGGGGACGGGGACGACTCCCATTAAACCCTGACTATACCGGGGATACGCGTATCACAATGCCTTACTGGTCTGTGCTGAAACAGGGCATTCTGGCAGTCAAGTGGCTTGACCTTTATTAGTGAGCCTGGTTACCCCCTCTCGGAACCACAGACTTAGAAATCGCCAGCTCATATACAGTGCATAAAATATATTTATATATATACCCTTATACACCATTTTAATAAAAAATATCACAAAATTCTTCTAAGTCCCTCGGGAAGAGTGAAAGACGCGCACGTTCATTTTCAGAGCTCCTAGACCCTCCTATAAGAAGTTAGCCAAAAAGTAGCTTCGAAAAACGCTTAGGTTAAGTTTCAGAGTTGCTTCTAATGTACCGAAGCTGGACTTAGACATAATTTCACTCTCACAACATTATGGCTGGTTGGAGACAGTCCGAACCACAAATACCGGATCCATGGTTCTGGGCATATACTGGGGGGACGGGGACGACTCCCATTAAACCCTGACTATACCGGGGATACGCGTATCACAATGCCTTTCTGGTCTGTGCTGAAGCAGGGCATTCTGGCAGCCAATTGGCTTGACCTTTATTAGTGAGCCTGGTTACCCCCTCTCGGAACCACAGACTTAGAAATCGCCAGCTCATATACAGTGCATAAAATATATTTATATATATACCCTTATACACCCTTTTAATAAAAAATATCACAAAATTCTTCTAAGTCCCTCGGGAAGAGTGAAAGACGCGCACGTTCATTTACAGAGCTCCTAGACCTTCCTATAAGAAGTTAGCCAAAAAGCAGCTTCGAAAAACGCTTATGTTAAGTTTCAGAGTTGCTTCTAATGTACCGAAGCTGGACTTAGACATAATTTCACTCTCACAACATTATGGCTGGTTGGAGACAGTCCGAACCACAAATAGCGGGTCCATGGTTCTGGGCATATACTGGGGGGACGGGGACGACTCCGATTAACCCCTGACTATACCGGGGATACGCTTATCACAATGCCTTTCTGGTCTGTGCTGAAGCAGTACATTCTGGCAGCCAAGTGGCTTGACCTTTATTAGTGAGCCTGGTTACCCCCTCTCAGAACCACAGACTTAGAAATCGCCAGCTCATATACAGTGCATAAAATATATTTATATATATACCCTTATACACCATTTTAATAAAAAATATCACAAAATTCTTCTAAGTCCCTCGGGAAGAGTGAAAGACGCGCACGTTCATTTTCAGAGCTCCTAGACCTTCCTATAAGAAGTTAGCCAAAAAGTAGCTTCTAAAAACGCTTAGGTTAAGTTTCAGAGTTGCTTCTAATGTACCGAAGCTGGACTTAGACATAATTTCACTCTCACAACATTATGGCTGGTTGGAGACAGTCCGAACCACAAGTACCGGGTCCATGGTTCTGGGCATATACTGGGGGGACGGGGGGGACTCCCATTAAACCCTGACTATACCGGGGATACGCGTATCACAATGCCTTACTGGTCTGTGCTGAAACAGGGCATTCTGGCAGTCAAGTGGCTTGACCTTTATTAGTGAGCCTGGTTACCCCCTCTCGGAACCACAGACTTAGAAATCGCCAGCTCATATACAGTGCATAAAATATATTTATATATATACCCTTATACACCATTTTAATAAAAAATATCACAAAATTCTTCTAAGTCCCTCGGGAAGAGTGAAAGACGCGCACGTTCATTTTCAGAGCTCCTAGACCCTCCTATAAGAAGTTAGCCAAAAAGTAGCTTCGAAAAACGCTTAGGTTAAGTTTCAGAGTTGCTTCTAATGTACCGAAGCTGGACTTAGACATAATTTCACTCTCACAACATTATGGCTGGTTGGAGACAGTCCGAACCACAAATACCGGATCCATGGTTCTGGGCATATACTGGGGGGACGGGGACAACTCCCATTAAACCCTGACTATACCGGGGATACGCGTATCACAATGCCTTTCTGGTCTGTGCTGAAGCAGGGCATTCTGGCAGCCAATTGGCTTGACCTTTATTAGTGAGCCTGGTTACCCCCTTTCGGAACCACAAACTTAGAAATCGCCAGCTCATATACAGTGCATAAAATATATTTATATATATACCCTTATACACCATTTTAATAAAAAATATCACAAAATACTTCTAAGTCCCTCGGGAAGAGTGAAAGACGCGCACGTTCATTTTCAGAGCTCCTAGACCTTCCTATAAGAAGTTAGCCAAAAAGTAGCTTCGAAAAACGCTTAGGTAAAGTTTCAGAGTTGCTTCTAAATGTACCGAAGCTGGACTTAGACATAATTTCACTCTCACAACATTATGGCTGGTTGGAGACAGTCTGAACCACAAGTACCGGGTCCATGGTTCTGGGCGTATACTGGGGGGACGGGGATGACTCCCATTAACCCCTGACTAAACCTGGGATACGCTTAACACAATGCCTTTCTGGTCTGTGCTAAAGCAGGGCATTTTGGCAGCCAAGTGGCTTGACCTTTATTAGTGAGCCTGGTTACCCCCTCTCGGAACCAAAGACTTAGAAATCGCCAGCTCATATACAGTGCATAAAATATATTTATATATATACCCTTATACACCACTTTAATAAAAATTATCACAAAATTCTTCTAAGTCCCTCGGGAAGACTGAAAGACGCGCACGTTCATTTTCAGAGCTCCTAGACCTTCCTATAAGAAGTTAGCCAAAAAGTATCTTCGAAAAACGCTTAGGTTAAGTTTCAGAGTTGCTTCTAATGTACCGAAGCTGGACTTAGACATAATTTCACTCTCACAACATTATGGCTGGTTGGAGACAGTCCGAACCACAAATACCGGGTCCATGGTTCTGGGCATATACTGGGGGGACGGGGACGACTCTCATTAAACCCTGACTATACCGGGGATACGCGTATCACAATGCCTTACTGGTCTGTGCTGAAGCAGGGCATTCTGGCAGCCAAGTGGCTTGACCTTTATTAATGAGCCTGGTTACCCCCTCTCGGAACCACAGACTTAGAAATCGCCAGCTCATCTACAGTGCATAAAATATATTTATATATATACCCTTATACACCATTTTAATAAAAAATATCACAAAATTCTTCTAAGTCCCTCGGGAAGAGAGAAAGACGCGCACGTTCATTTACAGAGCTCCTAGACCTTCCTATAAGAAGTTAGCCAAAAAGTAGCTTCGAAAAACGCTTAGGTAAAGTTTCCGAGTTGCTTCTAATGTACCGAAGCTGGACTTAGACATAATTTCACTCTCACAACATTGTGGCTGGTTGGAGACAGTCTGAACCACAAGTACCGGGTCCATGGTTCTGGGCGTATACTGGGGGGACGGGAATGACTCCCATTAACCCCTGACTAAACCGAGGATACGCTTATCACAATGCCTTTCTGGTCTGTGCTGAAGCAGGGCATTCTGGCAGCCAAGTGGCTTGACCTTTATTAGTGAGCCTGGTTACCCCCTCTCGGAACCACAGACTTAGAAATCGCCAGCTCATATACAGTGCATAAAATATATTTATATATATACCCTTATACCACCATTTTAATAAAAGATATCACAAAATTCTTTTTAGTCCCTCGGGAAGAGTGAAAGACGCGCACGTTCATTTTCAGAGCTCCTAGACCTTCCTATAAGAAGTTAGCCAAAAAGTAGCTTCGAAAAACGCTTAGGTTAAGTTTCAGAGTTGCTTCTAATGTACCGAAGCTGGACTTGGACATAATTTCACTCTCACAACATTATGGCTGGTTGGAGACAGTCCTAACCACAAGTACTGGGTCCATGGTTCTGGGCGTATACTGGGGGGACGGGGACGACTCCCATTAACCCCTGACTATACCGGGGATACACTTATCACAATGCCTTTCTGGTCTGTGCTGAAGCAGGGCATTCTGGCAGCCAAGTGGCTTGACCTTTATTAGTGTGCCTGGTTACCCCCTCTCGGAACCACAGACTTAGAAATCGCCAGCTCATATACAGTTCATAAAATATATTTATATATATACCCTTATACACCCTTTTAATAAAAAATATCACAAAATTCTTCTAAGTCCCTCGGGAAGAGTGAAAGACGCGCACGTTCATTTTCAGAGCTCCTAGACCTTCCTATAAGAAGTTAGCCAAAAAGCAGCTTCGAAAAACGCTTATGTTAAGTTTCAGAGTTGCTTCTAATGCACCGAAGCTGGACTTAGACATAATTTCACTCTCACAACATTATGGCTGGATGGAGACAGTCCGAACCACAAATAGCGGGTCCATGGTTCTGGGCATAAACTGGGGGGACGGGGACGACTCCCATTAACCCCTGACTATACCGGGGATACGCTTATCACAATGCCTTTCTGGTCTGTGCTGAAGCAGTACATTCTGGCAGCCAAGTGGCTTGACCTTTATTAGTGAGCCTGGTTACCCCCTCTCAGAACCACAGACTTAGAAATCGCCAGCTCATATACAGTGCATAAAATATATTTATATATATACCCTTATACACCATTTTAATAAAAAATATCACAAAATTCTTCTAAGTCCCTCGGGAAGAGTGAAAGACGCGCACGTTCATTTTCAGAGCTCCTAGACCTTCCTATAAGAAGTTAGCCAAAAAGTAGCTTCTAAAAACGCTTAGGTTAAGTTTCAGAGTTGCTTCTAATGTACCGAAGCTGGACTTAGACATAATTTCACTCTCACAACATTATGGCTGGTTGGAGACAGTCCGAACCACAAGTACCGGGTCCATGGTTCTGGGCGTATACTGGGGGGACGGGGACGACTCCCATTAACCCCTGACTATACCGGGGATATGCTTATCACAATGCCTTTCTGGTCTGTGCTGAAGCAGGGCATTCTGGCAGCCAATTGGCTTGACCTTTTTTTAGTGAGCCTGGTTACCCCCTCTCGGAACCAAAGACTTAGAAATCGCCAGCTCATATACAGTGCATAAAATATATTTATATATATACCCTTATACACCATTTTAATAAAAAATATCACAAAATTCTTCTAAGTCCCTCGGGAAGAGTGAAAGACGCGCACGTTCATTTTCAGAGCTCCTAGACCTTCCTATAAGAAGTTAGCCAAAAAGTAGCTTCGAAAAACGCTTAGGTTAAGTTTCAGAGTTGCTTCTAATGTACCGAAGCTGGACTTGGACATAATTTCACTCTCACAACATTATGGCTGGTTGGAGACAGTCCGAACCACAAATACCGGGTCCATGGTTCTGGGCATATACTGGGGGGACGGGGACGACTCCCATTAAACCCTGACTATACCGGGGATACGCGTATCACAATGCCTTACTGGTCTGTGCTGAAACAGGGCATTCTGGCAGCCAAGTGGCTTGACCTTTATTAGTGAGCCTGGTTACCCCCTCTCGGAACCACAGACTTAGAAATCGCCAGCTCATATACAGTGCATAAAATATATTTATATATATACCCTTATACACCATTTTAATAAAAAATATCACAAAATTCTTCTAAGTCCCTCGGGAAGAGTGAAAGACGCGCACGTTCATTTTCAGAGCTCCTAGACCTTCCTATAAGAAGTTAGCCAAAATGTAGCTTCGAAAAACGCTTAGGTTAAGTTTCAGAGTTGCTTCTAATGTACCGAAGCTGGACTTAGACATAATTTCACTCTCACAACATTGTGGCTGGTTGGAGACAGTCTGAACCACATGTACCGGGTCCATGGTTCTGGGCGTATACTGGGGGGACGGGAATGACTCCCATTAACCCCTGACTAAACCGAGGATACGCTTATCACAATGCCTTTCTGGTCTGTGCTGAAGCAGGGCATTCTGGCAGCCAAGTGGCTTGACCTTTATTAGTGAGCCTGGTTACCCCCTCTCGGAACCACAGACTTAGAAATCGCCAGCTCATATACAGTGCATAAAATATATTTATATATATACCCTTATACCACCATTTTAATAAAAAATATCACAAAATTCTTCTAAGTCCCTCGGGAAGAGTGAAAAACGCGCACGTTCATTTTCAGAGCTCCTAGACCTTCCTATAAGAAGTTAGCCAAAAAGTAGCTTCGAAAAACGCTTAGGTTAAGTTTCAGAGTTGCTTCTAATGTACCAAAGCTGGACTTAGACATAATTTCACTCTCACATTATTATGGCTGGTTGGAGACAGTCCGAACCACAAGTACCGGGTCCATGGTTCTGGGCGTATACTGGGGGGACGGGGACGACTCCCATTAACCCCTGACTATACCTGGGATATGCTTATCACAATGCCTTTCTGGTCTGTGCTGAAGCAGGGCATTCTGGCAGCCAAGTGGCTTGACCTTTATTAGTGAGCCTGGTTACCCCCTCTCGAAACCACAGACTTAGAAATCGCCAGCTCATATACAGTGCATAAAATATTTTTATATATATACCCTTATACACCATTTTAATAAAAAATATCACAAAATTCTTCTAAGTCCCTCGGGAAGAGTGAAAGACGCGCACGTTCATTTTCAGAGCTCCTAGACCTTTCTATAAGAAGTTAGCCAAAAAGTAGCTTCGAAAAACGCTTAGGTAAAGTTTCAGAGTTGCTTCTACAGTAAATGTACCGAAGCTGGACTTAGACATAATTTCACTCACAACATTATGGCTGGTTGGAGACAGTCTGAACCACAAGTACCGGGTCCATGGTTCTGGGCGTATACTGGGGGGACGGGGATGACTCCCATTAACCCCTGACTAAACCTGGTATACGCTTAACACAATGCCTTTCTGGTCTGTGCTGAAGCAGGGCATTTTGGCAGCCAAGTGACTTGACCTTTATTAGTGAGCCTGGTTACCCCCTCTCGGAACCACAGACTTAGAAATCGCCAGCTCATATACAGTGCATAAAATATATTTATATATATACCCTTATACACCACTTTAATAAAAATTATCACAAAATTCTTCTAAGTCCCTCGGGAAGAGTGAAAGACGCGCACGTTCATTTTCAGAGCTCCTAGACCTTCCTATAAGAAGTTAGCCAAAAAGTAGCTTCTAAAAACGCTTAGGTTAAGTTTCAGAGTTGCTTCTAATGTACCGAAGCTGGACTTAGACATAATTTCACTCTCACAACATTATGGCTGGTTGGAGACAGTCCGAACCACAAGTACCGGGTCCATGGTTCTGGGCGTATACTGGGGGGACGGGGACGACTCCCATTAACCCCTGACTATACCGGGGATACACTTATCACAATGCCTTTCTGGTCTGTGCTGAAGCAGGGCATTCTGGCAGCCAATTGGCTTGACTTTTTTTAGTGAGCCTGGTTACCCCCTCTCGGAACCAAAGACTTAGAAATCGCCAGCTCATATACAGTGCATAAAATATATTTATATATATACCCTTATACACCATTTTAATAAAAAATATCACAAAATTCTTTTTAGTCCCTCGGGAAGAGTGAAAGACGCGCACGTTCATTTTCAGAGCTCCTAGACCTTCCTATAAGAAGTTAGCCAAAAAGTAGCTTCGAAAAACGCTTAGGTTAAGTTTCAGAGTTGCTTCTAATGTACCGAAGCTGGACTTGGACATAATTACACTCTCACAACATTATGGCTGGTTGGAGACAGTCCGAACCACAAATAGCGGGTCCATGGTTCTGGGCATATACTGGGGGGACGGGGACGACTCCCATTAACCCCTGACTATACCGGGGATACGCTTATCACAATGCCTTTCTGGTCTGTGCTGAAGCAGTACATTCTGGCAGCCAAGTGGCTTGACCTTTATTAGTGAGCCTGGTTACCCCCTCTCAGAACCACAGACTTAGAAATCGCCAGCTCATATACAGTGCATAAAATATATTTATATATATACCCTTATACACCATTTTAATAAAAAATATCACAAAATTCTTCTAAGTCCCTCGGGAAGAGTGAAAGACGCGCACGTTCATTTTCAGAGCTCCTAGACCTTCCTATAAGAAGTTAGCCAAAAAGTAGCTTCGAAAAACGCTTAGGTAAAGTTTCAGAGTTGCTTCTACAGTAAATGTACCGAAGCTGGACTTAGACATAATTTCACTCACAACATTATGGCTGGTTGGAGACAGTCCGAACCACAAGTACCGGGTCCATGGTTCTGGGCGTATACTGGGGGGACGGGGATGACTCCCATTAACCCCTGACTAAACCTGGTATACGCTTAACACAATGCCTTTCTGGTCTGTGCTGAAGCAGGGCATTTTGGCAGCCAAGTGACTTGACCTTTATTAGTGAGCCTGGTTACCCCCTCTCGGAACCACAGACTTAGAAATCGCCAGCTCATATACAGTGCATAAAATATATTTATATATATACCCTTATACACCACTTTAATAAAAATTATCACAAAATTCTTCTAAGTCCCTCGGGAAGAGTGAAAGACGCGCACGTTCATTTTCAGAGCTCCTAGACCTTCCTATAAGAAGTTAGCCAAAAAGTAGCTTCGAAAAACGCTTAGCTTAAGTTTCAGAGTTGCTTCTAATGTACCGAAGCTGGACTTAGACATAATTTCACTCTCACAACATTATGGCTGGTTGGAGACAGTCCGAACCACAAGTACCGGGTCCATGGTTCTGGGCGTATACTGGGGGGACGGGGACGACTCCCATTAACCCCTGACTATACCGGGGATACACTTATCACAATGCCTTTCTGGTCTGTGCTGAAGCAGGGCATTCTGGCAGCCAATTGGCTTGACTTTTTTTAGTGACCCTGGTTACCCCCTCTCGGAACCAAAGACTTAGAAATCGCCAGCTCATATACAGTGCATAAAATATATTTATATATATACCCTTATACACCATTTTAATAAAAAATATCACAAAATTCTTTTTAGTCCCTCGGGAAGAGTGAAAGACGCGCACGTTCATTTTCAGAGCTCCTAGACCTTCCTATAAGAAGTTAGCCAAAAAGTAGCTTCGAAAAACGCTTAGGTTAAGTTTCAGAGTTGCTTCTAAAGTACCGAAGCTGGACTTGGACATAATTACACTCTCACAACATTATGGCTGGTTGGAGACAGTCCGAACCACAAATAGCGGGTCCATAGTTCTGGGCATATACTGGGGGGACGGGGACGACTCCCATTAACCCCTGACTATACCGGGGATACGCTTATCACAATGCCTTTCTGGTCTGTGCTGAAGCAGTACATTCTGGCAGCCAAGTGGCTTGACCTTTATTAGTGAGCCTGGTTACCCCCTCTCAGAACCACAGACTTAGAAATCGCCAGCTCATATACAGTGCATAAAATATATTTATATATATACCCTTATACACCATTTTAATAAAAAATATCACAAAATTCTTCTAAGTCCCTCGGGAAGAGTGAAAGACGCGCACGTTCATTTTCAGAGCTCCTAGACCTTCCTATAAGAAGTTAGCCAAAAAGTAGCTTCGAAAAACGCTTAGGTTAAGTTTCAGAGTTGCTTCTAATGTACCGAAGCTGGACTTAGACATAATTTCACTCTCACAACATTATGGCTGGTTGGAGACAGTCCGAACCACAAGTACCGGGTCCATGGTTCTGGGCGTATACTGGGGGGACGGGGACGACTCCCATTAACCCCTGACTATACCGGGGATACGCTTATCACAATGCCTTTCTGGTCTGTGCTGAAGCAGGGCATTCTGGCAGCCAATTGGCTTGACCTTTTTTTAGTGAGCCTGGTTACCCCCTCTCGGAACCAAAGACTTAGAAATCGCCAGCTCATATACAGTGCATAAAATATATTTATATATATACCCTTATACCACCATTTTAATAAAAAATATCACAAAATTCTTCTAAGTCCCTCGGGAAGAGTGAAAAACGCGCACGTTCATTTTCAGAGCTCCTAGACCTTCCTATAAGAAGTTAGCCAAAAAGTAGCTTCGAAAAACGCTTAGGTTAAGTTTCAGAGTTGCTTCTAATGTACCAAAGCTGGACTTAGACATAATTTCACTCTCACATTATTATGGCTGGTTGGAGACAGTCCGAACCACAAGTACCGGGTCCATGGTTCTGGGCGTATACTGGGGGGACGGGGACGACTCCCATTAACCCCTGACTATACCTGGGATATGCTTATCACAATGCCTTTCTGGTCTGTGCTGAAGCAGGGCATTCTGGCAGCCAAGTGGCTTGACCTTTATTAGTGAGCCTGGTTACCCCCTCTCGAAACCACAGACTTAGAAATCGCCAGCTCATATACAGTGCATAAAATATTTTTATATATATACCCTTATACACCATTTTAATAAAAAATATCACAAAATTCTTCTAAGTCCCTCGGGAAGAGTGAAAGACGCGCACGTTCATTTTCAGAGCTCCTAGACCTTTCTATAAGAAGTTAGCCAAAAAGTAGCTTCGAAAAACGCTTAGGTAAAGTTTCAGAGTTGCTTCTACAGTAAATGTACCGAAGCTGGACTTAGACATAATTTCACTCACAACATTATGGCTGGTTGGAGACAGTCTGAACCACAAGTACCGGGTCCATGGTTCTGGGCGTATACTGGGGGGACGGGGATGACTCCCATTAACCCCTGACTAAACCTGGTATACGCTTAACACAATGCCTTTCTGGTCTGTGCTGAAGCAGGGCATTTTGGCAGCCAAGTGACTTGACCTTTATTAGTGAGCCTGGTTACCCCCTCTCGGAACCACAGACTTAGAAATCGCCAGCTCATATACAGTGCATAAAATATATTTATATATATACCCTTATACACCACTTTAATAAAAATTATCACAAAATTCTTCTAAGTCCCTCGGGAAGAGTGAAAGACGCGCACGTTCATTTTCAGAGCTCCTAGACCTTCCTATAAGAAGTTAGCCAAAAAGTAGCTTCTAAAAACGCTTAGGTTAAGTTTCAGAGTTGCTTCTAATGTACCGAAGCTGGACTTAGACATAATTTCACTCTCACAACATTATGGCTGGTTGGAGACAGTCCGAACCACAAGTACCGGGTCCATGGTTCTGGGCGTATACTGGGGGGACGGGGACGACTCCCATTAACCCCTGACTATACCGGGGATACACTTATCACAATGCCTTTCTGGTCTGTGCTGAAGCAGGGCATTCTGGCAGCCAATTGGCTTGACTTTTTTTAGTGAGCCTGGTTACCCCCTCTCGGAACCAAAGACTTAGAAATCGCCAGCTCATATACAGTGCATAAAATATATTTATATATATACCCTTATACACCATTTTAATAAAAAATATCACAAAATTCTTTTTAGTCCCTCGGGAAGAGTGAAAGACGCGCACGTTCATTTTCAGAGCTCCTAGACCTTCCTATAAGAAGTTAGCCAAAAAGTAGCTTCGAAAAACGCTTAGGTTAAGTTTCAGAGTTGCTTCTAATGTACCGAAGCTGGACTTGGACATAATTACACTCTCACAACATTATGGCTGGTTGGAGACAGTCCGAACCACAAATAGCGGGTCCATGGTTCTGGGCATATACTGGGGGGACGGGGACGACTCCCATTAACCCCTGACTATACCGGGGATACGCTTATCACAATGCCTTTCTGGTCTGTGCTGAAGCAGTACATTCTGGCAGCCAAGTGGCTTGACCTTTATTAGTGAGCCTGGTTACCCCCTCTCAGAACCACAGACTTAGAAATCGCCAGCTCATATACAGTGCATAAAATATATTTATATATATACCCTTATACTGTACACCATTTTAATAAAAAATATCACAAAATTCTTCTAAGTCCCTCGGGAAGAGTGAAAGACGCGCACGTTCATTTTCAGAGCTCCTAGACCTTCCTATAAGAAGTTAGCCAAAAAGTAGCTTCGAAAAACGCTTAGGTAAAGTTTCAGAGTTGCTTCTACAGTAAATGTACCGAAGCTGGACTTAGACATAATTTCACTCACAACATTATGGCTGGTTGGAGACAGTCCGAACCACAAGTACCGGGTCCATGGTTCTGGGCGTATACTGGGGGGACGGGGATGACTCCCATTAACCCCTGACTAAACCTGGTATACGCTTAACACAATGCCTTTCTGGTCTGTGCTGAAGCAGGGCATTTTGGCAGCCAAGTGACTTGACCTTTATTAGTGAGCCTGGTTACCCCCTCTCGGAACCACAGACTTAGAAATCGCCAGCTCATATACAGTGCATAATATATATTTATATATATACCCTTATACACCACTTTAATAAAAATTATCACAAAATTCTTCTAAGTCCCTCGGGAAGAGTGAAAGACGCGCACGTTCATTTTCAGAGCTCCTAGACCTTCCTATAAGAAGTTAGCCAAAAAGTAGCTTCGAAAAACGCTTAGCTTAAGTTTCAGAGTTGCTTCTAATGTACCGAAGCTGGACTTAGACATAATTTCACTCTCACAACATTATGGCTGGTTGGAGACAGTCCGAACCACAAGTACCGGGTCCATGGTTCTGGGCGTATACTGGGGGGACGGGGACGACTCCCATTAACCCCTGACTATACCGGGGATACACTTATCACAATGCCTTTCTGGTCTGTGCTGAAGCAGGGCATTCTGGCAGCCAATTGGCTTGACTTTTTTTAGTGAGCCTGGTTACCCCCTCTCGGAACCAAAGACTTAGAAATCGCCAGCTCATATACAGTGCATAAAATATATTTATATATATACCCTTATACACCATTTTAATAAAAAATATCACAAAATTCTTTTTAGTCCCTCGGGAAGAGTGAAAGACGCGCACGTTCATTTTCAGAGCTCCTAGACCTTTCTATAAGAAGTTAGCCAAAAAGTAGCTTCGAAAAACGCTTAGGTTAAGTTTCAGAGTTGCTTCTAAAGTACCGAAGCTGGACTTGGACATAATTACACTCTCACAACATTATGGCTGGTTGGAGACAGTCCGAACCACAAATAGCGGGTCCATAGTTCTGGGCATATACTGGGGGGACGGGGACGACTCCCATTAACCCCTGACTATACCGGGGATACGCTTATCACAATGCCTTTCTGGTCTGTGCTGAAGCAGTACATTCTGGCAGCCAAGTGGCTTGACCTTTATTAGTGAGCCTGGTTACCCCCTCTCAGAACCACAGACTTAGAAATCGCCAGCTCATATACAGTGCATAAAATATATTTATATATATACCCTTATACACCATTTTAATAAAAAATATCACAAAATTCTTCTAAGTCCCTCGGGAAGAGTGAAAGACGCGCACGTTCATTTTCAGAGCTCCTAGACCTTCCTATAAGAAGTTAGCCAAAAAGTAGCTTCGAAAAACGCTTAGGTTAAGTTTCAGAGTTGCTTCTAATGTACCGAAGCTGGACTTAGACATAATTTCACTCTCACAACATTATGGCTGGTTGGAGACAGTCCGAACCACAAGTACCGGGTCCATGGTTCTGGGCGTATACTGGGGGGACGGGGACGACTCCCATTAACCCCTGACTATACCGGGGATACGCTTATCACAATGCCTTTCTGGTCTGTGCTGAAGCAGGGCATTCTGGCAGCCAATTGGCTTGACCTTTTTTTAGTGAGCCTGGTTACCCCCTCTCGGAACCAAAGACTTAGAAATCGCCAGCTCATATACAGTGCATAAAATATATTTATATATATACCCTTATACACCATTTTAATAAAAAAATATCACAAAATTCTTTTTAGTCCCTCGGGAAGAGTGAAAGACGCGCACGTTCATTTTCAGAGCTCCTAGACCTTCCTATAAGAAGTTAGCCAAAAAGTAGCTTCGAAAAACGCTTAGGTTAAGTTTCAGAGTTGCTTCTAATGTACCGAAGCTGGACTTGGACATAATTTCACTCTCACAACATTATGGCTGGTTGGAGACAGTCCGAACCACAAATACCGGGTCCATGGTTCTGGGCATATACTGGGGGGACGGGGACGACTCCCATTAAACCCTGACTATACCGGGGATACGCGTATCACAATGCCTTACTGGTCTGTACTGAAGCAGGGCATTCTGGCAGCCAAGTGGCTTGACCTTTATTAATGAGCCTGGTTACCCCCTCTCGGAACCACAGACTTAGAAATCGCCAGCTCATATACAGTGCATAAAATATATTTATATATATACCCTTATACACCATTTTAATAAAAAATATCACAAAATTCTTTTTAGTCCCTCGGGAAGAGTGAAAGACGCGCACGTTCATTTTCAGAGCTCCTAGACCTTCCTATAAGAAGTTAGCCAAAAAGTAGCTTCGAAAAACGCTTAGGTTAAGTTTCAGTGTTGCTTCTAATGTACCGAAGCTGGACTTAGACATAATTTCACTCTCACAACATTATGGCTGGTTGGAGACAGTCCGAACCACAAGTACCGGGTCCATGGTTCTGGGCATATACTGGGGGGACGGGAATGACTCCCATTAACCCCTGACTATACCGGGGATACGCGTATCACAATGCCTTTCTGGTCTGTGCTGAAGCAGTACATTCTGGCAGCCAAGTGGCTTGACCTTTATTAATGAGCCTGGTTACCCCCTCTCGGAACCACAGACTTGAAATCGCCAGCTCATATACAGTGCATAAAATATATTTATATATATACCCTTATACACCATTTTAATAAAAAATATCACAAAATTCTTCTAAGTCCCTCGGGAAGAGTGAAAGACGCGCACGTTCATTTACAGAGCTCCTAGACCTTCCTATAAGAAGTTAGCCAAAAAGTAGCTTCGAAAAACGCTTAGGTAAAGTTTCCGAGTTGCTTCTAATGTACCGAAGCTGGACTTAGACATAATTTCACTCTCACAACATTGTGGCTGGTTGGAGACAGTCTGAACCACAAGTACCGGGTCCATGGTTCTGGGCGTATACTGGGGGGACGGGAATGACTCCCATTAACCCCTGACTATACCGGGGATACGCTTATCACAATGCCTTTCTGGTCTGTGCTGAAGCAGTACATTCTGGCAGCCAAGTGGCTTGACCTTTATTAGTGAGCCTGGTTACCCCCTCTCAGAACCACAGACTTAGAAATCGCCAGCTCATATACAGTGCATAAAATATATTTATATATATACCCTTATACACCATTTTAATAAAAAATATCACAAAATTCTTCTTAGTCCCTCGGGAAGAGTGAAAGACGCGCACGTTCATTTTCAGAGCTCCTAGACCTTCCTATAAGAAGTTAGCCAAAAAGTAGCTTCTAAAAACGCTTAGGTTAAGTTTCAGAGTTGCTTCTAATGTACCGAAGCTGGACTTAGACATAATTTCACTCTCACAACATTATGGCTGGTTGGAGACAGTCCGAACCACAAGTACCGGGTCCATGGTTCTGGGCGTATACTGGGGGGACGGGAATGACTCCCATTAACCCCTGACTATACCGGGGATACGCTTATCACAATGCCTTTCTGGTCTGTGCTGAAGCAGGGCATTCTGGCAGCCAATTGGCTTGACCTTTTTTTAGTGAGCCTGGTTACCCCCTCTCGGAACCAAAGACTTAGAAATCGCCAGCTCATATACAGTGCATAAAATATATTTATATATATACCCTTATACACCATTTTAATAAAAAAATATCACAAAATTCTTTTTAGTCCCTCGGGAAGAGTGAAAGACGCGCACGTTCATTTTCAGAGCTCCTAGACCTTCCTATAAGAAGTTAGCCAAAAAGTAGCTTCGAAAAACGCTTAGGTTAAGTTTCAGAGTTGCTTCTAATGTACCGAAGCTGGACTTGGACATAATTTCACTCTCACAACATTATGGCTGGTTGGAGACAGTCCGAACCACAAGTACCGGGTCCATGGTTCTGGGCGTATACTGGGGGGACGGGGACGACTCCCATTAACCCCTGACTATACCGGGGATATACTTATCACAATGCCTTTCTGGTCTGTGCTGAAGCAGGGCATTCTGGCAGCCAATTGGCTTGACCTTTTTTTAGTGAGCCTGGTTACCCCCTCTCGGAACCAAAGACTTAGAAATCGCCAGCTCATATACAGTGCATAAAATATATTTATATATATACCCTTATACACCATTTTAATAAAAAATATCACAAAATTCTTTTTAGTCCCTCGGGAAGTGTGAAAGACGCGCACGTTCATTTTCAGAGCTCCTAGACCTTCCTATAAGAAGTTAGCCAAAAAGTAGCTTCGAAAAACGCTTAGGTTAAGTTTTAGAGTTGCTTCTAATGTACCGAAGCTGGACTTGGACATAATTTCACTCTCACAACATTATGGCTGGTTGGAGACAGTCCGAACCACAAGTACCGGGTCCATGGTTCTGGGCGTATACTGGGGGGACGGGGATGACTCCCATTAACCCCTGACTGAACCTGGGATACGCTTAACACAATGCCTTTCTGGTCTGTGCTGAAGCAGGGCATTTTGGCAGCCAAGTGGCTTGACATTTATTAGTGAGCCTGGTTACCCCCTCTCGGAACCACAGACTTAGAAATCGCCAGCTCATATACAGTGCATAAAATATATTTATATATATACCCTTATACACCACTTTAATAAAAATTATCACAAAATTCTTCTAAGTCCCTCGGGAAGAGTGAAAGCCGCGCACGTTCATTTTCAGAGCTCCTAGACCTTCCTACAGTATAAGAAGTTAGCCAAAAGTATCTTCGAAAAACGCTTAGGTTAAGTTTCAGAGTTGCTTCTAAAGTACCGAAGCTGGACTTAGACATAATTTCACTCTCACAACATTATGGCTGGTTGGAGACAGTCCGAACCACAAATACCGGGTCCATGGTTCTGGGCATATACTGGGGGGACGGGGACGACTCCCATTAAACCCTGACTATACCGGGGATACGCGTATCACAATGCCTTACTGGTCTGTGCTGAAGCAGGGCATTCTGGCAGCCAAGTGGCTTGACCTTTATTAATGAGCCTGGTTACCCCCTCTCGGAACCACAGACTTAGAAATCGCCAGCTCATATACAGTGCATAAAATATATTTATATATATACCCTTATACACCATTTTAATAAAAAATATCACAAAATTCTTCTAAGTCCCTCGGGAAGAGTGAAAGACGCGCACGTTCATTTACAGAGCTTCTAGACCTTCCTATAAGAAGTTAGCCAAAAAATAGCTTCGAAAAACGCTTAGGTAAAGTTTCCGAGTTGCTACTAATGTACCGAAGCTGGACTTAGACATAATTTCACTCTCACAACATTGTGGCTGGTTGGAGACGGTCTGAACCACAAGTACCGGGTCCATGGTTCTGGGCGTATACTGGGGGGACGGGAATGACTCCCATTAACCCCTGACTAAACCGAGGATACGCTTATCACAATGCCTTTCTGGTCTGTGCTGAAGCAGGGCATTCTGGCAGCCAAGTGGCTTGACCTTTATTAGTGAGCCTGGTTACCCCCTCTCGGAACCACAGACTTAGAAATCGCCAGCTCATATACAGTGCATAAAATATATTTATATATATACCCTTATACAGTACACCATTTTAATAAAAAATATCACAAAATTCTTCTAAGTCCCTCGGGAAGAGTGAAAGACGCGCACGTTCATTTTCAGAGCTCCTAGACCTTCCTATAAGAAGTTAGCCAAAAAGTAGCTTCTAAAAACGCTTAGGTTAAGTTTCAGAGTTGCTTCTAATGTACCGAAGCTGGACTTAGACATAATTTCACTCTCACAACATTATGGCTGGTTGGAGACAGTCCGAACCACAAGTACCGGGTCCATGGTTCTGGGCGTATACTGGTGGGACGGGGACGACTCCCATTAACCCCTGACTATACCGGGGATACACTTATCACAATGCCTTTCTGGTCTGTGCTGAAGCAGGGCATTCTGGCAGCCAATTGGCTTGACTTTTTTTAGTGAGCCTGGTTACCCCCTCTCGGAACCAAAGACTTAGAAATCGCCAGCTCATATACAGTGCATAAAATATATTTATATATATACCCTTATACACCATTTTAATAAAAAATATCACAAAATTCTTTTTAGTCCCTCAGGAAGAGTGAAAGACGCGCACGTTCATTTTCAGAGCTCCTAGACCTTCCTATAAGAAGTTAGCCAAAAAGTAGCTTCGAAAAACGCTTAGGTTAAGTTTCAGAGTTGCTTCTAATGTACCGAAGCTGTACTTGGACATAATTTCACTCTCACAACATTATGGCTGGTTGGAGACAGTCCGAACCACAAATACCGGGTCCATGGTTCTGGGCATATACTGGGGGGACGGGGACGACTCCCATTAAACCCTGACTATACCGGGGATACGCGTATCACAATGCCTTACTGGTCTGTGCTGAAACAGGGCATTCTGGCAGCCAAGTGGCTTGACCTTTATTAATGAGCCTGGTTACCCCCTCTCGGAACCACAGACTTAGAAATCGCCAGCTCATATACAGTGCATAAAATATATTTATATATATACCCTTATACACCATTTTAATAAAAAATATCACAAAATTCTTCTAAGTCCCTCGGGAAGAGTGAAAGACGCGCACGTTCATTTACAGAGCTCCTAGACCTTCCTATAAGAAGTTAGCCAAAAAGTAGCTTCGAAAAACGCTTAGGTAAAGTTTCCGAGTTGCTTCTAATGTACCGAAGCTGGACTTAGACATAATTTCACTCTCACAACATTGTGGCTGGTTGGAGACAGTCTGAACCACAAGTACCGGGTCCATGGTTCTGGGCGTATACTGGGGGGACGGGAATGACTCCCATTAACCCCTGACTAAACCGAGGATACGCTTATCACAATGCCTTTCTGGTCTGTGCTGAAGCAGGGCATTCTGGCAGCCAAGTGGCTTGACCTTTTTTTAGTGAGCCTGGTTACCCCCTCTCGGAACCAAAGACTTAGAAATCGCCAGCTCATATACAGTGCATAAAATATATTTATATATATACCCTTATACACCATTTTAATAAAAAAATATCACAAAATTCTTTTTAGTCCCTCGGGAAGAGTGAAAGACGCGCACGTTCATTTTCAGAGCTCCTAGACCTTCCTATAAGAAGTTAGCCAAAAAGTAGCTTCGAAAAACGCTTAGGTTAAGTTTCAGAGTTGCTTCTAATGTACCGAAGCTGGACTTGGACATAATTTCACTCTCACAACATTATGGCTGGTTGGAGACAGTCCGAACCACAAGTACCGGGTCCATGGTTCTGGGCGTATACTGGGGGGACGGGGACGACTCCCATTAACCCCTGACTATACCGGGGATATACTTATCACAATGCCTTTCTGGTCTGTGCTGAAGCAGGGCATTCTGGCAGCCAATTGGCTTGACCTTTTTTTAGTGAGCCTGGTTACCCCCTCTCGGAACCAAAGACTTAGAAATCGCCAGCTCATATACAGTGCATAAAATATATTTACTGTATATATATACCCTTATACACCATTTTAATAAAAAATATCACAAAATTCTTTTTAGTCCCTCGGGAAGTGTGAAAGACGCGCACGTTCATTTTCAGAGCTCCTAGACCTTCCTATAAGAAGTTAGCCAAAAAGTAGCTTCGAAAAACGCTTAGGTTAAGTTTTAGAGTTGCTTCTAATGTACCGAAGCTGGACTTGGACATAATTTCACTCTCACAACATTATGGCTGGTTGGAGACAGTCCGAACCACAAGTACCGGGTCCATGGTTCTGGGCGTATACTGGGGGGACGGGGATGACTCCCATTAACCCCTGACTAAACCTGGGATACGCTTAACACAATGCCTTTCTGGTCTGTGCTGAAGCAGGGCATTTTGGCAGCCAAGTGGCTTGACATTTATTAGTGAGCCTGGTTACCCCCTCTCGGAACCACAGACTTAGAAATCGCCAGCTCATATACAGTGCATAAAATATATTTATATATATACCCTTATACACCACTTTAATAAAAATTATCACAAAGTTCTTCTAAGTCCCTCGGGAAGAGTGAAAGACGCGCACCTTCATTTTCAGAGCTCCTAGACCTTCCTACAGTATAAGAAGTTAGCCAAAAAGTATCTTCGAAAAACGCTTAGGTTAAGTTTCAGAGTTGCTTCTAATGTACCGAAGCTGGACTTAGACATAATTTCACTCTCACAACATTATGGCTGGTTGGAGACAGTCCGAACCACAAATACCGGATCCATGGTTCTGGGCATATACTGGGGGGACGGGGACGACTCCCATTAAACCCTGACTATACCGGGGATACGCGTATCACAATGCCTTACTGGTCTGTGCTGAAGCAGGGCATTCTGGCAGCCAAGTGGCTTGACCTTTTTTTAGTGAGCCTGGTTACCCCCTCTCGGAACCAAAGACTTAGAAATCGCCAGCTCATATACAGTGCATAAAATATATTTATATATATACCCTTATACACCATTTTAATAAAAAAATATCACAAAATTCTTTTTAGTCCCTCGGGAAGAGTGAAAGACGCGCACGTTCATTTTCAGAGCTCCTAGACCTTCCTATAAGAAGTTAGCCAAAAAGTAGCTTCGAAAAACGCTTAGGTTAAGTTTCAGAGTTGCTTCTAATGTACCGAAGCTGGACTTGGACATAATTTCACTCTCACAACATTATGGCTGGTTGGAGACAGTCCGAACCACAAGTACCGGGTCCATGGTTCTGGGCGTATACTGGGGGGACGGGGACGACTCCCATTAACCCCTGACTATACCGGGGATATACTTATCACAATGCCTTTCTGGTCTGTGCTGAAGCAGGGCATTCTGGCAGCCAATTGGCTTGACCTTTTTTTAGTGAGCCTGGTTACCCCCTCTCGGAACCAAAGACTTAGAAATCGCCAGCTCATATACAGTGCATAAAATATATTTATATATATACCCTTATACACCATTTTAATAAAAAATATCACAAAATTCTTTTTAGTCCCTCGGGAAGAGTGAAAGACGCGCACGTTCATTTTCAGAGCTCCTAGACCTTCCTATAAGAAGTTAGCCAAAAAGTAGCTTCGAAAAACGCTTAGGTTAAGTTTTAGAGTTGCTTCTAATGTACCGAAGCTGGACTTGGACATAATTTCACTCTCACAACATTATGGCTGGTTGGAGACAGTCCGAACCACAAGTACCGGGTCCATGGTTCTGGGCGTATACTGGGGGGACGGGGATGACTCCCATTAACCCCTGACTGAACCTGGGATACGCTTAACACAATGCCTTTCTGGTCTGTGCTGAAGCAGGGCATTTTGGCAGCCAAGTGGCTTGACATTTATTAGTGAGCCTGGTTACCCCCTCTCGGAACCACAGACTTAGAAATCGCCAGCTCATATACAGTGCATAAAATATATTTATATATATACCCTTATACACCACTTTAATAAAAATTATCACAAAATTCTTCTAAGTCCCTCGGGAAGAGTGAAAGACGCGCACGTTCATTTTCAGAGCTCCTAGACCTTCCTACAGTATAAGAAGTTAGCCAAAAGTATCTTCGAAAAACGCTTAGGTTAAGTTTCAGAGTTGCTTCTAATGTACCGAAGCTGGACTTAGACATAATTTCACTCTCACAACATTATGGCTGGTTGGAGACAGTCCGAACCACAAATACCGGGTCCATGGTTCTGGGCATATACTGGGGGGACGGGGACGACTCCCATTAAACCCTGACTATACCGGGGATACGCGTATCACAATGCCTTACTGGTCTGTGCTGAAGCAGGGCATTCTGGCAGCCAAGTGGCTTGACCTTTATTAATGAGCCTGGTTACCCCCTCTCGGAACCACAGACTTAGAAATCGCCAGCTCATATACAGTGCATAAAATATATTTATATATATACCCTTATACACCATTTTAATAAAAAATATCACAAAATTCTTCTAAGTCCCTCGGGAAGAGTGAAAGACGCGCACGTTCATTTACAGAGCTTCTAGACCTTCCTATAAGAAGTTAGCCAAAAAGTAGCTTCGAAAAACGCTTAGGTAAAGTTTCCGAGTTGCTTCTAATGTACCGAAGCTGGACTTAGACATAATTTCACTCTCACAACATTGTGGCTGGTTGGAGACGGTCTGAACCACAAGTACCGGGTCCATGGTTCTGGGCGTATACTGGGGGGACGGGAATGACTCCCATTAACCCCTGACTAAACCGAGGATACGCTTATCACAATGCCTTTCTGGTCTGTGCTGAAGCAGGGCATTCTGGCAGCCAAGTGGCTTGACCTTTATTAGTGAGCCTGGTTACCCCCTCTCGGAACCACAGACTTAGAAATCGCCAGCTCATATACAGTGCATAAAATATATTTATATATATACCCTTATACAGTACACCATTTTAATAAAAAATATCACAAAATTCTTCTAAGTCCCTCGGGAAGAGTGAAAGACGCGCACGTTCATTTTCAGAGCTCCTAGACCTTCCTATAAGAAGTTAGCCAAAAAGTAGCTTCTAAAAACGCTTAGGTTAAGTTTCAGAGTTGCTTCTAATGTACCGAAGCTGGACTTAGACATAATTTCACTCTCACAACATTATGGCTGGTTGGAGACAGTCCGAACCACAAGTACCGGGTCCATGGTTCTGGGCGTATACTGGGGGGACGGGGACGACTCCCATTAACCCCTGACTATACCGGGGATACACTTATCACAATGCCTTTCTGGTCTGTGCTGAAGCAGGGCATTCTGGCAGCCAATTGGCTTGACTTTTTTTAGTGAGCCTGGTTACCCCCTCTCGGAACCAAAGACTTAGAAATCGCCAGCTCATATACAGTGCATAAAATATATTTATATATATACCCTTATACACCATTTTAATAAAAAATATCACAAAATTCTTTTTAGTCCCTCGGGAAGAGTGAAAGACGCGCACGTTCATTTTCAGAGCTCCTAGACCTTCCTATAAGAAGTTAGCCAAAAAGTAGCTTCGAAAAACGCTTAGGTTAAGTTTCAGAGTTGCTTCTAATGTACCGAAGCTGTACTTGGACATAATTTCACTCTCACAACATTATGGCTGGTTGGAGACAGTCCGAACCACAAATACCGGGTCCATGGTTCTGGGCATATACTGGGGGGACGGGGACGACTCCCATTAAACCCTGACTATACCGGGGATACGCGTATCACAATGCCTTACTGGTCTGTGCTGAAACAGGGCATTCTGGCAGCCAAGTGGCTTGACCTTTATTAATGAGCCTGGTTACCCCCTCTCGGAACCACAGACTTAGAAATCGCCAGCTCATATACAGTGCATAAAATATATTTATATATATACCCTTATACACCATTTTAATAAAAAATATCACAAAATTCTTCTAAGTCCCTCGGGAAGAGTGAAAGACGCGCACGTTCATTTACAGAGCTCCTAGACCTTCCTATAAGAAGTTAGCCAAAAAGTAGCTTCGAAAAACGCTTAGGTAAAGTTTCCGAGTTGCTTCTAATGTACCGAAGCTGGACTTAGACATAATTTCACTCTCACAACATTGTGGCTGGTTGGAGACAGTCTGAACCACAAGTACCGGGTCCATGGTTCTGGGCGTATACTGGGGGGACGGGAATGACTCCCATTAACCCCTGACTAAACCGAGGATACGCTTATCACAATGCCTTTCTGGTCTGTGCTGAAGCAGGGCATTCTGGCAGCCAAGTGGCTTGACCTTTTTTTAGTGAGCCTGGTTACCCCCTCTCGGAACCAAAGACTTAGAAATCGCCAGCTCATATACAGTGCATAAAATATATTTATATATATACCCTTATACACCATTTTAATAAAAAAATATCACAAAATTCTTTTTAGTCCCTCGGGAAGAGTGAAAGACGCGCACGTTCATTTTCAGAGCTCCTAGACCTTCCTATAAGAAGTTAGCCAAAAAGTAGCTTCGAAAAACGCTTAGGTTAAGTTTCAGAGTTGCTTCTAATGTACCGAAGCTGGACTTGGACATAATTTCACTCTCACAACATTATGGCTGGTTGGAGACAGTCCGAACCACAAGTACCGGGTCCATGGTTCTGGGCGTATACTGGGGGGACGGGGACGACTCCCATTAACCCCTGACTATACCGGGGATATACTTATCACAATGCCTTTCTGGTCTGTGCTGAAGCAGGGCATTCTGGCAGCCAATTGGCTTGACCTTTTTTTAGTGAGCCTGGTTACCCCCTCTCGGAACCAAAGACTTAGAAATCGCCAGCTCATATACAGTGCATAAAATATATTTATATATATACCCTTATACACCATTTTAATAAAAAATATCACAAAATTCTTTTTAGTCCCTCGGGAAGTGTGAAAGACGCGCACGTTCATTTTCAGAGCTCCTAGACCTTCCTATAAGAAGTTAGCCAAAAAGTAGCTTCGAAAAACGCTTAGGTTAAGTTTTAGAGTTGCTTCTAATGTACCGAAGCTGGACTTGGACATAATTTCACTCTCACAACATTATGGCTGGTTGGAGACAGTCCGAACCACAAGTACCGGGTCCATGGTTCTGGGCGTATACTGGGGGGACGGGGATGACTCCCATTAACCCCTGACTAAACCTGGGATACGCTTAACACAATGCCTTTCTGGTCTGTGCTGAAGCAGGGCATTTTGGCAGCCAAGTGGCTTGACATTTATTAGTGAGCCTGGTTACCCCCTCTCGGAACCACAGACTTAGAAATCGCCAGCTCATATACAGTGCATAAAATATATTTATATATATACCCTTATACACCACTTTAATAAAAATTATCACAAAGTTCTTCTAAGTCCCTCGGGAAGAGTGAAAGACGCGCACGTTCATTTTCAGAGCTCCTAGACCTTCCTACAGTATAAGAAGTTAGCCAAAAAGTATCTTCGAAAAACGCTTAGGTTAAGTTTCAGAGTTGCTTCTAATGTACCGAAGCTGGACTTAGACATAATTTCACTCTCACAACATTATGGCTGGTTGGAGACAGTCCGAACCACAAATACCGGATCCATGGTTCTGGGCATATACTGGGGGGACGGGGACGACTCCCATTAACCCCTGACTATACCGGGGATACGCGTATCACAATGCCTTACTGGTCTGTGCTGAAGCAGGGCATTCTGGCAGCCAAGTGGCTTGAACTTTATTAATGAGCCTGGTTACCCCCTCTCGGAACCACAGACTTAGAAATCGCCAGCTCATATACAGTGCATAAAATATATTTATATATATACCCTTATACACCATTTTAATAAAAAATATCACAAAATTCTTCTAAGTCCCTCGGGAAGAGTGAAAGACGCGCACGTTCATTTACAGAGCTTCTAGACCTTCCTATAAGAAGTTAGCCAAAAAGTAGCTTCGAAAAACGCTTAGGTAAAGTTTCCGAGTTGCTTCTAATGTACCGAAGCTGGACTTCGACATAATTTCACTCTCACAACATTGTGGCTGGTTGGAGACAGTCTGAACCACAAGTACCGGGTCCATGGTTCTGGGCGTATACTGGGGGGACGGGAATGACTCCCATTAACCCCTGACTAAACCGAGGATACGCTTATCACAATGCCTTTCTGGTCTGTGCTGAAGCAGGGCATTCTGGCAGCCAAGTGGCTTGACCTTTATTAGTGAGCCTGGTTACCCCCTCTCGGAACCACAGACTTAGAAATCGCCAGCTCATATACAGTGCATAAAATATATTTATATATATACCCTTATACCACCATTTTAATAAAAAATATCACAAAATTCTTCTAAGTCCCTCGGGAAGAGTGAAAGACGCGCACGTTCATTTTCAGAGCTCCTAGACCTTCCTATAAGAAGTTAGCCAAAAAGTAGCTTCTAAAAACGCTTAGGTTAAGTTTCAGAGTTGCTTCTAATGTACCGAAGCTGGACTTAGACATAATTTCACTCTCACAACATTATGGCTGGTTGGAGACAGTCCGAACCACAAGTACCGGGTCCATGGTTCTGGGCGTATACTGGGGGGACGGGGACGACTCCCATTAACCCCTGACTATACCGGGGATACACTTATCACAATGCCTTTCTGGTCTGTGCTGAAGCAGGGCATTCTGGCAGCCAATTGGCTTGACTTTTTTTTGTGAGCCTGGTTACCCCCTCTCGGAACCAAAGACTTAGAAATCGCCAGCTCATATGCAGCGCATAAAATATATTTATATATATACCCTTATACACCATTTTAATAAAAAATATCACAAAATTCTTTTTAGTCCCTCGGGAAGAGTGAAAGACGCGCACGTTCATTTTCAGAGCTCCTAGACCTTCCTATAAGAAGTTAGCCAAAAAGTAGATTCGAAAAACGCTTAGGTTAAGTTTCAGAGTTGCTTCTAATGTACCGAAGCTGGACTTGGACATAATTTCACTCTCACAACATTATGGCTGGTTGGAGACAGTCCGAACCACAAATACCGGGTCCATGGTTCTGGGCATATACTGGGGGGACGGGGACGACTCCCATTAAACCCTGACTATACCGGGGATACGCGTATCACAATGCCTTACTGGTCTGTGCTGAAGCAGGGCATTCTGGCAGCCAAGTGGCTTGACCTTTATTAGTGAGCCTGGTTACCCCATCTCGGAACCACAGACTTAGAAATCGCCAGATCATATACAGTGCATAAAATATATTTATATATATACCCTTATACCACGATTTTAATAAAAAATATCACAAAATTCTTCTAAGTCCCTCGGGAAGAGTGAAAGACGCGCACGTTCATTTTCAGAGCTCCTAGACCTTCCTATAAGAAGTTAGCCAGAAAGTAGCTTCGAAAAACGCTTAGGTTAAGTTTCAGAGTTGCTTCTAATGTACCGAAGCTGGACTTGGACATAATTTCACTCTCACAACATTATGGCTGGTTGGAGACAGTCCGAACCACAAGTACCGGGTCCATGGTTCTGGGCGTATACTGGGGGGACGGGGACGACTCCCATTAACCCCTGACTATACCGGGGATATACTTATCACAATGCCTTTCTGGTCTGTGCTGAAGCAGGGCATTCTGGCAGCCAATTGGCTTGACCTTTTTTTAGTGAGCCTGGTTACCCCCTCTCGGAACCAAAGACTTAGAAATCGCCAGCTCATATACAGTGCATAAAATATATTTATATATATACCCTTATACACCATTTTAATAAAAAAATATCACAAAATTCTTTTTAGTCCCTCGGGAAGTGTGAAAGACGCGCACGTTCATTTTCAGAGCTCCTAGACCTTCCTATAAGAAGTTAGCCAAAAAGTAGCTTCGAAAAACGCTTAGGTTAAGTTTTAGAGTTGCTTCTAATGTACCGAAGCTGGACTTAGACATAATTTCACTCTCACAACATTATGGCTGGTTGGAGACAGTCCGAACCACAAGTACCGGGTCCATGGTTCTGGGCGTATACTGGGGGGACGGGGATGACTCCCATTAACCCCTGACTAAACCTGGGATACGCTTAACACAATGCCTTTCTGGTCTGTGCTGAAGCAGGGCATTTTGGCAGCCAAGTGGCTTGACATTTATTAGTGAGCCTGGTTACCCCCTCTCGGAACCACAGACTTAGAAATCGCCAGCTCATATACAGTGCATAAAATATATTTATATATATACCCTTATACACCACTTTAATAAAAATTATCACAAAATTATTCTAAGTCCCTCGGGAAGAGTGAAAGACGCGCACGTTCATTTTCAGAGCTCCTAGACCTTCCTACAGTATAAGAAGTTAGCCAAAAAGTATCTTCGAAAAACGCTTAGGTTAAGTTTCAGAGTTGCTTCTAATGTACCGAAGCTGGACTTAGACATAATTTCACTCTCACAACATTATGGCTGGTTGGAGACAGTCCGAACCACAAGTACCGGGTCCATGGTTCTGGGCGTATACTGGGGGGACGGGAATGACTCCCATTAACCCCTGACTAAACCGAGGATACGCTTATCACAATGCCTTTCTGGTCTGTGCTGAAGCAGGGCATTCTGGCAGCCAAGTGGCTTGACCTTTATTAGTGAGCCTGGTTACCCCCTCTCGGAACCACAGACTTAGAAATCGCCAGCTCATATACAGTGCATAAAATATATTTATATATATACCCTTATACCACCATTTTAATAAAAAATATCACAAAATTCTTCTAAGTCCCTCGGGAAGAGTGAAAGACGCGCACGTTCATTTTCAGAGCTCCTAGACCTTCCTATAAGAAGTTAGCCAAAAAGTAGCTTCTAAAAACGCTTAGGTTAAGTTTCAGAGTTGCTTCTAATGTACCGAAGCTGGACTTAGACATAATTTCACTCTCACAACATTATGGCTGGTTGGAGACAGTCCGAACCACAAGTACCGGGTCCATGGTTCTGGGCGTATACTGGGGGGACGGGGACGACTCCCATTAACCCCTGACTATACCGGGGATACACTTATCACAATGCCTTTCTGGTCTGTACTGAAGCAGGGCATTCTGGCAGCCAATTGGCTTGACTTTTTTTAGTGAGCCTGGTTACCCCCTCTCGGAACCAAAGACTTAGAAATCGCCAGCTCATATACAGTGCATAAAATATATTTATATATATACCCTTATACACCATTTTAATAAAAAATATCACAAAATTCTTTTTAGTCCCTCGGGAAGAGTGAAAGACGCGCACGTTCATTTTCAGAGCTCCTAGACCTTCCTATAAGAAGTTAGCCAAAAAGTCGCTTCTAAAAACGCTTAGGTTAAGTTTCAGAGTTGCTTCTAATGTACCGAAGCTGGACTTAGACATAATTTCACTCTCACAACATTATGGCTGGTTGGAGACAGTCCGAACCACAAGTACCGGGTCCATGGTTCTGGGCGTATACTGGGGGGACGGGGTCGACTCCCATTAACCCCTGACTATACCGGGGATACACTTATCACAATGCCTTTCTGGTCTGTGCTGAAGCAGGGCATTCTGGCAGCCAATTGGCTTGACCTTTTTTTAGTGAGCCTGGTTACCCCCTCTCGGAACCAAAGACTTAGAAATCGCCAGCTCATATACAGTGCATAAAATATATTTATATATATACCCTTATACACCATTTTAATAAAAAATATCACAAAATTCTTTTTAGTCCCTCGGGAAGAGTGAAAGACGCGCACGTTCATTTTCAGAGCTCCTAGACCTTCCTATAAGAAGTTAGCCAAAAAGTAGCTTCGAAAAACGCTTAGGTTAAGTTTCAGAGTTGCTTCTAATGTACCGAAGCTGGACTTGGACATAATTTCACTCTCACAACATTATGGCTGGTTGGAGACAGTTCTAACCACAAGTACTGGGTCCATGGTTCTGGGCGTATACTGGGGGGACGGGGACGACTCCCATTAACCCCTGACTATACCGGGGATACACTTATCACAATGCCTTTCTGGTCTGTGCTGAAGCAGGGCATTCTGGCAGCCAAGTGGCTTGACCATTATTAGTGAGCCTGGTTACCCCCTCTCGGAACCACAGACTTAGAAATCGCCAGCTCATATACAGTGCATAAAATATATTTATATATATACCCTTATACACCCTTTTAATAAAAAATATCACAAAATTCTTCTAAGTCCCTCGGGAAGAGTGAAAGACGCGCACGTTCATTTACAGAGCTCCTAGACCTTCCTATAAGAAGTTAGCCAAAAAGCAGCTTCGAAAAACGCTTATGTTAAGTTTCAGAGTTGCTTCTAATGTACCGAAGCTGGACTTAGACATAATTTCACTCTCACAACATTATGGCTGGTTGGAGACAGTCCGAACCACAAATACCGGGTCCATGGTTCTGGGCATATACTGGGGGGACGGGGACGACTCCCATTAAACCCTGACTATACCGGGGATACGCGTATCACAATGCCTTACTGGTCTGTGCTGAAGCAGGGCATTCTGGCAGCCAAGTGGCTTGACCTTTATTAATGAGCCTGGTTACCCCCTCTCGGAACCACAGACTTAGAAATCGCCAGCTCATATACAGTGCATAAAATATATTTATATATATACCCTTATACACAATTTTAATAAAAAATATCACAAAATTCTTCTAAGTCCCTCGGGAAGAGTGAAAGACGCGCACGTTCATTTACAGAGCTCCTACACCTTCCTATAAGAAGTTAGCCAAAAAGTAGCTTCGAAAAACGCTTAGGTAAAGTTTCCGAGTTGCTTCTAATGTACCGAAGCTGGACTTAGACATAATTTCACTCTCACAACATTGTGGCTGGTTGGAGACAGTCTGAACCACAAGTACCGGGTCCATGGTTCTGGGCGTATACTGGGGGGACGGGAATGACTCCCATTAACCCCTGACTAAACCGAGGATACGCTTATCACAATGCCTTTCTGGTCTGTGCTGAAGCAGGGCATTCTGGCAGCCAAGTGGCTTGACCTTTATTAGTGAGCCTGGTTACCCCATCTCGGAACCACAGACTTAGAAATCGCCAGATCATATACAGTGCATAAAATATATTTATATATATACCCTTATACCACCATTTTAATAAAAAATATCACAAAATTCTTCTAAGTCCCTCGGGAAGAGTGAAAGACGCGCACGTTCATTTTCAGAGCTCCTAGACCTTCCTATAAGAAGTTAGCCAAAAAGTAGCTTCTAAAAACGCTTAGGTTAAGTTTCAGAGTTGCTTCTAATGTACCGAAGCTGGACTTAGACATAATTTCACTCTCACAACATTATGGCTGGTTGGAGACAGTCCGAACCACAAGTACCGGGTCCATGGTTCTGGGCGTATACTGGGGGGACGGGGTCGACTCCCATTAACCCCTGACTATACCGGGGATACACTTATCACAATGCCTTTCTGGTCTGTGCTGAAGCAGGGCATTCTGGCAGCCAATTGGCTTGACCTTTTTTTAGTGAGCCTGGTTACCCCCTCTCGGAACCAAAGACTTAGAAATCGCCAGCTCATATACAGTGCATAAAATATATTTATATATATACCCTTATACACCATTTTAATAAAAAATATCACAAAATTCTTTTTAGTCCCTCGGGAAGAGTGAAAGACGCGCACGTTCATTTTCAGAGCTCCTAGACCTTCCTATAAGAAGTTAGCCAAAAAGTAGCTTCGAAAAACGCTTAGGTTAAGTTTCAGAGTTGCTTCTAATGTACCGAAGCTGGACTTGGACATAATTTCACTCTCACAACATTATGGCTGGTTGGAGACAGTCCTAACCACAAGTACTGGGTCCATGGTTCTGGGCGTATACTGGGGGGACGGGGACGACTCCCATTAACCCCTGACTATACCGGGGATACACTTATCACAATGCCTTTCTGGTCTGTGCTGAAGCAGGGCATTCTGGCAGCCAAGTGGCTTGACCTTTATTAGTGAGCCTGGTTACCCCCTCTCGGAACCACAGACTTAGAAATCGCCAGCTCATATACAGTGCATAAAATATATTTATATATATACCCTTATACACCCTTTTAATAAAAAATATCACAAAATTCTTCTAAGTCCCTCGGGAAGAGTGAAAGACGCGCACGTTCATTTACAGAGCTCCTAGACCTTCCTATAAGAAGTTAGCCAAAAAGCAGCTTCGAAAAACGCTTATGTTAAGTTTCAGAGTTGCTTCTAATGTACCGAAGCTGGACTTAGACACAATTTCACTCTCACAACATTATGGCTGGTTGGAGACAGTCCGAACCACAAATAGCGGGTCCATGGTTCTGGGCATATACTGGGGGGACGGGGACGACTCCCATTAACCCCTGACTATACCGGGGATACGCTTATCACAATGCCTTTCTGGTCTGTGCTGAAGCAGTACATTCTGGCAGCCAAGTGGCTTGACCTTTATTAGTGAGCCTGGTTACCCTCTCTCAGAACCACAGACTTAGAAATCGCCAGCTCATATACAGTGCATAAAATATATTTATATATATACCCTTATACACTATTTTAATAAAAAATATCACAAAATTCTTCTAAGTCCCTCGGGAAGAGTGAAAGACGCGCACGTTCATTTTCAGAGCTCCTAGACCTTCCTATAAGAAGTTAGCCAAAAAGTAGCTTCTAAAAACGCTTAGGTTAAGTTTCAGAGTTGCTTCTAATGTACCGAAGCTGGACTTAGACATAATTTCACTCTCACAACATTATGGCTGGTTGGAGACAGTTCTAACCACAAGTACTGGGTCCATGGTTCTGGGCGTATACTGGGGGGACGGGGACGACTCCCATTAACCCCTGACTATACCGGGGATACACTTATCACAATGCCTTTCTGGTCTGTGCTGAAGCAGGGCATTCTGGCAGCCAAGTGGCTTGACCTTTATTAGTGAGCCTGGTTACCCCCTCTCGGAACCACAGACTTAGAAATCGCCAGCTCATATACAGTGCATAAAATATATTTATATATATACCCTTATACACCCTTTTAATAAAAAATATCACAAAATTCTTCTAAGTCCCTCGGGAAGAGTGAAAGACGCGCACGTTCATTTACAGAGCTCCTAGACCTTCCTATAAGAAGTTAGCCAAAAAGCAGCTTCGAAAAACGCTTAGGTTAAGTTTCAGAGTTGCTTCTAATGTACCGAAGCTGGACTTGGACATAATTTCACTCTCACAACATTATGGCTGGTTGGAGACAGTTCTAACCACAAGTACTGGGTCCATGGTTCTGGGCGTATACTGGGGGGACGGGGACGACTCCCATTAACCCCTGACTATACCGGGGATACACTTATCACAATGCCTTTCTGGTCTGTGCTGAAGCAGGGCATTCTGGCAGCCAAGTGGCTTGACCATTATTAGTGAGCCTGGTTACCCCCTCTCGGAACCACAGACTTAGAAATCGCCAGCTCATATACAGTGCATAAAATATATTTATATATATACCCTTATACACCCTTTTAATAAAAAATATCACAAAATTCTTCTAAGTCCCTCGGGAAGAGTGAAAGACGCGCACGTTCATTTACAGAGCTCCTAGACCTTCCTATAAGAAGTTAGCCAAAAAGCAGCTTCGAAAAACGCTTATGTTAAGTTTCAGAGTTGCTTCTAATGTACCGAAGCTGGACTTAGACATAATTTCACTCTCACAACATTATGGCTGGTTGGAGACAGTCCGAACCACAAATACCGGGTCCATGGTTCTGGGCATATACTGGGGGGACGGGGACGACTCCCATTAAACCCTGACTATACCGGGGATACGCGTATCACAATGCCTTACTGGTCTGTGCTGAAGCAGGGCATTCTGGCAGCCAAGTGGCTTGACCTTTATTAATGAGCCTGGTTACCCCCTCTCGGAACCACAGACTTAGAAATCGCCAGCTCATATACAGTGCATAAAATATATTTATATATATACCCTTATACACAATTTTAATAAAAAATATCACAAAATTCTTCTAAGTCCCTCGGGAAGAGTGAAAGACGCGCACGTTCATTTACAGAGCTCCTACACCTTCCTATAAGAAGTTAGCCAAAAAGTAGCTTCGAAAAACGCTTAGGTAAAGTTTCCGAGTTGCTTCTAATGTACCGAAGCTGGACTTAGACATAATTTCACTCTCACAACATTGTGGCTGGTTGGAGACAGTCTGAACCACAAGTACCGGGTCCATGGTTCTGGGCGTATACTGGGGGGACGGGAATGACTCCCATTAACCCCTGACTAAACCGAGGATACGCTTATCACAATGCCTTTCTGGTCTGTGCTGAAGCAGGGCATTCTGGCAGCCAAGTGGCTTGACCTTTATTAGTGAGCCTGGTTACCCCATCTCGGAACCACAGACTTAGAAATCGCCAGATCATATACAGTGCATAAAATATATTTATATATATACCCTTATACCACCATTTTAATAAAAAATATCACAAAATTCTTCTAAGTCCCTCGGGAAGAGTGAAAGACGCGCACGTTCATTTTCAGAGCTCCTAGACCTTCCTATAAGAAGTTAGCCAAAAAGTAGCTTCTAAAAACGCTTAGGTTAAGTTTCAGAGTTGCTTCTAATGTACCGAAGCTGGACTTAGACATAATTTCACTCTCACAACATTATGGCTGGTTGGAGACAGTCCGAACCACAAGTACCGGGTCCATGGTTCTGGGCGTATACTGGGGGGACGGGGTCGACTCCCATTAACCCCTGACTATACCGGGGATACACTTATCACAATGCCTTTCTGGTCTGTGCTGAAGCAGGGCATTCTGGCAGCCAATTGGCTTGACCTTTTTTTAGTGAGCCTGGTTACCCCCTCTCGGAACCAAAGACTTAGAAATCGCCAGCTCATATACAGTGCATAAAATATATTTATATATATACCCTTATACACCATTTTAATAAAAAATATCACAAAATTCTTTTTAGTCCCTCGGGAAGAGTGAAAGACGCGCACGTTCATTTTCAGAGCTCCTAGACCTTCCTATAAGAAGTTAGCCAAAAAGTAGCTTCGAAAAACGCTTAGGTTAAGTTTCAGAGTTGCTTCTAATGTACCGAAGCTGGACTTGGACATAATTTCACTCTCACAACATTATGGCTGGTTGGAGACAGTCCTAACCACAAGTACTGGGTCCATGGTTCTGGGCGTATACTGGGGGGACGGGGACGACTCCCATTAACCCCTGACTATACCGGGGATACACTTATCACAATGCCTTTCTGGTCTGTGCTGAAGCAGGGCATTCTGGCAGCCAAGTGGCTTGACCTTTATTAGTGAGCCTGGTTACCCCCTCTCGGAACCACAGACTTAGAAATCGCCAGCTCATATACAGTGCATAAAATATATTTATATATATACCCTTATACACCCTTTTAATAAAAAATATCACAAAATTCTTCTAAGTCCCTCGGGAAGAGTGAAAGACGCGCACGTTCATTTACAGAGCTCCTAGACCTTCCTATAAGAAGTTAGCCAAAAAGCAGCTTCGAAAAACGCTTATGTTAAGTTTCAGAGTTGCTTCTAATGTACCGAAGCTGGACTTAGACACAATTTCACTCTCACAACATTATGGCTGGTTGGAGACAGTCCGAACCACAAATAGCGGGTCCATGGTTCTGGGCATATACTGGGGGGACGGGGACGACTCCCATTAACCCCTGACTATACCGGGGATACGCTTATCACAATGCCTTTCTGGTCTGTGCTGAAGCAGTACATTCTGGCAGCCAAGTGGCTTGACCTTTATTAGTGAGCCTGGTTACCCTCTCTCAGAACCACAGACTTAGAAATCGCCAGCTCATATACAGTGCATAAAATATATTTATATATATACCCTTATACACTATTTTAATAAAAAATATCACAAAATTCTTCTAAGTCCCTCGGGAAGAGTGAAAGACGCGCACGTTCATTTTCAGAGCTCCTAGACCTTCCTATAAGAAGTTAGCCAAAAAGTAGCTTCTAAAAACGCTTAGGTTAAGTTTCAGAGTTGCTTCTAATGTACCGAAGCTGGACTTAGACATAATTTCACTCTCACAACATTATGGCTGGTTGGAGACAGTTCTAACCACAAGTACTGGGTCCATGGTTCTGGGCGTATACTGGGGGGACGGGGACGACTCCCATTAACCCCTGACTATACCGGGGATACACTTATCACAATGCCTTTCTGGTCTGTGCTGAAGCAGGGCATTCTGGCAGCCAAGTGGCTTGACCTTTATTAGTGAGCCTGGTTACCCCCTCTCGGAACCACAGACTTAGAAATCGCCAGCTCATATACAGTGCATAAAATATATTTATATATATACCCTTATACACCCTTTTAATAAAAAATATCACAAAATTCTTCTAAGTCCCTCGGGAAGAGTGAAAGACGCGCACGTTCATTTACAGAGCTCCTAGACCTTCCTATAAGAAGTTAGCCAAAAAGCAGCTTCGAAAAACGCTTATGTTAAGTTTCAGAGTTGCTTCTAATGTACCGAAGCTGGACTTAGACATAATTTCACTCTCACAACATTATGGCTGGTTGGAGACAGTCCGAACCACAAATACCGGGTCCATGGTTCTGGGCATATACTGGAGGGACGGGGACGACTCCCATTAAACCCTGACTATACCGGGGATACGCGTATCACAATGCCTTACTGGTCTGTGCTGAAGCAGGGCATTCTGGCAGCCAAGTGGCTTGACCTTTATTAATGAGCCTGGTTACCCCCTCTCGGAACCACAGACTTAGAAATCGCCAGATCATATACAGTGCATAAAATATATTTATATATATACCCTTATACCACCATTTTAATAAAAAATATCACAAAATTCTTCTAAGTCCCTCGGGAAGAGTGAAAGACGCGCACGTTCATTTTCAGAGCTCCTAGACCTTCCTATAAGAAGTTAGCCAAAAAGTAGCTTCTAAAAACGCTTAGGTTAAGTTTCAGAGTTGCTTCTAATGTACCGAAGCTGGACTTAGACATAATTTCACTCTCACAACATTATGGCTGGTTGGAGACAGTCCGAACCACAAGTACCGGGTCCATGGTTCTGGGCGTATACTGGGGGGACGGGGTCGACTCCCATTAACCCCTGACTATACCGGGGATACACTTATCACAATGCCTTTCTGGTCTGTGCTGAAGCAGGGCATTCTGGCAGCCAATTGGCTTGACCTTTTTTTAGTGAGCCTGGTTACCCCCTCTCGGAACCAAAGACTTAGAAATCGCCAGCTCATATACAGTGCATAAAATATATTTATATATATACCCTTATACACCATTTTAATAAAAAATATCACAAAATTCTTTTTAGTCCCTCGGGAAGAGTGAAAGACGCGCACGTTCATTTTCAGAGCTCCTAGACCTTCCTATAAGAAGTTAGCCAAAAAGTAGCTTCGAAAAACGCTTAGGTTAAGTTTCAGAGTTGCTTCTAATGTACCGAAGCTGGACTTGGACATAATTTCACTCTCACAACATTATGGCTGGTTGGAGACAGTTCTAACCACAAGTACTGGGTCCATGGTTCTGGGCATATACTGGGGGGACGGGGACGACTCCCATTAACCCCTGACTATACCGGGGATACACTTATCACAATGCCTTTCTGGTCTGTGCTGAAGCAGGGCATTCTGGCAGCCAAGTGGCTTGACCTTTATTAGTGAGCCTGGTTACCCCCTCTCGGAACCACAGACTTAGAAATCGCCAGCTCATATACAGTGCATAAAATATATTTATATACTGTATATACCCTTATACACCCTTTTAATAAAAAATATCACAAAATTCTTCTAAGTCCCTCGGGAAGAGTGAAAGACGCGCACGTTCATTTACAGAGCTCCTAGACCTTCCTATAAGAAGTTAGCCAAAAAGCAGCTTCGAAAAACGCTTATGTTAAGTTTCAGAGTTGCTTCTAATGTACCGAAGCTGGACTTAGACATAATTTCACTCTCACAACATTATGGCTGGTTGGAGACAGTCCGAACCACAAATACCGGGTCCATGGTTCTGGGCATATACTGGGGGGACGGGGACGACTCCCATTAAACCCTGACTATACCGGGGATACGCGTATCACAATGCCTTACTGGTCTGTGCTGAAGCAGGGCATTCTGGCAGCCAAGTGGCTTGACCTTTATTAATGAGCCTGGTTACCCCCTCTCGGAACCACAGACTTAGAAATCGACAGCTCATATACAGTGCATAAAATATATTTATATATATACCCTTATACACCATTTTAATAAAAAATATCACAAAATTCTTCTAAGTCCCTCGGGAAGAGTGAAAGACGCGCACGTTCATTTACAGAGCTCCTAGACCTTCCTATAAGAAGTTAGCCAAAAAGTAGCTTCGAAAAACGCTTAGGTAAAGTTTCCGAGTTGCTTCTAATGTACCGAAGCTGGACTTGGACATAATTTCACTCTCACAACATTATGGCTGGTTGGAGACAGTCCTAACCACAAGTACTGGGTCCATGGTTCTGGGCGTATACTGGGGGGACGGGGACGACTCCCATTAACCCCTGACTATACCGGGGATACACTTATCACAATGCCTTTCTGGTCTGTGCTGAAGCAGGGCATTCTGGCAGCCAAGTGGCTTGACCTTTATTAGTGAGCCTGGTTACCCCCTCTCGGAACCACAGACTTAGAAATCGCCAGCTCATATACAGTGCATAAAATATATTTATATATATATACCCTTATACACCCTTTTAATAAAAAATATCACAAAATTCTTCTAAGTCCCTCGGGAATAGTGAAAGACGCGCACGTTCATTTACAGAGCTCCTAGACCTTCCTATAAGAAGTTAGCCAAAAAGCAGCTTCGAAAAACGCTTATGTTAAGTTTCAGAGTTGCTTCTAATGTACCGAAGCTGGACTTAGACATAATTTCACTCTCACAACATTATGGCTGGTTGGAGACAGTCCGAACCACAAATAGCGGGTCCATGGTTCTGGGCATATACTGGGGGGACGGGGACGACTCCCATTAACCCCTGACTATACCGGGGATACGCTTATCACAATGCCTTTCTGGTCTGTGCTGAAGCAGGGCATTCTGGCAGCCAAGTGGCTTGACCTTTATTAGTGAGCCTGGTTACCCTCTCTCAGAACCACAGACTTAGAAATCGCCAGCTCATATACAGTGCATAAAATATATTTATATATATACCCTTATACACTATTTTAATAAAAAATATCACAAAATTCTTCTAAGTCCCTCGGGAAGAGTAAAAGACGCGCACGTTCATTTTCAGAGCTCCTAGACCTTCCTATAAGAAGTTAGCCAAAAAGTAGCTTCTAAAAACGCTTAGGTTAAGTTTCAGAGTTGCTTCTAATGTACCGAAGCTGGACTTGGACATAATTTCACTCTCACACATTATGGCTGGTTGGAGACAGTCCGAACCACAAATACCGGGTCCATGGTTCTGGGCATATACTGGGGGGACGGGGACGACTCCCATTAAACCCTGACTATACCGGGGATACGCGTATCACAATGCCTTACTGGTCTGTGCTGAAACAGGGCATTCTGGCAGTCAAGTGGCTTGACCTTTATTAGTGAGCCTGGTTACCCCCTCTCGGAACCACAGACTTAGAAATCGCCAGCTCATATACAGTGCATAAAATATATTTATATATATACCCTTATACACCATTTTAATAAAAAAATATCACAAAATTCTTCTAAGTCCCTCGGGAAGAGTGAAAGACGCGCACGTTCATTTTCAGAGCTCCTAGACCTTCCTATAAGAAGTTAGCCAAAAAGTAGCTTCGAAAAACGCTTAGGTAAAGTTTCAGAGTTGCTTCTAAATGTACCAAAGCTGGACTTAGACATAATTTCACTCTCACAACATTATGGCTGGTTGGAGACAGTCCGAACCACAAATACCGGGTCCATGGTTCTGGGCATATACTGGGGGGACGGGGACGACTCCCATTAAACCCTGACTATACCGGGGATACGCGTATCACAATGCCTTACTGGTCTGTGCTGAAGCAGGGCATTCTGGCAGCCAAGTGGCTTGACCTTTATTAATGAGCCTGGTTACCCCCTCTCGGAACCACAGACTTAGAAATCGCCAGCTCATCTACAGTGCATAAAATATATTTATATATATACCCTTATACACCATTTTAATAAAAAATATCACAAAATTCTTCTAAGTCCCTCGGGAAGAGAGAAAGACGCGCACGTTCATTTACAGAGCTCCTAGACCTTCCTATAAGAAGTTAGCCAAAAAGTAGCTTCGAAAAACGCTTAGGTAAAGTTTCCGAGTTGCTTCTAATGTACCGAAGCTGGACTTAGACATAATTTCACTCTCACAACATTGTGGCTGGTTGGAGACAGTCTGAACCACAAGTACCGGGTCCATGGTTCTGGGCGTATACTGGGGGGACGGGGACGACTCCCATTAACCCCTGACTATACCGGGGATACGCTTATCACAATGCCTTTCTGGTCTGTGCTGAAGCAGGGCATTCTGGCAGCCAATTGGCTTGACCTTTTTTTAGTGAGCCTGGTTACCCCATCTCGGAACCAAAGACTTAGAAATCGCCAGCTCATATACAGTGCATAAAATATATTTATATATATACCCTTATACACCATTTTAATAAAAAATATCACAAAATTCTTTTTAGTCCCTCGGGAAGAGTGAAAGACGCGCACGTTCATTTTCAGAGCTCCTAGACCTTCCTATAAGAAGTTAGCCAAAAAGTAGCTTCGAAAAACGCTTAGGTTAAGTTTCAGAGTTGCTTCTAATGTACCGAAGCTGGACTTGGACATAATTTCACTCTCACAACATTATGGCTGGTTGGAGACAGTCCTAACCACAAGTACTGGGTCCATGGTTCTGGGCGTATACTGGGGGGACGGGGACGACTCCCATTAACCCCTGACTATACCGGGGATACACTTATCACAATGCCTTTCTGGTCTGTGCTGAAGCAGGGCATTCTGGCAGCCAAGTGGCTTGACCTTTATTAGTGAGCCTGGTTACCCCCTCTCGGAACCACAGACTTAGAAATCACCAGCTCATATACAGTGCATAAAATATATTTATATATATACCCTTATACACCATTTTAATAAAAAATATCACAAAATTCTTTTTAGTCCCTCGGGAAGAGTGAAAGACGCGCACGTTCATTTTCAGAGCTCCTAGACCTTCCTATAAGAAGTTAGCCAAAAAGTAGCTTCTAAAAACGCTTAGGTTAAGATTCAGAGTTGCTTCTAATGTACCGAAGCTGGACTTAGACATAATTTCACTCTCACAACATTATGGCTGGTTGGAGACAGTCCGAACCACAAGTACCGGGTCCATGGTTCTGGGCGTATACTGGGGGGACGGGGACGACTCCCATTAACCCCTGACTATACCGGGGATACACTTATCACAATGCCTTTCTGGTCTGTGCTGAAGCAGGGCATTCTGGCAGCCAATTGGCTTGACCTTTTTTTAGTGAGCCTGGTTACCCCCTCTCGGAACCAAAGACTTAGAAATCGCCAGCTCATATACAGTGCATAAAATATATTTATATATATACCCTTATACACCATTTTAATAAAAAATATCACAAAATTCTTTTTAGTCCCTCGGGAAGAGTGAAAGACGCGCACGTTAATTTTCAGAGCTCCTAGACCTTCCTATAAGAAGTTAGCCAAAAAGAACCTTCGAAAAACGCTTAGGTTAAGTTTCAGAGTTGCTTCTAATGTACCGAAGCTGGACTTGGACATAATTTCACTCTCACAACATTATGGCTGGTTGGAGACAGTCCTAACCACAAGTACTGGGTCCATGGTTCTGGGCGTATACTGGGGGGACGGGGATGACTCCCATTAACCCCTGACTATACCGGGGATACACTTATCACAATGCCTTTCTGGTCTGTGCTGAAGCAGGGCATTCTGGCAGCCAAGTGGCTTGACCTTTATTAGTGAGCCTGGTTACCCCCTCTCGGAACCACAGACTTAGAAATCACCAGCTCATATACAGTGCATAAAATATATTTATATATATACCCTTATACACCATTTTAATAAAAAATATCACAAAATTCTTTTTAGTCCCTCGGGAAGAGTGAAAGACGCGCACGTTCATTTTCAGAGCTCCTAGACCTTCCTATAAGAAGTTAGCCAAAAAGTAGCTTCTAAAAACGCTTAGGTTAAGTTTCAGAGTTGCTTCTAATGTACCGAAGCTGGACTTAGACATAATTTCACTCTCACAACATTATGGCTGGTTGGAGACAGTCCGAACCACAAGTACCGGGTCCATGGTTCTGGGCGTATACTGGGGGGACGGGGACGACTCCCATTAACCCCTGACTATACCGGGGATACACTTATCACAATGCCTTTCTGGTCTGTGCTGAAGCAGGGCATTCTGGCAGCCAATTGGCTTGACCTTTTTTTAGTGAGCCTGGTTACCCCCTCTCGGAACCAAAGACTTAGAAATCGCCAGCTCATATACAGTGCATAAAATATATTTATATATATACCCTTATACACCATTTTAATAAAAAATATCACAAAATTCTTTTTAGTCCCTCGGGAAGAGTGAAAGACGCGCACGTTCATTTTCAGAGCTCCTAGACCTTCCTATAAGAAGTTAGCCAAAAAGTAGCTTCGAAAAACGCTTAGGTTAAGTTTCAGAGTTGCTTCTAATGTACCGAAGCTGGACTTGGACATAATTTCACTCTCACAACATTATGGCTGGTTGGAGACATTCCTAACCACAAGTACTGGGTCCATGGTTCTGGGCGTATACTGGGGGGACGGGGACGACTCCCATTAACCCCTGACTATACCGGGGATACACTTATCACAATGCCTTTCTGGTCTGTGCTGAAGCAGGGCATTCTGGCAGCCAAGTGGCTTGACCTTTATTAGTGAGCCTGGTTACCCCCTCTCGGAACCACAGACTTAGAAATCGCCAGCTCATATACAGTGCATAAAATATATTTATATATATACCCTTATACACCCTTTTAATAAAAAATATCACAAAATTCTTCTAAGTCCCTCGGGAAGAGTGAAAGACGCGCACGTTCATTTACAGAGCTCCTAGACCTTCCTATAAGAAGTTAGCCAAAAAGCAGCTTCGAAAAACGCTTATGTTAAGTTTCAGAGTTGCTTCTAATGTACCGAAGCTGGACTTAGACATAATTTCACTCTCACAACATTATGGCTGGTTGGAGACAGTCCTAACCACAAGTACTGGGTCCATGGTTCTGGGCGTATACTGGGGGGACGGGGACGACTCCCATTAACCCCTGACTATACCGGGGATACACTTATCACAATGCCTTTCTGGTCTGTGCTGAAGCAGGGCATTCTGGCAGCCAAGTGGCTTGACCTTTATTAGTGAGCCTGGTTACCCCCTCTCGGAACCACAGACTTAGAAATCGCCAGCTCATATACAGTGCATAAAATATATTTATATATATACCCTTATACACCATTTTAATAAAAAATATCACAAAATTCTTTTTAGTCCCTCGGGAAGAGTGAAAGACGCGCACGTTCATTTTCAGAGCTCCTAGACCTTCCTATAAGAAGTTAGCCAAAAAGTAGCTTCTAAAAACGCTTAGGTTAAGTTTCAGAGTTGCTTCTAATGTACCGAAGCTGGACTTAGACATAATTTCACTCTCACAACATTATGGCTGGTTGGAGACAGTCCGAACCACAAGTACCGGGTCCATGGTTCTGGGCGTATACTGGGGGGACGGGGATGACTCCCATTAACCCCTGACTATACCGGGGATACACTTATCACAATGCCTTTCTGGTCTGTGCTGAAGCAGGGCATTCTGGCAGCCAAGTGGCTTGACCTTTATTAGTGAGCCTGGTTACCCCCTCTCGGAACCACAGACTTAGAAATCACCAGCTCATATACAGTGCATAAAATATATTTATATATATACCCTTATACACCATTTTAATAAAAAATATCACAAAATTCTTTTTAGTCCCTCGGGAAGAGTGAAAGACGCGCACGTTCATTTTCAGAGCTCCTAGACCTTCCTATAAGAAGTTAGCCAAAAAGTAGCTTCTAAAAACGCTTAGGTTAAGTTTCAGAGTTGCTTCTAATGTACCGAAGCTGGACTTAGACATAATTTCACTCTCACAACATTATGGCTGGTTGGAGACAGTCCGAACCACAAGTACCGGGTCCATGGTTCTGGGCGTATACTGGGGGGACGGGGACGACTCCCATTAACCCCTGACTATACCGGGGATACACTTATCACAATGCCTTTCTGGTCTGTGCTGAAGCAGGGCATTCTGGCAGCCAATTGGCTTGACCTTTTTTTAGTGAGCCTGGTTACCCCCTCTCGGAACCAAAGACTTAGAAATCGCCAGCTCATATACAGTGCATAAAATATATTTATATATATACCCTTATACACCATTTTAATAAAAAATATCACAAAATTCTTTTTAGTCCCTCGGGAAGAGTGAAAGACGCGCACGTTCATTTTCAGAGCTCCTAGACCTTCCTATAAGAAGTTAGCCAAAAAGTAGCTTCGAAAAACGCTTAGGTTAAGTTTCAGAGTTGCTTCTAATGTACCGAAGCTGGACTTGGACATAATTTCACTCTCACAACATTATGGCTGGTTGGAGACATTCCTAACCACAAGTACTGGGTCCATGGTTCTGGGCGTATACTGGGGGGACGGGGACGACTCCCATTAACCCCTGACTATACCGGGGATACACTTATCACAATGCCTTTCTGGTCTGTGCTGAAGCAGGGCATTCTGGCAGCCAAGTGGCTTGACCTTTATTAGTGAGCCTGGTTACCCCCTCTCGGAACCACAGACTTAGAAATCGCCAGCTCATATACAGTGCATAAAATATATTTATATATATACCCTTATACACCATTTTAATAAAAAATATCACAAAATTCTTTTTAGTCCCTCGGGAAGAGTGAAAGACGCGCACGTTCATTTTCAGAGCTCCTAGACCTTCCTATAAGAAGTTAGCCAAAAAGTAGCTTCTAAAAACGCTTAGGTTAAGTTTCAGAGTTGCTTCTAATGTACCGAAGCTGGACTTAGACATAATTTCACTCTCACAACATTATGGCTGGTTGGAGACAGTCCGAACCACAAGTACCGGGTCCATGGTTCTGGGCGTATACTGGGGGGACGGGGACGACTCCCATTAACCCCTGACTATACCGGGGATACACTTATCACAATGACTTTCTGATCTGTGCTGAAGCAGGGCATTCTGGCAGCCAAGTGGCTTGACCTTTATTAGTGAGCCTGGTTACCCCCTCTCGGAACCACAGACTTAGAAATCGCCAGCTCATATACAGTGCATAAAATATATTTATATATATACCCTTATACACCCTTTTAATAAAAAATATCACAAAATTCTTCTAAGTCCCTCGGGAAGTGTGAAAGACGCGCACGTTCATTTACAGAGCTCCTAGACCTTCCTATAAGAAGTTAGCCAAAAAGCAGCTTCGAAAAACGCTTATGTTAAGTTTCAGAGTTGCTTCTAATGTACCGAAGCTGGACTTAGACATAATTTCACTCTCACAACATTATGGCTGGTTGGAGACAGTCCGAACCACAAGTACCGGGTCCATGGTTCTGGGCGTATACTGGGGAGACGGGGACGACTCCCATTAACCCCTGACTATACCGGGGATACGCTTATCACATTGCCTTTCTGGTCTGTGCTGAAGCAGGGCATTCTGGCAGCCAATTGGCTTGACCTTTTTTTAGTGAGCCTGGTTACCCCCTCTCGGAACCAAAGACTTAGAAATCGCCAGCTCATATACAGTGCATAAAATATATTTATATATATACCCTTATACACCATTTTAATAAAAAATATCACAAAATTCTTTTTAGTCCCTCGGGAAGAGTGAAAGACGCGCACGTTCATTTTCAGAGCTCCTAGACCTTCCTATAAGAAGTTAGCCAAAAAGTAGCTTCGAAAAACGCTTAGGTTAAGTTTCAGAGTTGCTTCTAATGTACCGAAGCTGGACTTGGACATAATTTCACTCTCACAACATTATGGCTGGTTGGAGACAGTCCGAACCACAAATACCGGGTCCATGGTTCTGGGCATATACTGGGGGGACGGGGACGACTCCCATTAAACCCTGACTATACCGGGGATACGCGTATCACAATGCCTTTCTGGTCTGTGCTGAAGCAGGGCATTCTGGCAGCCAATTGGCTTGACCTTTATTAGTGAGCCTGGTTACCCCCTTTCGGAACCACAAACTTAGAAATCGCCAGCTCATATACAGTGCATAAAATATATTTATATATATATACCCTTATACACCATTTTAATAAAAAATATCACAAAATACTTCTAAGTCCCTCGGGAAGAGTGAAAGACGCGCACGTTCATTTTCAGAGCTACTAGACCTTCCTATAAGAAGTTAGCCAAAAAGTAGCTTCGAAAAACGCTTAGGTAAAGTTTCAGAGTTGCTTCTAAATGTACCGAAGCTGGACTTAGACATAATTTCACTCTCACAACATTATGGCTGGTTGGAGACAGTCTGAACCACAAGTACCGGGTCCATGGTTCTGGGCGTATACTGGGGGGACGGGGATGACTCCCATTAACCCCTGACTAAACCTGGGATACGCTTAACACAATGCCTTTCTGGTCTGTGCTAAAGCAGGGCATTTTGGCAGCCAAGTGGCTTGACCTTTATTAGTGTGCCTGGTTACCCCCTCTCGGAACCACAGACTTAGAAATCGCCAGCTCATATACAGTGCATAAAATATATTTATATATATACCCTTATACACCACTTTAATAAAAATTATCACAAAATTCTTCTAAGTCCCTCGGGAAGAGTGAAAGACGCGCACGTTCATTTTCAGAGCTCCTAGACCTTCCTATAAGAAGTTAGCCAAAAAGTATCTTCGAAAAACGCTTACTGTAGGTTAAGTTTCAGAGTTGCTTCTAATGTACCGAAGCTGGACTTAGACATAATTTCACTCTCACAACATTATGGCTGGTTGGAGACAGTCCGAACCACAAATACCGGGTCCATGGTTCTGGGCATATACTGGGGGGACGGGGACGACTCTCATTAAACCCTGACTATACCGGGGATACGCGTATCACAATGCCTTTCTGGTCTGTGCTGAAGCAGGGCATTCTGGCAGCCAAGTGGCTTGACCTTTATTAATGAGCCTGGTTACCCCCTCTCGGAACCACAGACTTAGAAATCGCCAGCTCATCTACAGTGCATAAAATATATTTATATATATACCCTTATACACCATTTTAATAAAAAATATCACAAAATTCTTCTAAGTCCCTCGGGAAGAGAGAAAGACGCGCACGTTCATTTACAGAGCTCCTAGACCTTCCTATAAGAAGTTAGCCAAAAAGTAGCTTCGAAAAACGCTTAGGTAAAGTTTCCGAGTTGCTTCTAATGTACCGAAGCTGGACTTAGACATAATTTCACTCTCACAACATTGTGGCTGGTTGGAGACAGTCTGAACCACAAGTACCGGGTCCATGGTTCTGGGCGTATACTGGGGGGACGGGAATGACTCCCATTAACCCCTGACTAAACCGAGGATACGCTTATCACAATGCCTTTCTGGTCTGTGCTGAAGCAGGGCATTCTGGCAGCCAAGTGGCTTGACCTTTATTAGTGAGCCTGGTTACCCCCTCTCGGAACCACAGACTTAGAAATCGCCAGCTCATATACAGTGCATAAAATATATTTATATATATACCCATATACACCATTTTAATAAAAAATATCACAAAATTCTTCTAAGTCCCTCGGGAAGAGTGAAAGACGCGCAGGTTCATTGTCAGAGCTCCTAGACCTTCCTATAAGAAGTTAGCCAAAAAGTAGCTTCTAAAAACGCTTAGGTTAAGTTTCAGAGTTGCTTCTAATGTACCGAAGCTGGACTTAGACATAATTTCACTCTCACAACATTATGGCTGGTTGGAGACAGTCCGAACCACAAGTACCGGGTCCATGGTTCTGGGCGTATACTGGGGGGACGGGGACGACTCCCATTAACCCCTGACTATACCGGGGATACGCTTATCACAATGCCTTTCTGGTCTGTGCTGAAGCAGGGCATTCTGGCAGCCAAGTGGCTTGACCTTTATTAGTGAGCCTGGTTACCCCCTCTCAGAACCACAGACTTAGAAATCGCCAGCTCATATACAGTGCATAAAATATATTTATATATATACCCTTATACACCATTTTAATAAAAAATATCACAAAATTCTTCTAAGTCCCTCGGGAAGAGTGAAAGACGCGCAGGTTCATTTTCAGATCTCCTAGACCTTCCTATAAGAAGTTAGCCAAAAAGTAGCTTCTAAAAACGCTTAGGTTAAGTTTCAGAGTTGCTTCTAATGTACCGAAGCTGGACTTAGACATAATTTCACTCTCACAACATTATGGCTGGTTGGAGACAGTCCGAACCACAAGTACCGGGTCCATGGTTCTGGGCGTATACTGGGGGGACGGGGACGACTCCCATTAACCCCTGACTATACCGGGGATACGCTTATCACAATGCCTTTCTGGTCTGTGCTGAAGCAGGGCATTCTGGCAGCCAAGTGGCTTGACCTTTATTAGTGAGCCTGGTTACCCCCTCTCAGAACCACAGACTTAGAAATCGCCAGCTCATATACAGTGCATAAAATATATTTATATAAATACCCTTATACACCATTTTAATAAAAAATATCACAAAATTCTTCTAAGTCCCTCGGGAAGAGTGAAAGACGCGCACGTTCATTTACAGAGCTCCTAGACCTTCCTATAAGAAGTTAGCCAAAAAGTAGCTTCGAAAAACGCTTAGGTTAAGTTTCAGAGTTGCTTCTAATGTACCGAAGCTGGACTTGGACATAATTTCACTCTCACAACATTATGGCTGGTTGGAGACAGTCCGAACCACAAATACCGGGTCCATGGTTCTGGGCATATACTGGGGGGACGGGGACGACTCTCATTAAACCCTGACTATACCGGGGATACGCGTATCACAATGCCTTTCTGGTCTGTGCTGAAGCAGGGCATTCTGGCAGCCAAGTGGCTTGACCTTTATTAATGAGCCTGGTTACCCCCTCTCGGAACCACAGACTTAGAAATCGCCAGCTCATCTACAGTGCATAAAATATATTTATATATATACCCTTATACACCATTTTAATAAAAAATATCACAAAATTCTTCTAAGTCCCTCGGGAAGAGAGAAAGACGCGCACGTTCATTTACAGAGCTCCTAGACCTTCCTATAAGAAGTTAGCCAAAAAGTAGCTTCGAAAAACGCTTAGGTAAAGTTTCCGAGTTGCTTCTAATGTACCGAAGCTGGACTTAGACATAATTTCACTCTCACAACATTGTGGCTGGTTGGAGACAGTCTGAACCACAAGTACCGGGTCCATGGTTCTGGGCGTATACTGGGGGGACGGGAATGACTCCCATTAACCCCTGACTAAACCGAGGATACGCTTATCACAATGCCTTTCTGGTCTGTGCTGAAGCAGGGCATTCTGGCAGCCAAGTGGCTTGACCTTTATTAGTGAGCCTGGTTACCCCCTCTCGGAACCACAGACTTAGAAATCGCCAGCTCATATACAGTGCATAAAATATATTTATATATATACCCATATACACCATTTTAATAAAAAATATCACAAAATTCTTCTAAGTCCCTCGGGAAGAGTGAAAGACGCGCAGGTTCATTGTCAGAGCTCCTAGACCTTCCTATAAGAAGTTAGCCAAAAAGTAGCTTCTAAAAACGCTTAGGTTAAGTTTCAGAGTTGCTTCTAATGTACCGAAGCTGGACTTAGACATAATTTCACTCTCACAACATTATGGCTGGTTGGAGACAGTCCGAACCACAAGTACCGGGTCCATGGTTCTGGGCGTATACTGGGGGGACGGGGACGACTCCCATTAACCCCTGACTATACCGGGGATACGCTTATCACAATGCCTTTCTGGTCTGTGCTGAAGCAGGGCATTCTGGCAGCCAAGTGGCTTGAACTTTATTAGTGAGCCTGGTTACCCCCTCTCGGAACCACAGACTTAGAAATCGCCAGCTCATATAGAGTGCATAAAATATATTTATATATATACCCTTATACACCATTTTAATAAAAAATATCACAAAATTCTTCTAAGTCCCTCGGGAAGAGTGAAAGACGCGCACGTTCATTTTCAGAGCTCCTAGACCTTCCTATAAGAAGTTAGCCAAAAAGTAGCTTCTAAAAACGCTTAGGTTAAGTTTCAGAGTTGCTTCTAATGTACCGAAGCTGGACTTAGACATAATTTCACTCTCACAACATTATGGCTGGTTGGAGACAGTCCGAACTACAAATAGCGGGTCCATGGTTCTGGGCATATACTGGGGGGACGGGGACGACTCCCATTAACCCCTGACTATACCGGGGATACGCTTATCACAATGCCTTTCTGGTCTGTGCTGAAGCAGGGCATTCTGGCAGCCAAGTGGCTTGACCTTTATTAGTGAGCCTGGTTACCCCCTCTCAGAACCACAGACTTAGAAATCGCCAGCTCATATACAGTGCATAAAATATATTTATATATATACCCTTATACACCATTTTAATAAAAAATATCACAAAATTCTTCTAAGTCCCTCGGGAAGAGTGAAAGACGCGCAGGTTCATTTTCAGATCTCCTAGACCTTCCTATAAGAAGTTAGCCAAAAAGTAGCTTCTAAAAACGCTTAGGTTAAGTTTCAGAGTTGCTTCTAATGTACCGAAGCTGGACTTAGACATAATTTCACTCTCACAACATTATGGCTGGTTGGAGACAGTCCGAACCACAAGTACCGGGTCCATGGTTCTGGGCGTATACTGGGGGGACGGGGACGACTCCCATTAACCCCTGACTATACCGGGGATACGCTTATCACAATGCCTTTCTGGTCTGTGCTGAAGCAGGGCATTCTGGCAGCCAAGTGGCTTGACCTTTATTAGTGAGCCTGGTTACCCCCTCTCAGAACCACAGACTTAGAAATCGCCAGCTCATATACAGTGCATAAAATATATTTATATAAATACCCTTATACACCATTTTAATAAAAAATATCACAAAATTCTTCTAAGTCCCTCGGGAAGAGTGAAAGACGCGCACGTTCATTTACAGAGCTCCTAGACCTTCCTATAAGAAGTTAGCCAAAAAGTAGCTTCGAAAAACGCTTAGGTTAAGTTTCAGAGTTGCTTCTAATGTACCGAAGCTGGACTTGGACATAATTTCACTCTCACAACATTATGGCTGGTTGGAGACAGTCCTAACCACAAGTACTGGGTCCATGGTTCTGGGCGTATACTGGGGGGACGGGGACGACTCCCATTAACCCCTGACTATACCGGGGAAACACTTATCACAATGCCTTTCTGGTCTGTGCTGAAGCAGGGCATTCTGGCAGCCAAGTGGCTTGACCTTTATTAGTGAGCCTGGTAACCCCCTCTCGGAACCACAGACTTAGAAATCGCCAGCTCATATACAGTGCATAAAATATATTTATATATATATACCCTTATACACCCTTTTAATAAAAAATATCACAAAATTCTTCTAAGTCCCTCGGGAAGAGTGAAAGACGCGCACGTTCATTTACAGAGCTCCTAGACCTTCCTATAAGAAGTTAGCCAAAAAGTAGCTTCGAAAAACGCTTAGGTTAAGTTTCAGAGTTGCTTGTAATGTACCGAAGCTGGACTTGGACATAATTTCACTCTCACAACATTATGGCTGGTTGGAGACAGTCCTAACCACAAGTACTGGGTCCATGGTTCTGGGCGTATACTGGGGGGACGGGGACGACTCCCATTAACCCCTGACTATACCGGGGATACACTTATCAAAATGCCTTTCTGGTCTGTGCTGAAGCAGGGCATTCTGGCAGCCAAGTGGCTTGACCTTTATTAGTGAGCCTGGTTACCCCCTCTCGGAACCACAGACTTAGAAATCGCCAGCTCATATACAGTGCATAAAATATATTTATATATATACCCTTATACACCCTTTTAATAAAAAATATCACAAAATTCTTCTAAGTCCCTCGGGAAGAGTGAAAGACGCGCAGGTTCATTGTCAGAGCTCCTAGACCTTCCTATAAGAAGTTAGCCAAATAGTAGCTTCGAAAAACGCTTAGGTTAAGTTTCAGAGTTGCTTCTAATGTACCGAAGCTGGACTTGGACATAATTTCACTCTCACAACATTATGGCTGGTTGGAGACAGTCCTAACCACAAGTACTGGGTCCATGGTTCTGGGAGTATACTGGGGGGACGGGGACGACTCCCATTAACCCCTGACTATACCGGGGATACACTTATCACAATGCCTTTCTGGTCTGTTCTGAAGCAGGGCATTCTGGCAGCCAAGTGGCTTGACCTTTATTAGTGAGCCTGGTTACCCCCTCTCAGAACCACAGACTTAGAAATCGCCAGCTCATATACAGTGCATAAAATATATTTATATATATACCCTTATACACCATTTTAATAAAAAATATCACAAAATTCTTCTAAGTCCCTCGGGAAGAGTGAAAGACGCGCAGGTTCATTTTCAGATCTCCTAGACCTTCCTATAAGAAGTTAGCCAAAAAGTAGCTTCTAAAAACGCTTAGGTTAAGTTTCAGAGTTGCTTCTAATGTACCGAAGCTGGACTTAGACATAATTTCACTCTCACAACATTATGGCTGGTTGGAGACAGTCCGAACCACAAATAGCGGGTCCATGGTTCTGGGCATATACTGGGGGGACGGGGACGACTCCCATTAACCCCTGACTATACCGGGGATACGCTTATCACAATGCCTTTCTGGTCTGTGCTGAAGCAGGGCATTCTGGCAGCCAAGTGGCTTGACCTTTATTAGTGAGCCTGGTTACCCCCTCTCAGAACCACAGACTTAGAAATCGCCAGCTCATATACAGTGCATAAAATATATTTATATAAATACCCTTATACACCATTTTAATAAAAAATATCACAAAATTCTTCTAAGTCCCTCGGGAAGAGTGAAAGACGCGCACGTTCATTTACAGAGCTCCTAGACCTTCCTATAAGAAGTTAGCCAAAAAGTAGCTTCGAAAAACGCTTAGGTTAAGTTTCAGAGTTGCTTCTAATGTACCGAAGCTGGACTTGGACATAATTTCACTCTCACAACATTATGGCTGGTTGGAGACAGTCCTAACCACAAGTACTGGGTCCATGGTTCTGGGCGTATACTGGGGGGACGGGGACGACTCCCATTAACCCCTGACTATACCGGGGATACACTTATCACAATGCCTTTCTGGTCTGTGCTGAAGCAGGGCATTCTGGCAGCCAAGTGGCTTGACCTTTATTAGTGAGCCTGGTAACCCCCTCTCGGAACCACAGACTTAGAAATCGCCAGCTCATATACAGTGCATAAAATATATTTATATATATATACCCTTATACACCCTTTTAATAAAAAATATCACAAAATTCTTCTAAGTCCCTCGGGAAGAGTGAATGACGCGCACGTTCATTTACAGAGCTCCTAGACCTTCCTATAAGAAGTTAGCCAAAAAGTAGCTTCGAAAAACGCTTAGGTTAATTTTCAGAGTTGCTTGTAATGTACCGAAGCTGGACTTGGACATAATTTCACTCTCACAACATTATGGCTGGTTGGAGACAGTCCTAACCACAAGTACTGGGTCCATGGTTCTGGGCGTATACTGGGGGGACGGGGACGACTCCCATTAACCCCTGACTATACCGGGGATACACTTATCAAAATGCCTTTCTGGTCTGTGCTGAAGCAGGGCATTCTGGCAGCCAAGTGGCTTGACCTTTATTAGTGAGCCTGGTTACCCCTTCTCGGAACCACAGACTTAGAAATCGCCAGCTCATATACAGTGCATAAAATATATTTATATATATACCCTTAAACACCCTTTTAATAAAAAATATCACAAAATTCTTCTAAGTCCCTCGGGAAGAGTGAAAGACGCGCACGTTCATTTATAGAGCTCCTAGACCTTCCTATAAGAAGTTAGCCAAAAAGCAGCTTCTAAAAACGCTTACAGTAGGTTAAGTTTCAGAGTTGCTTCTAATGTACCGAAGCTGGACTTAGACATAATTTCACTCTCACAACATTATGGCTGGTTGGAGACAGTCCGAACCACAATTAGCGGGTCCATGGTTCTGGGCATATACTGGGGGGACGGGGACGACTCCCATTAACCCCTGACTATACCGGGGATACGCTTATCACAATGCCTTTCTGGTCTGTGCTGAAGCAGGGCATTCTGGCAGCCAAGTGGCTTGAACTTTATTAGTGAGCCTGGTTACCCCCTCTCGGAACCACAGACTTAGAAATCGCCAGCTCATATAGAGTGCATAAAATATATTTATATATATACCCTTATACACCATTTTAATAAAAAATATCACAAAATTCTTCTAAGTCCCTCGGGAAGAGTGAAAGACGCGCACGTTCATTTTCAGAGCTCCTAGACCTTCCTATAAGAAGTTAGCCAAATAGTAGCTTCGAAAAACGCTTAGGTTAAGTTTCAGAGTTGCTTCTAATGTACCGAAGCTGGACTTGGACATAATTTCACTCTCACAACATTATGGCTGGTTGGAGACAGTCCTAACCACAAGTACTGGGTCCATGGTTCTGGGAGTATACTGGGGGGACGGGGACGACTCCCATTAACCCCTGACTATACCGGGGATACACTTATCACAATGCCTTTCTGGTCTGTTCTGAAGCAGGGCATTCTGGCAGCCAAGTGGCTTGACCTTTATTAGTGAGCCTGGTTACCCCCTCTCGGAACCACAGACTTAGAAATCGCCAGCTCATATACAGTGCATAAAATATATTTATATATATATACCCTTATACACCCTTTTAATAAAAAATATCACAAAATTCTTCTAAGTCCCTCGGGTAGAGTGAAAGACGCGCACGTTCATTTACAGAGCTCCTAGACCTTCCTATAAGAAGTTAGCCAAAAAGCAGCTTTGAAAAACGCTTATGTTAAGTTTCAGAGTTGCTTCTAATGTACCGAAGCTGGACTTAGACATAATTTCACTCTCACAACATTATGGCTGGTTGGAGACAGTCCGAACCACAAATAGCGGGTCCATGGTTCTGGGCATATACTGGGGGGACGGGGACGACTCCCATTAACCCCTGACTATACCGGGGATACGCTTATCACAATGCCTTTCTGGTCTGTGCTGAAGCAGGGCATTCTGGCAGCCAAGTGGCTTGACCTTTATTAGTGAGCCTGGTTACCCCCTCTCAGAACCACAGACTTAGAAATCGCCAGCTCATATACAGTGCATAAAATATATTTATATATATACCCTTATATACCATTTTAATAAAAAATATCACAAAATTCTTCTAAGTCCCTCGGGAAGAGTGAAAGACGCGCAGGTTCATTGTCAGAGCTCCTAGACCTTCCTATAAGAAGTTAGCCAAAAAGTAGCTTCTAGAAACGCTTAGGTTAAGTTTCAGAGTTGCTTCTAATGTACCGAAGCTGGACTTAGACATAATTTCACTCTCACAACTTTATGGCTGGTTGGAGACAGTCCGAACCACAAGTACCGGGTCCATGGTTCTGGGCGTATACGGGGGGGACGGGGACGACTCCCATTAACCCCTGACTATACCGGGGATACGCTTATCACAATGCCTTTCTGGTCTGTGCTGAAGCAGGGCATTCTGGCAGCCAAGTGGCTTGAACTTTATTAGTGAGCCTGGTTACCCCCTCTCGGAACCACAGACTTAGAAATCGCCAGCTCATATAGAGTGCATAAAATATATTTATATATATACCCTTATACACCATTTTAATAAAAAATATCACAAAATTCTTCTAAGTCCCTCGGGAAGAGTGAAAGACGCGCACGTTCATTTTCAGAGCTCCTAGACCTTCCTATAAGAAGTTAGCCAAAAAGCAGCTTCTAAAAACGCTTAGGTTAAGTTTCAGAGTTGCTTCTAATGTACCGAAGCTGGACTTAGACATAATTTCACTCTCACAACATTATGGCTGGTTGGAGACAGTCCGAACCACAAATAGCGGGTCCATGGTTCTGGGCATATACTGGGGGGACGGGGACGACTCCCATTAACCCCTGACTATACCGGGGATACGCTTATCACAATGCCTTTCTGGTCTGTGCTGAAGCAGGGCATTCTGGCAGCCAAGTGGCTTGACCTTTATTAGTGAGCCTGGTTACCCCCTCTCAGAACCACAGACTTAGAAATCGCCAGCTCATATACAGTGCATAAAATATATTTATATATATACCCTTATACACCATTTTAATAAAAAATATCACAAAATTCTTCTAAGTCCCTCGGGAAGAGTGAAAGACGCGCAGGTTCATTTTCAGAGCTCCTAGACCTTCCTATAAGAAGTTAGCCAAAAAGTAGCTTCTAAAAACGCTTAGGTTAAGTTTCAGAGTTGCTTCTAATGTACCGAAGCTGGACTTGGACATAATTTCACTCTCACAACATTATGGCTGGTTGGAGACAGTCCTAACCACAAGTACTGGGTCCATGGTTCTGGGCGTATACTGGGGGGACGGGGACGACTCCCATTAACCCCTGACTATACCGGGGATACACTTATCACAATGCCTTTCTGGTCTGTGCTGAAGCAGGGCATTCTGGCAGCCAAGTGGCTTGACCTTTATTAGTGAGCCTTGTAACCCCCTCTCGGAACCACAGACTTAGAAATCGCCAGCTCATATACAGTGCATAAAATATATTTATATATATATACCCTTATACACCCTTTTAATAAAAAATATCACAAAATTCTTCTAAGTCCCTCGGGAAGAGTGAAAGACGCGCACGTTCATTTACAGAGCTCCTAGACCTTCCTATAAGAAGTTAGCCAAAAAGTAGCTTCGAAAAACGCTTAGGTTAAGTTTCAGAGTTGCTTGTAATGTACCGAAGCTGGACTTGGACATAATTTCACTCTCACAACATTATGGCTGGTTGGAGACAGTCCGAACCACAAGTACCGGGTCCATAGCTCTGGGCGTATACTGGGGGGACGGGGACGACTCCCATTAACCCCTGACTATACCGGGGATACGCTTATCACAATGCCTTTCTGGTCTGTGCTGAAGCAGGGCATTCTGGCAGCCAAGTGGCTTGGCCTTTATTAGTGAGCCTGGTTACCCCCTCTCGGAACCACAGACTTAGAAATCGCCAGCTCATATACAGTGCATAAAATATATTTATATATATACCCTTTTACACCATTTTAATAAAAAATATCACAAAATTCTTCTAAGTCCCTCGGGAAGAGTGAAAGACGCGCACGTTCATTTATAGTGCTCCTAGACCTTCCTATAAGAAGTTAGCCAAAAAGCAGCTTCTAAAAACGCTTACAGTAGGTTAAGTTTCAGAGTTGCTTCTAATGTACCGAAGCTGGACTTAGACATAATTTCACTCTCACAACATTATGGCTGGTTGGAGACAGTCCGAACCACAATTAGCGGGTCCATGGTTCTGGGCATATACTGGGGGGACGGGGACGACTCCCATTAACCCCTGACTATACCGGGGATACGCTTATCACAATGCCTTTCTGGTCTGTGCTGAAGCAGGGCATTCTGGCAGCCAAGTGGCTTGACCTTTATTAGTGAGCCTGGTTACCCCCTCTCAGAACCACAGACTTAGAAATCGCCAGCTCATATACAGTGCATAAAATATATTTATATATATACCCTTATACACCATTTTAATAAAAAATATCACAAAATTCTTCTAAGTCCCTCGGGAAGAGTGAAAGACGCGCACGTTCATTTTCAGAGCTCCTAGACCTTCCTATAAGAAGTTAGCCAAAAAGTAGCTTCTAAAAACGCTTAGGTTAAGTTTCAGAGTTGCTTCTAATTTACCGAAGCTGGACTTAGACATAATTTCACTCTCACAACATTATGGCTGGTTGGAGACAGTCCGAACCACAAGTACCGGGTCCATGGTTCTGGGCGTATACTGGGGGGACGGGGACGACTCCCATTAACCCCTGACTATACCGGGGATACGCTTATCACAATGCCTTTCTGGTCTGTGCTGAAGCAGGGCATTCTGGCAGCCAAGTGGCTTGAACTTTATTAGTGAGCCTGGTTACCCCCTCTCGGAACCACAGACTTAGAAATCGCCAGCTCATATAGAGTGCATAAAATATATTTATATATATACCCTTATTCACCATTTTAATAAAAAATATCACAAAATTCTTCTAAGTCCCTCGGGAATAGTGAAAGACGCGCACGTTCATTTTCAGAGCTCCTAGACCTTCCTATAAGAAGTTAGCCAAAAAGTAGCTTCTAAAAACGCTTAGGTTAATTTTCAGAGTTGCTTCTAATGTACCGAAGCTGGACTTAGACATAATTTCACTCTCACAACATTATGGCTGGTTGGAGACAGTCCGAACTACAAATAGCGGGTCCATGGTACTGGGCATATACTGGGGGGACGGGGACGACTCCCATTAACCCCTGACTATACCGGGGATACGCTTATCACAATGCCTTTCTGGTCTGTGCTGAAGCAGGGCATTCTGGCAGCCAAGTGGCTTGACCTTTATTAGTGAGCCTGGTTACCCCCTCTCAGAACCACAGACTTAGAAATCGCCAGCTCATATACAGTGCATAAAATATATTTATATATATACCCTTATACACCATTTTAATAAAAAATATCACAAAATTCTTCTAAGTCCCTCGGGAAGAGTGAAAGACGCGCAGGTTCATTTTCAGAGCTCCTAGACCTTCCTATAAGAAGTTAGCCAAAAAGTAGCTTCTAAAAACGCTTAGGTTAAGTTTCAGAGTTGCTTCTAATGTACCGAAGCTGGACTTAGACATAATTTCACTCTCACAACATTATGGCTGGTTGGAGACAGTCCGAACCACAAATAGCGGGTCCATGGTTCTGGGCATATACTGGGGGGACGGGGACGACTCCCATTAACCCCTGACTATACCGGGGATACGCTTATCACAATGCCTTTCTGGTCTGTGCTGAAGCAGGGCATTCTGGCAGCCAAGTGGCTTGACCTTTATTAGTGAGCCTGGTTACCCCCTCTCAGAACCACAGACTTAGAAATCGCCAGCTCATATACAGTGCATAAAATATATTTATATATATACCCTTATACACCATTTTAATAAAAAATATCACAAAATTCTTCTAAGTCCCTCAGGAAGAGTGAAAGACGCGCACGTTCATTTACAGAGCTCCTAGACCTTCCTATAAGAAGTTAGCCAAAAAGTAGCTTCGAAAAACGCTTAGGTTAAGTTTCAGAGTTGCTTCTAATGTACCGAAGCTGGACTTGGACATAATTTCACTCTCACAACATTATGGCTGGTTGGAGACAGTCCTAACCACAAGTACTGGGTCCATGGTTCTGGGCGTATACTGGGGGGACGGGGACGACTCCCATTAACCCCTGACTATACCGGGGATACACTTATCACAATGCCTTTCTGGTCTGTGCTGAAGCAGGGCATTCTGGCAGCCAAGTGGCTTGACCTTTATTAGTGAGCCTTGTAACCCCCTCTCGGAACCACAGACTTAGAAATCGCCAGCTCATATACAGTGCATAAAATATATTTATATATATATATACCCTTATACACCCTTTTAATAAAAAATATCACAAAATTCTTCTAAGTCCCTCGGGAAGAGTGAAAGACGCGCACGTTCATTTACAGAGCTCCTAGACCTTCCTATAAGAAGTTAGCCAAAAAGTAGCTTCGAAAAACGCTTAGGTTAAGTTTCAGAGTTGCTTGTAATGTACCGAAGCTGGACTTGGACATAATTTCACTCTCACAACATTATGGCTGGTTGGAGACAGTCCGAACCACAAGTACCGGGTCCATAGCTCTGGGCGTATACTGGGGGGACGGGGACGACTCCCATTAACCCCTGACTATACCGGGGATACGCTTATCACAATGCCTTTCTGGTCTGTGCTGAAGCAGGGCATTCTGGCAGCCAAGTGGCTTGGCCTTTATTAGTGAGCCTGGTTACCCCCTCTCGGAACCACAGACTTAGAAATCGCCAGCTCATATACAGTGCATAAAATATATTTATATATATACCATTTTACACCATTTTAATAAAAAATATCACAAAATTCTTCTAAGTCCCTCGGGAAGAGTGAAAGACGCGCACGTTCATTTATAGTGCTCCTAGACCTTCCTATAAGAAGTTAGCCAAAAAGCAGCTTCTAAAAACGCTTACAGTAGGTTAAGTTTCAGAGTTGCTTCTAATGTACCGAAGCTGGACTTAGACATAATTTCACTCTCACAACATTATGGCTGGTTGGAGACAGTCCGAACCACAATTAGCGGGTCCATGGTTCTGGGCATATACTGGGGGGACGGGGACGACTCCCATTAACCCCTGACTTTACCGGGGATACGCTTATCACAATGCCTTTCTGGTCTGTGCTGAAGCAGGGCATTCTGGCAGCCAAGTGGCTTGACCTTTATTAGTGAGCCTGGTTACCCCCTCTCAGAACCACAGACTTAGAAATCGCCAGCTCATATACAGTGCATAAAATATATTTATATATATACCCTTATACACCATTTTAATAAAAAATATCACAAAATTCTTCTAAGTCCCTCGGGAAGAGTGAAAGACGCGCACGTTCATTTTCAGAGCTCCTAGACCTTCCTATAAGAAGTTAGCCAAAAAGTAGCTTCTAAAAACGCTTAGGTTAAGTTTCAGAGTTGCTTCTAATGTACCGAAGCTGGACTTAGACATAATTTCACTCTCACAACATTATGGCTGGTTGGAGACAGTCCGAACCACAAGTACCGGGTCCATGGTTCTGGGCGTATACTGGGGGGACGGGGACGACTCCCATTAACCCCTGACTATACCGGGGATACGCTTATCACAATGCCTTTCTGGTCTGTGCTGAAGCAGGGCATTCTGGCAGCCAAGTGGCTTGAACTTTATTAGTGAGCCTGGTTACCCCCTCTCGGAACCACAGACTTAGAAATCGCCAGCTCATATAGAGTGCATAAAATATATTTATATATATACCCTTATTCACCATTTTAATAAAAAATATCACAAAATTCTTCTAAGTCCCTCGGGAATAGTGAAAGACGCGCACGTTCATTTTCAGAGCTCCTAGACCTTCCTATAAGAAGTTAGCCAAAAAGTAGCTTCTAAAAACGCTTAGGTTAATTTTCAGAGTTGCTTCTAATGTACCGAAGCTGGACTTAGACATAATTTCACTCTCACAACATTATGGCTGGTTGGAGACAGTCCGAACTACAAATAGCGGGTCCATGGTACTGGGCATATACTGGGGGGACGGGGACGACTCCCATTAACCCCTGACTATACCGGGGATACGCTTATCACAATGCCTTTCTGGTCTGTGCTGAAGCAGGGCATTCTGGCAGCCAAGTGGCTTGACCTTTATTAGTGAGCCTGGTTACCCCCTCTCAGAACCACAGACTTAGAAATCGCCAGCTCATATACAGTGCATAAAATATATTTATATATATACCCTTATACACCATTTTAATAAAAAATATCACAAAATTCTTCTAAGTCCCTCGGGAAGAGTGAAAGACGCGCAGGTTCATTGTCAGAGCTCCTAGACCTTCCTATAAGAAGTTAGCCAAAAAGTAGCTTCTAAAAACGCTTAGGTTAAGTTTCAGAGTTGCTTCTAATGTACCGAAGCTGGACTTAGACATAATTTCACTCTCACAACATTATGGCTGGTTGGAGACAGTCCGAACCACAAGTACCGGGTCCATGGTTCTGGGCGTATACTGGGGGGACGGGGACGACTCCCATTAACCCCTGACTATACCGGGGATACGCTTATCACAATGCCTTTCTGGTCTGTGCTGAAGCAGGGCATTCTGGCAGCCAAGTGGCTTGAACTTTATTAGTGAGCCTGGTTACCCCCTCTCGGAACCACAGACTTAGAAATCGCCAGCTCATATAGAGTGCATAAAATATATTTATATATATATACCCTTATACACCATTTTAATAAAAAATATCACAAAATTCTTCTAAGTCCCTCGGGAAGAGTGAAAGACGCGCACGTTCATTTTCAGAGCTCCTAGACCTTCCTATAAGAAGTTAGCCAAAAAGTAGCTACTAAAAACGCTTAGGTTAAGTTTCAGAGTTGCTTCTAATGTACCGAAGCTGGACTTAGACATAATTTCACTCTCACAACATTATGGCTGGTTGGAGACAGTCCGAACCACAAGTACCGGGTCCATGGTTCTGTGCGTATACTGGGGGGACGGGGACGACTCCCATTAACCCCTGACTATACCGGGGATACGCTTATCACAATGCCTTTCTGGTCTGTGCTGAAGCAGGGCATTCTGGCAGCCAAGTGGCTTGAACTTTATTAGTGAGCCTGGTTACCCCCTCTCGGAACCACAGACTTAGAAATCGCCAGCTCATATAGAGTGCATAAAATATATTTATATATATACCCTTATTCACCATTTTAATAAAAAATATCACAAAATTCTTCTAAGTCCCTCGGGAATAGTGAAAGACGCGCACGTTCATTTTCAGAGCTCCTAGACCTTCCTATAAGAAGTTAGCCAAAAAGTAGCTTCTAAAAACGCTTAGGTTAATTTTCAGAGTTGCTTCTAATGTACCGAAGCTGGACTTAGACATAATTTCACTCTCACAACATTATGGCTGGTTGGAGACAGTCCGAACTACAAATAGCGGGTCCATGGTACTGGGCATATACTGGGGGGACGGGGACGACTCCCATTAACCCCTGACTATACCGGGGATACGCTTATCACAATGCCTTTCTGGTCTGTGCTGAAGCAGGGCATTCTGGCAGCCAAGTGGCTTGACCTTTATTAGTGAGCCTGGTTACCCCCTCTCAGAACCACAGACTTAGAAATCGCCAGCTCATATACAGTGCATAAAATATATTTATATATATACCCTTATACACCATTTTAATAAAAAATATCACAAAATTCTTCTAAGTCCCTCGGGAAGAGTGAAAGACGCGCACGTTCATTTACAGAGCTCCTAGACCTTCCTATAAGAAGTTAGCCAAAAAGTAGCTTCGAAAAACGCTTAGGTTAAGTTTCAGAGTTGCTTGTAATGTACCGAAGCTGGACTTGGACATAATTTCACTCTCACAACATTATGGCTGGTTGGAGACAGTCCGAACCACAAGTACCGGGTCCATAGCTCTGGGCGTATACTGGGGGGACGGGGACGACTCCCATTAACCCCTGACTATACCGGGGATACGCTTATCACAATGCCTTTCTGGTCTGTGCTGAAGCAGGGCATTCTGGCAGCCAAGTGGCTTGGCCTTTATTAGTGAGCCTGGTTACCCCCTCTCGGAACCACAGACTTAGAAATCGCCAGCTCATATACAGTGCATAAAATATATTTATATATATACCCTTTTACACCATTTTAATAAAAAATATCACAAAATTCTTCTAAGTCCCTCGGGAAGAGTGAAAGACGCGCACGTTCATTTATAGTGCTCCTAGACCTTCCTATAAGAAGTTAGCCAAAAAGCAGCTTCTAAAAACGCTTACAGTAGGTTAAGTTTCAGAGTTGCTTCTAATGTACCGAAGCTGGACTTAGACATAATTTCACTCTCACAACATTATGGCTGGTTGGAGACAGTCCGAACCACAATTAGCGGGTCCATGGTTCTGGGCATATACTGGGGGGACGGGGACGACTCCCATTAACCCCTGACTATACCGGGGATACGCTTATCACAATGCCTTTCTGGTCTGTGCTGAAGCAGGGCATTCTGGCAGCCAAGTGGCTTGACCTTTATTAGTGAGCCTGGTTACCCCCTCTCAGAACCACAGACTTAGAAATCGCCAGCTCATATACAGTGCATAAAATATATTTATATATATACCCTTATACACCATTTTAATAAAAAATATCACAAAATTCTTCTAAGTCCCTCGGGAAGAGTGAAAGACGCGCACGTTCATTTTCAGAGCTCCTAGACCTTCCTATAAGAAGTTAGCCAAAAAGTAGCTTCTAAAAACGCTTAGGTTAAGTTTCAGAGTTGCTTCTAATGTACCGAAGCTGGACTTAGACATAATTTCACTCTCACAACATTATGGCTGGTTGGAGACAGTCCGAACCACAAGTACCGGGTCCATGGTTCTGGGCGTATACTGGGGGGACGGGGACGACTCCCATTAACCCCTGACTATACCGGGGATACGCTTATCACAATGCCTTTCTGGTCTGTGCTGAAGCAGGGCATTCTGGCAGCCAAGTGGCTTGAACTTTATTAGTGAGCCTGGTTACCCCCTCTCGGAACCACAGACTTAGAAATCGCCAGCTCATATAGAGTGCATAAAATATATTTATATATATATACCCTTATACACCATTTTAATAAAAAATATCACAAAATTCTTCTAAGTCCCTCGGGAAGAGTGAAAGACGCGCACGTTCATTTTCAGAGCTCCTAGACCTTCCTATAAGAAGTTAGCCAAAAAGTAGCTACTAAAAACGCTTAGGTTAAGTTTCAGAGTTGCTTCTAATGTACCGAAGCTGGACTTAGACATAATTTCACTCTCACAACATTATGGCTGGTTGGAGACAGTCCGAACCACAAGTACCGGGTCCATGGTTCTGTGCGTATACTGGGGGGACGGGGACGACTCCCATTAACCCCTGACTATACCGGGGATACGCTTATCACAATGCCTTTCTGGTCTGTGCTGAAGCAGGGCATTCTGGCAGCCAAGTGGCTTGAACTTTATTAGTGAGCCTGGTTACCCCCTCTCGGAACCACAGACTTAGAAATCGCCAGCTCATATAGAGTGCATAAAATATATTTATATATATACCCTTATTCACCATTTTAATAAAAAATATCACAAAATTCTTCTAAGTCCCTCGGGAATAGTGAAAGACGCGCACGTTCATTTTCAGAGCTCCTAGACCTTCCTATAAGAAGTTAGCCAAAAAGTAGCTTCTAAAAACGCTTAGGTTAATTTTCAGAGTTGCTTCTAATGTACCGAAGCTGGACTTAGACATAATTTCACTCTCACAACATTATGGCTGGTTGGAGACAGTCCGAACTACAAATAGCGGGTCCATGGTACTGGGCATATACTGGGGGGACGGGGACGACTCCCATTAACCCCTGACTATACCGGGGATACGCTTATCACAATGCCTTTCTGGTCTGTGCTGAAGCAGGGCATTCTGGCAGCCAAGTGGCTTGACCTTTATTAGTGAGCCTGGTTACCCCCTCTCAGAACCACAGACTTAGAAATCGCCAGCTCATATACAGTGCATAAAATATATTTATATATATACCCTTATACACCATTTTAATAAAAAATATCACAAAATTCTTCTAAGTCCCTCGGGAAGAGTGAAAGACGCGCACGTTCATTTACAGAGCTCCTAGACCTTCCTATAAGAAGTTAGCCAAAAAGTAGCTTCGAAAAACGCTTAGGTTAAGTTTCAGAGTTGCTTGTAATGTACCGAAGCTGGACTTGGACATAATTTCACTCTCACAACATTATGGCTGGTTGGAGACAGTCCGAACCACAAGTACCGGGTCCATAGCTCTGGGCGTATACTGGGGGGACGGGGACGACTCCCATTAACCCCTGACTATACCGGGGATACGCTTATCACAATGCCTTTCTGGTCTGTGCTGAAGCAGGGCATTCTGGCAGCCAAGTGGCTTGGCCTTTATTAGTGAGCCTGGTTACCCCCTCTCGGAACCACAGACTTAGAAATCGCCAGCTCATATACAGTGCATAAAATATATTTATATATATACCCTTTTACACCATTTTAATAAAAAATATCACAAAATTCTTCTAAGTCCCTCGGGAAGAGTGAAAGACGCGCACGTTCATTTATAGTGCTCCTAGACCTTCCTATAAGAAGTTAGCCAAAAAGCAGCTTCTAAAAACGCTTACAGTAGGTTAAGTTTCAGAGTTGCTTCTAATGTACCGAAGCTGGACTTAGACATAATTTCACTCTCACAACATTATGGCTGGTTGGAGACAGTCCGAACCACAATTAGCGGGTCCATGGTTCTGGGCATATACTGGGGGGACGGGGACGACTCCCATTAACCCCTGACTATACCGGGGATACGCTTATCACAATGCCTTTCTGGTCTGTGCTGAAGCAGGGCATTCTGGCAGCCAAGTGGCTTGACCTTTATTAGTGAGCCTGGTTACCCCCTCTCAGAACCACAGACTTAGAAATCGCCAGCTCATATACAGTGCATAAAATAGATTTATATATATACCCTTATACACCATTTTAATAAAAAATATCACAAAATTCTTCTAAGTCCCTCGGGAAGAGTGAAAGACGCGCACGTTCATTTTCAGAGCTCCTAGACCTTCCTATAAGAAGTTAGCCAAAAAGTAGCTTCTAAAAACGCTTAGGTTAAGTTTCAGAGTTGCTTCTAATGTACCGAAGCTGGACTTAGACATAATTTCACTCTCACAACATTATGGCTGGTTGGAGACAGTCCGAACCACAAGTACCGGGTCCATGGTTCTGGGCGTATACTGGGGGGACGGGGACGACTCCCATTAACCCCTGACTATACCGGGGATACGCTTATCACAATGCCTTTCTGGTCTGTGCTGAAGCAGGGCATTCTGGCAGCCAAGTGGCTTGAACTTTATTAGTGAGCCTGGTTACCCCCTCTCGGAACCACAGACTTAGAAATCGCCAGCTCATATAGAGTGCATAAAATATATTTATATATATACCCTTATTCACCATTTTAATAAAAAATATCACAAAATTCTTCTAAGTCCCTCGGGAATAGTGAAAGACGCGCACGTTCATTTTCAGAGCTCCTAGACCTTCCTATAAGAAGTTAGCCAAAAAGTAGCTTCTAAAAACGCTTAGGTTAATTTTCAGAGTTGCTTCTAATGTACCGAAGCTGGACTTAGACATAATTTCACTCTCACAACATTATGGCTGGTTGGAGACAGTCCGAACTACAAATAGCGGGTCCATGGTACTGGGCATATACTGGGGGGACGGGGACGACTCCCATTAACCCCTGACTATACCGGGGATACGCTTATCACAATGCCTTTCTGGTCTGTGCTGAAGCAGGGCATTCTGGCAGCCAAGTGGCTTGACCTTTATTAGTGAGCCTGGTTACCCCCTCTCAGAACCACAGACTTAGAAATCGCCAGCTCATATACAGTGCATAAAATATATTTATATATATACCCTTATACACCATTTTAATAAAAAATATCACAAAATTCTTCTAAGTCCCTCGGGAAGAGTGAAAGACGCGCAGGTTCATTGTCAGAGCTCCTAGACCTTCCTATAAGAAGTTAGCCAAAAAGTAGCTTCTAAAAACGCTTAGGTTAAGTTTCAGAGTTGCTTCTAATGTACCGAAGCTGGACTTAGACATAATTTCACTCTCACAACATTATGGCTGGTTGGAGACAGTCCGAACCACAAGTACCGGGTCCATGGTTCTGGGCGTATACTGGGGGGACGGGGACGACTCCCATTAACCCCTGACTATACCGGGGATACGCTTATCACAATGCCTTTCTGGTCTGTGCTGAAGCAGGGCATTCTGGCAGCCAAGTGGCTTGAACTTTATTAGTGAGCCTGGTTACCCCCTCTCGGAACCACAGACTTAGAAATCGCCAGCTCATATAGAGTGCATAAAATATATTTATATATATATACCCTTATACACCCTTTTAATAAAAAATATCACAAAATTCTTCTAAGTCCCTCGGGAATAGTGAAAGACGCGCACGTTCATTTTCAGAGCTCCTAGACCTTCCTATAAGAAGTTAGCCAAAAAGTAGCTTCTAAAAACGCTTAGGTTAATTTTCAGAGTTGCTTCTAATGTACCGAAGCTGGACTTAGACATAATTTCACTCTCACAACATTATGGCTGGTTGGAGACAGTCCGAACTACAAATAGCGGGTCCATGGTACTGGGCATATACTGGGGGGACGGGGACGACTCCCATTAACCCCTGACTATACCGGGGATACGCTTATCACAATGCCTTTCTGGTCTGTGCTGAAGCAGGGCATTCTGGCAGCCAAGTGGCTTGACCTTTATTAGTGAGCCTGGTTACCCCCTCTCAGAACCACAGACTTAGAAATCGCCAGCTCATATACAGTGCATAAAATATATTTATATATATACCCTTATACACCATTTTAATAAAAAATATCACAAAATTCTTCTAAGTCCCTCGGGAAGAGTGAAAGACGCGCAGGTTCATTGTCAGAGCTCCTAGACCTTCCTATAAGAAGTTAGCCAAAAAGTAGCTTCTAAAAACGCTTAGGTTAAGTTTCAGAGTTGCTTCTAATGTACCGAAGCTGGACTTAGACATAATTTCACTCTCACAACATTATGGCTGGTTGGAGACAGTCCGAACCACAAGTACCGGGTCCATGGTTCTGGGCGTATACTGGGGGGACGGGGACGACTCCCATTAACCCCTGACTATACCGGGGATACGCTTATCACAATGCCTTTCTGGTCTGTGCTGAAGCAGGGCATTCTGGCAGCCAAGTGGCTTGAACTTTATTAGTGAGCCTGGTTACCCCCTCTCGGAACCACAGACTTAGAAATCGCCAGCTCATATAGAGTGCATAAAATATATTTATATATATATACCCTTATACACCCTTTTAATAAAAAATATCACAAAATTCTTCTAAGTCCCTCGGGAAGAGTGAAAGACGCGCACGTTCATTTACAGAGCTCCTAGACCTTCCTATAAGAAGTTAGCCAAAAAGTAGCTTCGAAAAACGCTTAGGTTAAGTTTCAGAGTTGCTTGTAATGTACCGAAGCTGGACTTGGACATAATTTCACTCTCACAACATTATGGCTGGTTGGAGACAGTCCGAACCACAAGTACCGGGTCCATAGCTCTGGGCGTATACTGGGGGGACGGGGACGACTCCCATTAACCCCTGACTATACCGGGGATACGCTTATCACAATGCCTTTCTGGTCTGTGCTGAAGCAGGGCATTCTGGCAGCCAAGTGGCTTGGCCTTTATTAGTGAGCCTGGTTACCCCCTCTCGGAACCACAGACTTAGAAATCGCCAGCTCATATACAGTGCATAAAATATATTTATATATATACCCTTTTACACCATTTTAATAAAAAATATCACAAAATTCTTCTAAGTCCCTCGGGAAGAGTGAAAGACGCGCACGTTCATTTATAGTGCTCCTAGACCTTCCTATAAGAAGTTAGCCAAAAAGCAGCTTCTAAAAACGCTTACAGTAGGTTAAGTTTCAGAGTTGCTTCTAATGTACCGAAGCTGGACTTAGACATAATTTCACTCTCACAACATTATGGCTGGTTGGAGACAGTCCGAACCACAATTAGCGGGTCCATGGTTCTGGGCATATACTGGGGGGACGGGGACGACTCCCATTAACCCCTGACTATACCGGGGATACGCTTATCACAATGCCTTTCTGGTCTGTGCTGAAGCAGGGCATTCTGGCAGCCAAGTGGCTTGACCTTTATTAGTGAGCCTGGTTACCCCCTCTCAGAACCACAGACTTAGAAATCGCCAGCTCATATACAGTGCATAAAATATATTTATATATATACCCTTATACACCATTTTAATAAAAAATATCACAAAATTCTTCTAAGTCCCTCGGGAAGAGTGAAAGACGCGCACGTTCATTTTCAGAGCTCCTAGACCTTCCTATAAGAAGTTAGCCAAAAAGTAGCTTCTAAAAACGCTTAGGTTAATTTTCAGAGTTGCTTCTAATGTACCGAAGCTGGACTTAGACATAATTTCACTCTCACAACATTATGGCTGGTTGGAGACAGTCCGAACTACAAATAGCGGGTCCATGGTACTGGGCATATACTGGGGGGACGGGGACGACTCCCATTAACCCCTGACTATACCGGGGATACGCTTATCACAATGCCTTTCTGGTCTGTGCTGAAGCAGGGCATTCTGGCAGCCAAGTGGCTTGACCTTTATTAGTGAGCCTGGTTACCCCCTCTCAGAACCACAGACTTAGAAATCGCCAGCTCATATACAGTGCATAAAATATATTTATATATATACCCTTATACACCATTTTAATAAAAAATATCACAAAATTCTTCTAAGTCCCTCGGGAAGAGTGAAAGACGCGCACGTTCATTTTCAGAGCTCCTAGACCTTCCTATAAGAAGTTAGCCAAAAAGTAGCTACTAAAAACGCTTAGGTTAAGTTTCAGAGTTGCTTCTAATGTACCGAAGCTGCACTTAGACATAATTTCACTCTCACAACATTATGGCTGGTTGGAGACAGTCCGAACCACAAGTACCGGGTCCATGGTTCTGGGCGTATACTGGGGGGACGGGGACGACTCCCATTAACCCCTGACTATACCGGGGATACGCTTATCACAATGCCTTTCTGGTCTGTGCTGAAGCAGGGCATTCTGGCAGCCAAGTGGCTTGAACTTTATTAGTGAGCCTGGTTACCCCCTCTCGAAACCACAGACTTAGAAATCGCCAGCTCATATAGAGTGCATAAAATATATTTATATATATACCCTTATTCACCATTTTAATAAAAAATATCACAAAATTCTTCTAAGTCCCTCGGGAATAGTGAAAGACGCGCACGTTCATTTTCAGAGCTCCTAGACCTTCCTATAAGAAGTTAGCCAAAAAGTAGCTTCTAAAAACGCTTAGGTTAATTTTCAGAGTTGCTTCTAATGTACCGAAGCTGGACTTAGACATAATTTCACTCTCACAACATTATGGCTGGTTGGAGACAGTCCGAACTACAAATAGCGGGTCCATGGTACTGGGCATATACTGGGGGGACGGGGACGACTCCCATTAACCCCTGACTATACCGGGGATACGCTTATCACAATGCCTTTCTGGTCTGTGCTGAAGCAGGGCATTCTGGCAGCCAAGTGGCTTGACCTTTATTAGTGAGCCTGGTTACCCCCTCTCAGAACCACAGACTTAGAAATCGCCAGCTCATATACAGTGCATAAAATATATTTATATATATACCCTTATACACCATTTTAATAAAAAATATCACAAAATTCTTCTAAGTCCCTCGGGAAGAGTGAAAGACGCGCAGGTTCATTGTCAGAGCTCCTAGACCTTCCTATAAGAAGTTAGCCAAAAAGTAGCTTCTAAAAACGCTTAGGTTAAGTTTCAGAGTTGCTTCTAATGTACCGAAGCTGGACTTAGACATAATTTCACTCTCACAACATTATGGCTGGTTGGAGACAGTCCGAACCACAAGTACCGGGTCCATGGTTCTGGGCGTATACTGGGGGGACGGGGACGACTCCCATTAACCCCTGACTATACCGGGGATACGCTTATCACAATGCCTTTCTGGTCTGTGCTGAAGCAGGGCATTCTGGCAGCCAAGTGGCTTGACCTTTATTAGTGAGCCTGGTTACCCCCTCTCGGAACCACAGACTTAGAAATCGCCAGCTCATATACAGTGCATAAAATATATTTATATATATATACCCTTATACACCCTTTTAATAAAAAATATCACAAAATTCTTCTAAGTCCCTCGGGAAGAGTGAAAGACGCGCACGTTCATTTACAGAGCTCCTAGACCTTCCTACTGTATAAGAAGTTAGCCAAAAAGCAGCTTTGAAAAACGCTTATGTTAAGTTTCAGAGTTGCTTCTAATGTACCGAAGCTGGACTTAGACATAATTTCACTCTCACAACATTATGGCTGGTTGGAGACAGTCCGAACCACAAATAGCGGGTCCATGGTTCTGGGCATATACTGGGGGGACGGGGACGACTCCCATTAACCCCTGACTATACCGGGGATACGCTTATCACAATGCCTTTCTGGTCTGTGCTGAAGCAGGGCATTCTGGCAGCCAAGTGGCTTGACCTTTATTAGTGAGCCTGGTTACCCCCTCTCAGAACCACAGACTTAGAAATCGCCAGCTCATATACAGTGCATAAAATATATTTATATATATACCCTTATACACCATTTTAATAAAAAATATCACAAAATTCTTCTAAGTCCCTCGGGAAGAGTGAAAGACGCGCACGTTCATTTTCAGAGCTCCTAGACCTTCCTATAAGAAGTTAGCCAAAAAGCAGCTTCTAAAAACGCTTAGGTTAAGTTTCAGAGTTGCTTCTAATGTACCGAAGCTGGACTTAGACATAATTTCACTCTCACAACATTATGGCTGGTTGGAGACAGTCCGAACCACAAATAGCGGGTCCATGGTTCTGGGCATATACTGGGGGGACGGGGACGACTCCCATTAACCCCTGACTATACCGGGGATACGCTTATCACAATGACTTTCTGGTCTGTGCTGAAGCAGGGCATTCTGGCAGCCAAGTGGCTTGACCTTTATTAGTGAGCCTGGTTACCCCCTCTCAGAACCACAGACTTAGAAATCGCCAGCTCATATACAGTGCATAAAATATATTTATATATATACCCTTATACACCATTTTAATAAAAAATATCACAAAATTCTTCTAAGTCCCTCGGGAAGAGTGAAAGACGCGCAGGTTCATTTTCAGAGCTCCTAGACCTTCCTATAAGAAGTTAGCCAAAAAGTAGCTTCTAAAAACGCTTAGGTTAAGTTTCAGAGTTGCTTCTAATGTACCGAAGCTGGACTTAGACATAATTTCACTCTCACAACATTATGGCTGGTTGGAGACAGTCCGAAACACAAGTACCGGGTCCATGGTTCTGGGCGTATACTGGGGGGGCGGGGGGGACTCCCATTAACCCCTGACTATACCGGGGATACGCTTATCACAATGCCTTTCTGGTCTGTGCTGAAGCAGGGCATTCTGGCAGCCAAGTGGCTTGAACTTTATTAGTGAGCCTGGTTACCCCCTCTCGAAACCACAGACTTAGAAATCGCCAGCTCATATAGAGTGCATAAAATATATTTATATATATACCCTTATTCACCATTTTAATAAAAAATATCACAAAATTCTTCTAAGTCCCTCGGGAATAGTGAAAGACGCGCACGTTCATTTTCAGAGCTCCTAGACCTTCCTATAAGAAGTTAGCCAAAAAGTAGCTTCTAAAAACGCTTAGGTTAATTTTCAGAGTTGCTTCTAATGTACCGAAGCTGGACTTAGACATAATTTCACTCTCACAACATTATGGCTGGTTGGAGACAGTCCGAACTACAAATAGCGGGTCCATGGTACTGGGCATATACTGGGGGGACGGGGACGACTCCCATTAACCCCTGACTATACCGGGGATACGCTTATCACAATGCCTTTCTGGTCTGTGCTGAAGCAGGGCATTCTGGCAGCCAAGTGGCTTGACCTTTATTAGTGAGCCTGGTTACCCCCTCTCAGAACCACAGACTTAGAAATCGCCAGCTCATATACAGTGCATAAAATATATTTATATATATACCCTTATACACCATTTTAATAAAAAATATCACAAAATTCTTCTAAGTCCCTCGGGAAGAGTGAAAGACGCGCAGGTTCATTGTCAGAGCTCCTAGACCTTCCTATAAGAAGTTAGCCAAAAAGTAGCTTCTAAAAACGCTTAGGTTAAGTTTCAGAGTTGCTTCTAATGTACCGAAGCTGGACTTAGACATAATTTCACTCTCACAACATTATGGCTGGTTGGAGACAGTCCGAACCACAAGTACCGGGTCCATGGTTCTGGGCGTATACTGGGGGGACGGGGACGACTCCCATTAACCCCTGACTATACCGGGGATACGCTTATCACAATGCCTTTCTGGTCTGTGCTGAAGCAGGGCATTCTGGCAGCCAAGTGGCTTGACCTTTATTAGTGAGCCTGGTTACCCCCTCTCAGAACCACAGACTTAGAAATCGCCAGCTCATATACAGTGCATAAAATATATTTATATATATACCCTTATACACCATTTTAATAAAAAATATCACAAAATTCTTCTAAGTCCCTCGGGAAGAGTGAAAGACGCGCAGGTTCATTGTCAGAGCTCCTAGACCTTCCTATAAGAAGTTAGCCAAAAAGTAGCTTCTAAAAACGCTTAGGTTAAGTTTCAGAGTTGCTTCTAATGTACCGAAGCTGGACTTAGACATAATTTCACTCTCACAACATTATGGCTGGTTGGAGACAGTCCGAACCACAAGTACCGGGTCCATGGTTCTGGGCGTATACTGGGGGGACGGGGACGACTCCCATTAACCCCTGACTATACCGGGGATACGCTTATCACAATGCCATTCTGGTCTGTGCTGAAGCAGGGCATTCTGGCAGCCAAGTGGCTTGAACTTTATTAGTGAGCCTGGTTACCCCCTCTCGGAACCACAGACTTAGAAATCGCCAGCTCATATAGAGTGCATAAAATATATTTATATATATACCCTTATTCACCATTTTAATAAAAAATATCACAAAATTCTTCTAAGTCCCTCGGGAATAGTGAAAGACGCGCACGTTCATTTTCAGAGCTCCTAGACCTTCCTATAAGAAGTTAGCCAAAAAGTAGCTACTAAAAACGCTTAGGTTAAGTTTCAGAGTTGCTTCTAATGTACCGAAGCTGGACTTAGACATAATTTCACTCTCACAACATTATGGCTGGTTGGAGACAGTCCGAACCACAAGTACCGGGTCCATGGTTCTGGGCGTATACTGGGGGGACGGGGACGACTCCCATTAACCCCTGACTATACCGGGGATACGCTTATCACAATGCCTTTCTGGTCTGTGCTGAAGCAGGGCATTCTGGCAGCCAAGTGGCTTGAACTTTATTAGTGAGCCTGGTTACCCCCTCTCGAAACCACAGACTTAGAAATCGCCAGCTCATATAGAGTGCATAAAATATATTTATATATATACCCTTATTCACCATTTTAATAAAAAATATCACAAAATTCTTCTAAGTCCCTCGGGAATAGTGAAAGACGCGCACGTTCATTTTCAGAGCTCCTAGACCTTCCTATAAGAAGTTAGCCAAAAAGTAGCTTCTAAAAACGCTTAGGTTAATTTTCAGAGTTGCTTCTAATGTACCGAAGCTGGACTTAGACATAATTTCACTCTCACAACATTATGGCTGGTTGGAGACAGTCCGAACTACAAATAGCGGGTCCATGGTACTGGGCATATACTGGGGGGACGGGGACGACTCCCATTAACCCCTGACTATACCGGGGATACGCTTATCACAATGCCTTTCTGGTCTGTGCTGAAGCAGGGCATTCTGGCAGCCAAGTGGCTTGACCTTTATTAGTGAGCCTGGTTACCCCCTCTCAGAACCACAGACTTAGAAATCGCCAGCTCATATACAGTGCATAAAATATATTTATATATATACCCTTATACACCATTTTAATAAAAAATATCACAAAATTCTTCTAAGTCCCTCGGGAAGAGTGAAAGACGCGCAGGTTCATTGTCAGAGCTCCTAGACCTTCCTATAAGAAGTTAGCCAAAAAGTAGCTTCTAAAAACGCTTAGGTTAAGTTTCAGAGTTGCTTCTAATGTACCGAAGCTGGACTTAGACATAATTTCACTCTCACAACATTATGGCTGGTTGGAGACAGTCCGAACCACAAGTACCGGGTCCATGGTTCTGGGCGTATACTGGGGGGACGGGGACGACTCCCATTAACCCCTGACTATACCGGGGATACGCTTATCACAATGCCTTTCTGGTCTGTGCTGAAGCAGGGCATTCTGGCAGCCAAGTGGCTTGACCTTTATTAGTGAGCCTGGTTACCCCCTCTCGGAACCACAGACTTAGAAATCGCCAGCTCATATACAGTGCATAAAATATATTTATATATATATACCCTTATACACCCTTTTAATAAAAAATATCACAAAATTCTTCTAAGTCCCTCGGGAAGAGTGAAAGACGCGCACGTTCATTTACAGAGCTCCTAGACCTTCCTATAAGAAGTTAGCCAAAAAGCAGCTTTGAAAAACGCTTATGTTAAGTTTCAGAGTTGCTTCTAATGTACCGAAGCTGGACTTAGACATAATTTCACTCTCACAACATTATGGCTGGTTGGAGACAGTCCGAACCACAAATAGCGGGTCCATGGTTCTGGGCATATACTGGGGGGACGGGGACGACTCCCATTAACCCCTGACTATACCGGGGATACGCTTATCACAATGCCTTTCTGGTCTGTGCTGAAGCAGGGCATTCTGGCAGCCAAGTGGCTTGACCTTTATTAGTGAGCCTGGTTACCCCCTCTCAGAACCACAGACTTAGAAATCGCCAGCTCATATACAGTGCATAAAATATATTTATATATATACCCTTATACACCATTTTAATAAAAAATATCACAAAATTCTTCTAAGTCCCTCGGGAAGAGTGAAAGACGCGCACGTTCATTTTCAGAGCTCCTAGACCTTCCTATAAGAAGTTAGCCAAAAAGCAGCTTCTAAAAACGCTTAGGTTAAGTTTCAGAGTTGCTTCTAATGTACCGAAGCTGGACTTAGACATAATTTCACTCTCACAACATTATGGCTGGTTGGAGACAGTCCGAACCACAAATAGCGGGTCCATGGTTCTGGGCATATACTGGGGGGACGGGGACGACTCCCATTAACCCCTGACTATACCGGGGATACGCTTATCACAATGACTTTCTGGTCTGTGCTGAAGCAGGGCATTCTGGCAGCCAAGTGGCTTGACCTTTATTAGTGAGCCTGGTTACCCCCTCTCAGAACCACAGACTTAGAAATCGCCAGCTCATATACAGTGCATAAAATATATTTATATATATACCCTTATACACCATTTTAATAAAAAATATCACAAAATTCTTCTAAGTCCCTCGGGAAGAGTGAAAGACGCGCAGGTTCATTTTCAGAGCTCCTAGACCTTCCTATAAGAAGTTAGCCAAAAAGTAGCTTCTAAAAACGCTTAGGTTAAGTTTCAGAGTTGCTTCTAATGTACCGAAGCTGGACTTAGACATAATTTCACTCTCACAACATTATGGCTGGTTGGAGACAGTCCGAAACACAAGTACCGGGTCCATGGTTCTGGGCGTATACTGGGGGGGCGGGGGGGACTCCCATTAACCCCTGACTATACCGGGGATACGCTTATCACAATGCCTTTCTGGTCTGTGCTGAAGCAGGGCATTCTGGCAGCCAAGTGGCTTGAACTTTATTAGTGAGCCTGGTTACCCCCTCTCGAAACCACAGACTTAGAAATCGCCAGCTCATATAGAGTGCATAAAATATATTTATATATATACCCTTATTCACCATTTTAATAAAAAATATCACAAAATTCTTCTAAGTCCCTCGGGAATAGTGAAAGACGCGCACGTTCATTTTCAGAGCTCCTAGACCTTCCTATAAGAAGTTAGCCAAAAAGTAGCTTCTAAAAACGCTTAGGTTAATTTTCAGAGTTGCTTCTAATGTACCGAAGCTGGACTTAGACATAATTTCACTCTCACAACATTATGGCTGGTTGGAGACAGTCCGAACTACAAATAGCGGGTCCATGGTACTGGGCATATACTGGGGGGACGGGGACGACTCCCATTAACCCCTGACTATACCGGGGATACGCTTATCACAATGCCTTTCTGGTCTGTGCTGAAGCAGGGCATTCTGGCAGCCAAGTGGCTTGACCTTTATTAGTGAGCCTGGTTACCCCCTCTCAGAACCACAGACTTAGAAATCGCCAGCTCATATACAGTGCATAAAATATATTTATATATATACCCTTATACACCATTTTAATAAAAAATATCACAAAATTCTTCTAAGTCCCTCGGGAAGAGTGAAAGACGCGCAGGTTCATTGTCAGAGCTCCTAGACCTTCCTATAAGAAGTTAGCCAAAAAGTAGCTTCTAAAAACGCTTAGGTTAAGTTTCAGAGTTGCTTCTAATGTACCGAAGCTGGACTTAGACATAATTTCACTCTCACAACATTATGGCTGGTTGGAGACAGTCCGAACCACAAGTACCGGGTCCATGGTTCTGGGCGTATACTGGGGGGACGGGGACGACTCCCATTAACCCCTGACTATACCGGGGATACGCTTATCACAATGCCATTCTGGTCTGTGCTGAAGCAGGGCATTCTGGCAGCCAAGTGGCTTGAACTTTATTAGTGAGCCTGGTTACCCCCTCTCGGAACCACAGACTTAGAAATCGCCAGCTCATATAGAGTGCATAAAATATATTTATATATATACCCTTATTCACCATTTTAATAAAAAATATCACAAAATTCTTCTAAGTCCCTCGGGAATAGTGAAAGACGCGCACGTTCATTTTCAGAGCTCCTAGACCTTCCTATAAGAAGTTAGCCAAATAGTAGCTTCTAAAAACGCTTAGGTTAATTTTCAGAGTTGCTTCTAATGTACCGAAGCTGGACTTAGACATAATTTCACTCTCACAACATTATGGCTGGTTGGAGACAGTCCGAACTACAAATAGCGGGTCCATGGTACTGGGCATATACTGGGGGGACGGGGACGACTCCCATTAACCCCTGACTATACCGGGGATACGCTTATCACAATGCCTTTCTGGTCTGTGCTGAAGCAGGGCATTCTGGCAGCCAAGTGGCTTGACCTTTATTAGTGAGCCTGGTTACCCCCTCTCAGAACCACAGACTTAGAAATCGCCAGCTCATATACAGTGCATAAAATATATTTATATATATACCCTTATACACCATTTTAATAAAAAATATCACAAAATTCTTCTAAGTCCCTCGGGAAGAGTGAAAGACGCGCACGTTCATTTTCAGAGCTCCTAGACCTTCCTATAAGAAGTTAGCCAAAAAGTAGCTACTAAAAACGCTTAGGTTAAGTTTCAGAGTTGCTTCTAATGTACCGAAGCTGGACTTAGACATAATTTCACTCTCACAACATTATGGCTGGTTGGAGACAGTCCGAACCACAAGTACCGGGTCCATGGTTCTGGGCGTATACTGGGGGGACGGGGACGACTCCCATTAACCCCTGACTATACCGGGGATACGCTTATCACAATGCCTTTCTGGTCTGTGCTGAAGCAGGGCATTCTGGCAGCCAAGTGGCTTGAACTTTATTAGTGAGCCTGGTTACCCCCTCTCGAAACCACAGACTTAGAAATCGCCAGCTCATATAGAGTGCATAAAATATATTTATATATATACCCTTATTCACCATTTTAATAAAAAATATCACAAAATTCTTCTAAGTCCCTCGGGAATAGTGAAAGACGCGCACGTTCATTTTCAGAGCTCCTAGACCTTCCTATAAGAAGTTAGCCAAAAAGTAGCTTCTAAAAACGCTTAGGTTAATTTTCAGAGTTGCTTCTAATGTACCGAAGCTGGACTTAGACATAATTTCACTCTCACAACATTATGGCTGGTTGGAGACAGTCCGAACTACAAATAGCGGGTCCATGGTACTGGGCATATACTGGGGGGACGGGGACGACTCCCATTAACCCCTGACTATACCGGGGATACGCTTATCACAATGCCTTTCTGGTCTGTGCTGAAGCAGGGCATTCTGGCAGCCAAGTGGCTTGACCTTTATTAGTGAGCCTGGTTACCCCCTCTCAGAACCACAGACTTAGAAATCGCCAGCTCATATACAGTGCATAAAATATATTTATATATATACCCTTATACACCATTTTAATAAAAAATATCACAAAATTCTTCTAAGTCCCTCGGGAAGAGTGAAAGACGCGCAGGTTCATTGTCAGAGCTCCTAGACCTTCCTATAAGAAGTTAGCCAAAAAGTAGCTTCTAAAAACGCTTAGGTTAAGTTTCAGAGTTGCTTCTAATGTACCGAAGCTGGACTTAGACATAATTTCACTCTCACAACATTATGGCTGGTTGGAGACAGTCCGAACCACAAGTACCGGGTCCATGGTTCTGGGCGTATACTGGGGGGACGGGGACGACTCCCATTAACCCCTGACTATACCGGGGATACGCTTATCACAATGCCTTTCTGGTCTGTGCTGAAGCAGGGCATTCTGGCAGCCAAGTGGCTTGACCTTTATTAGTGAGCCTGGTTACCCCCTCTCGGAACCACAGACTTAGAAATCGCCAGCTCATATACAGTGCATAAAATATATTTATATATATATACCCTTATACACCCTTTTAATAAAAAATATCACAAAATTCTTCTAAGTCCCTCGGGAAGAGTGAAAGACGCGCACGTTCATTTACAGAGCTCCTAGACCTTCCTATAAGAAGTTAGCCAAAAAGCAGCTTTGAAAAACGCTTATGTTAAGTTTCAGAGTTGCTTCTAATGTACCGAAGCTGGACTTAGACATAATTTCACTCTCACAACATTATGGCTGGTTGGAGACAGTCCGAACCACAAATAGCGGGTCCATGGTTCTGGGCATATACTGGGGGGACGGGGACGACTCCCATTAACCCCTGACTATACCGGGGATACGCTTATCACAATGCCTTTCTGGTCTGTGCTGAAGCAGGGCATTCTGGCAGCCAAGTGGCTTGACCTTTATTAGTGAGCCTGGTTACCCCCTCTCAGAACCACAGACTTAGAAATCGCCAGCTCATATACAGTGCATAAAATATATTTATATATATACCCTTATACACCATTTTAATAAAAAATATCACAAAATTCTTCTAAGTCCCTCGGGAAGAGTGAAAGACGCGCACGTTCATTTTCAGAGCTCCTAGACCTTCCTATAAGAAGTTAGCCAAAAAGCAGCTTCTAAAAACGCTTAGGTTAAGTTTCAGAGTTGCTTCTAATGTACCGAAGCTGGACTTAGACATAATTTCACTCTCACAACATTATGGCTGGTTGGAGACAGTCCGAACCACAAATAGCGGGTCCATGGTTCTGGGCATATACTGGGGGGACGGGGACGACTCCCATTAACCCCTGACTATACCGGGGATACGCTTATCACAATGACTTTCTGGTCTGTGCTGAAGCAGGGCATTCTGGCAGCCAAGTGGCTTGACCTTTATTAGTGAGCCTGGTTACCCCCTCTCAGAACCACAGACTTAGAAATCGCCAGCTCATATACAGTGCATAAAATATATTTATATATATACCCTTATACACCATTTTAATAAAAAATATCACAAAATTCTTCTAAGTCCCTCGGGAAGAGTGAAAGACGCGCAGGTTCATTTTCAGAGCTCCTAGACCTTCCTATAAGAAGTTAGCCAAAAAGTAGCTTCTAAAAACGCTTAGGTTAAGTTTCAGAGTTGCTTCTAATGTACCGAAGCTGGACTTAGACATAATTTCACTCTCACAACATTATGGCTGGTTGGAGACAGTCCGAAACACAAGTACCGGGTCCATGGTTCTGGGCGTATACTGGGGGGGCGGGGGGGACTCCCATTAACCCCTGACTATACCGGGGATACGCTTATCACAATGCCTTTCTGGTCTGTGCTGAAGCAGGGCATTCTGGCAGCCAAGTGGCTTGAACTTTATTAGTGAGCCTGGTTACCCCCTCTCGGAACCACAGACTTAGAAATCGCCAGCTCATATACAGTGCATAAAATATATTTATATATATACCCTTATACACCATTTTAATAAAAAATATCACAAAATTCTTCTAAGTCCCTCGGGAAGAGTGAAAGACGCGCACGTTCATTTTCAGAGCTCCTAGACCTTCCTATAAGAAGTTAGCCAAAAAGCAGCTTCTAAAAACGCTTAGGTTAAGTTTCAGAGTTGCTTCTAATGTACCGAAGCTGGACTTAGACATAATTTCACTCTCACAACATTATGGCTGGTTGGAGACAGTCCGAACCACAAATAGCGGGTCCATGGTTCTGGGCATATACTGGGGGGACGGGGACGACTCCCATTAACCCCTGACTATACCGGGGATACGCTTATCACAATGCCTTTCTGGTCTGTGCTGAAGCAGGGCATTCTGGCAGCCAAGTGGCTTGACCTTTATTAGTGAGCCTGGTTACCCCCTCTCAGAACCACAGACTTAGAAATCGCCAGCTCATATACAGTGCATAAAATATATTTATATATATACCCTTATACACCATTTTAATAAAAAATATCACAAAATTCTTCTAAGTCCCTCGGGAAGAGTGAAAGACGCGCAGGTTCATTTTCAGAGCTCCTAGACCTTCCTATAAGAAGTTAGCCAAAAAGTAGCTTCTAAAAACGCTTAGGTTAAGTTTCAGAGTTGCTTCTAATGTACCGAAGCTGGACTTAGACATAATTTCACTCTCACAACATTATGGCTGGTTGGAGACAGTCCGAACCACAAATAGCGGGTCCATGGTTCTGGGCATATACTGGGGGGACGGGGACGACTCCCATTAACCCCTGACTATACCGGGGATACGCTTATCACAATGCCTTTCTGGTCTGTGCTGAAGCAGGGCATTCTGGCAGCCAAGTGGCTTGACCTTTATTAGTGAGCCTGGTTACCCCCTCTCAGAACCACAGACTTAGAAATCGCCAGCTCATATACAGTGCATAAAATATATTTATATATATACCCTTATACACCATTTTAATAAAAAATATCACAAAATTCTTCTAAGTCCCTCGGGAAGAGTGAAAGACGCGCAGGTTCATTGTCAGAGCTCCTAGACCTTCCTATAAGAAGTTAGCCAAAAAGTAGCTTCTAAAAACGCTTAGGTTAAGTTTCAGAGTTGCTTCTAATGTACCGAAGCTGGACTTAGACATAATTTCACTCTCACAACATTATGGCTGGTTGGAGACAGTCCGAACCACAAGTACCGGGTCCATGGTTCTGGGCGTATACTGGGGGGACGGGGACGACTCCCATTAACCCCTGACTATACCGGGGATACGCTTATCACAATGCCTTTCTGGTCTGTGCTGAAGCAGGGCATTCTGGCAGCCAAGTGGCTTGACCTTTATTAGTGAGCCTGGTTACCCCCTCTCAGGACCACAGACTTAGAAATCGCCAGCTCATATACAGTGCATAAAATATATTTATATATATACCCTTATACACCATTTTAATAAAAAATATCACAAAATTCTTCTAAGTCCCTCGGGAAGAGTGAAAGACGCGCACGTTCATTTACAGAGCTCCTAGACCTTCCTATAAGAAGTTAGCCAAAAAGCAGCTTCGAAAAACGCTTATGTTAAGTTTCAGAGTTGCTTCTAATGTACCGAAGCTGGACTTAGACATAATTTCACTCTCACAACATTATGGCAGGTTGGAGACAGTCCGAACCACAAATAGCGGGTCCATGGTTCTGGGCATATACTGGGGGGACGGGGACGACTCCCATTAACCCCTGACTATACCGGGGATAAGCTTATCACAATGCCTTTCTGGTCTGTGCTGAAGCAGGGCATTCTGGCAGCCAAGTGGCTTGACCTTTATTAGTGAGCCTGGTTACCCCCTCTCAGAACCACAGACTTAGAAATCGCCAGCTCATATACAGTGAATAAAATATATTTATATATATACCCTTATACACCATTTTAATAAAAAATATCACAAAATTCTTCTAAGTCCCTCGGGAAGAGTGAAAGACGCGCAGGTTCATTTTCAGAGCTCCTAGACCTTCCTATAAGAAGTTAGCCAAAAAGTAGCTTCTAAAAACGCTTAGGTTAAGTTTCAGAGTTGCTTCTAATGTACCGAAGCTGGACTTAGACATAATTTCACTCTCACAACATTATGGCTGGTTGGAGACAGTCCGAACCACAAATAGCGGGTCCATGGTTCTGGGCATATACTGGGGGGACGGGGACGACTCCCATTAACCCCTGACTATACCGGGGATACGCTTATCACAATGCCTTTCTGGTCTGTGCTGAAGCAGGGCATTCTGGCAGCCAAGTGGCTTGACCTTTATTAGTGAGCCTGGTTACCCCCTCTCAGAACCACAGACTTAGAAATCGCCAGCTCATATACAGTGCATAAAATATATTTATATATATACCCTTATACACCATTTTAATAAAAAATATCACAAAATTCTTCTAAGTCCCTCGGGAAGAGTGAAAGACGCGCAGGTTCATTGTCAGAGCTCCTAGACCTTCCTATAAGAAGTTAGCCAAAAAGTAGCTTCTAAAAACGCTTAGGTTAAGTTTCAGAGTTGCTTCTAATGTACCGAAGCTGGACTTAGACATAATTTCACTCTCACAACATTATGGCTGGTTGGAGACAGTCCGAACCACAAGTACCGGGTCCATGGTTCTGGGCGTATACTGGGGGGACGGGGACGACTCCCATTAACCCCTGACTATACCGGGGATACGCTTATCACAATGCCTTTCTGGTCTGTGCTGAAGCAGGGCATTCTGGCAGTCAAGTGGCTTGAATTTTATTAGTGAGCCTGGTTACCCCCTCTCGGAACCACAGACTTAGAAATCGCCAGCTCATATACAGTGCATAAAATATATTTATATATATACCCTTATACACCATTTTAATAAAAAATATCACAAAATTCTTTTTAGTCCCTCGGGAAGAGTGAAAGACGCGCACGTTCATTTTCAGAGCTCCTAGACCTTCCTATAAGAAGTTAGCCAAATAGTAGCTTCGAAAAACGCTTAGGTTAAGTTTCAGAGTTGCTTCTAATGTACCGAAGCTGGACTTGGACATAATTTCACTCTCACAACATTATGGCTGGTTGGAGACAGTCCTAACCACAAGTACTGGGTCCATGGTTCTGGGAGTATACTGGGGGGACGGGGACGACTCCCATTAACCCCTGACTATACCGGGGATACACTTATCACAATGCCTTTCTGGTCTGTGCTGAAGCAGGGCATTCTGGCAGCCAAGTGGCTTGACCTTTATTAGTGAGCCTGGTTACCCCCTCTCAGGACCACAGACTTAGAAATCGCCAGCTCATATACAGTGCATAAAATATATTTATATATATACCCTTATACACCATTTTAATAAAAAATATCACAAAATTCTTCTAAGTCCCTCGGGAAGAGTGAAAGACGCGCAGGTTCATTTTCAGAGCTCCTAGACCTTCCTATAAGAAGTTAGCCAAAAAGTAGCTTCTAAAAACGCTTAGGTTAAGTTTCAGAGTTGCTTCTAATGTACCGAAGCTGGACTTAGACATAATTTCACTCTCACAACATTATGGCTGGTTGGAGACAGTCCGAACCACAAATAGCGGGTCCATGGTTCTGGGCATATACTGGGGGGACGGGGACGACTCCCATTAACCCCTGACTATACCGGGGATACGCTTATCACAATGCCTTTCTGGTCTGTGCTGAAGCAGGGCATTCTGGCAGCCAAGTGGCTTGACCTTTATTAGTGAGCCTGGTTACCCCCTCTCAGAACCACAGACTTAGAAATCGCCAGCTCATATACAGTGCATAAAATATATTTATATATATACCCTTATACACCATTTTAATAAAAAATATCACAAAATTCTTCTAAGTCCCTCGGGAAGAGTGAAAGACGCGCAGGTTCATTGTCAGAGCTCCTAGACCTTCCTATAAGAAGTTAGCCAAAAAGTAGCTTCTAAAAACGCTTAGGTTAAGTTTCAGAGTTGCTTCTAATGTACCGAAGCTGGACTTAGACATAATTTCACTCTCACAACATTATGGCTGGTTGGAGACAGTCCGAACCACAAGTACCGGGTCCATGGTTCTGGGCGTATACTGGGGGGACGGGGACGACTCCCATTAACCCCTGACTATACCGGGGATACGCTTATCACAATGCCTTTCTGGTCTGTGCTGAAGCAGGGCATTCTGGCAGCCAAGTGGCTTGACCTTTATTAGTGAGCCTGGTTACCCCCTCTCAGGACCACAGACTTAGAAATCGCCAGCTCATATACAGTGCATAAAATATATTTATATATATACCCTTATACACCATTTTAATAAAAAATATCACAAAATTCTTCTAAGTCCCTCGGGAAGAGTGAAAGACGCGCACGTTCATTTACAGAGCTCCTAGACCTTCCTATAAGAAGTTAGCCAAAAAGCAGCTTCGAAAAACGCTTATGTTAAGTTTCAGAGTTGCTTCTAATGTACCGAAGCTGGACTTAGACATAATTTCACTCTCACAACATTATGGCAGGTTGGAGACAGTCCGAACCACAAATAGCGGGTCCATGGTTCTGGGCATATACTGGGGGGACGGGGACGACTCCCATTAACCCCTGACTATACCGGGGATAAGCTTATCACAATGCCTTTCTGGTCTGTGCTGAAGCAGGGCATTCTGGCAGCCAAGTGGCTTGACCTTTATTAGTGAGCCTGGTTACCCCCTCTCAGAACCACAGACTTAGAAATCGCCAGCTCATATACAGTGAATAAAATATATTTATATATATACCCTTATACACCATTTTAATAAAAAATATCACAAAATTCTTCTAAGTCCCTCGGGAAGAGTGAAAGACGCGCAGGTTCATTTTCAGAGCTCCTAGACCTTCCTATAAGAAGTTAGCCAAAAAGTAGCTTCTAAAAACGCTTAGGTTAAGTTTCAGAGTTGCTTCTAATGTACCGAAGCTGGACTTAGACATAATTTCACTCTCACAACATTATGGCTGGTTGGAGACAGTCCGAACCACAAATAGCGGGTCCATGGTTCTGGGCATATACTGGGGGGACGGGGACGACTCCCATTAACCCCTGACTATACCGGGGATACGCTTATCACAATGCCTTTCTGGTCTGTGCTGAAGCAGGGCATTCTGGCAGCCAAGTGGCTTGACCTTTATTAGTGAGCCTGGTTACCCCCTCTCAGAACCACAGACTTAGAAATCGCCAGCTCATATACAGTGCATAAAATATATTTATATATATACCCTTATACACCATTTTAATAAAAAATATCACAAAATTCTTCTAAGTCCCTCGGGAAGAGTGAAAGACGCGCAGGTTCATTGTCAGAGCTCCTAGACCTTCCTATAAGAAGTTAGCCAAAAAGTAGCTTCTAAAAACGCTTAGGTTAAGTTTCAGAGTTGCTTCTAATGTACCGAAGCTGGACTTAGACATAATTTCACTCTCACAACATTATGGCTGGTTGGAGACAGTCCGAACCACAAGTACCGGGTCCATGGTTCTGGGCGTATACTGGGGGGACGGGGACGACTCCCATTAACCCCTGACTATACCGGGGATACGCTTATCACAATGCCTTTCTGGTCTGTGCTGAAGCAGGGCATTCTGGCAGTCAAGTGGCTTGAATTTTATTAGTGAGCCTGGTTACCCCCTCTCGGAACCACAGACTTAGAAATCGCCAGCTCATATAGAGTGCATAAAATATATTTATATATATACCCTTATACACCATTTTAATAAAAAATATCACAAAATTCTTTTTAGTCCCTCGGGAAGAGTGAAAGACGCGCACGTTCATTTTCAGAGCTCCTAGACCTTCCTATAAGAAGTTAGCCAAATAGTAGCTTCGAAAAACGCTTAGGTTAAGTTTCAGAGTTGCTTCTAATGTACCGAAGCTGGACTTGGACATAATTTCACTCTCACAACATTATGGCTGGTTGGAGACAGTCCTAACCACAAGTACTGGGTCCATGGTTCTGGGAGTATACTGGGGGGACGGGGACGACTCCCATTAACCCCTGACTATACCGGGGATACACTTATCACAATGCCTTTCTGGTCTGTGCTGAAGCAGGGCATTCTGGCAGCCAAGTGGCTTGACCTTTATTAGTGAGCCTGGTTACCCCCTCTCAGGACCACAGACTTAGAAATCGCCAGCTCATATACAGTGCATAAAATATATTTATATATATACCCTTATACACCATTTTAATAAAAAATATCACAAAATTCTTCTAAGTCCCTCGGGAAGAGTGAAAGACGCGCACGTTCATTTACAGAGCTCCTAGACCTTCCTATAAGAAGTTAGCCAAAAAGCAGCTTCGAAAAACGCTTATGTTAAGTTTCAGAGTTGCTTCTAATGTACCGAAGCTGGACTTAGACATAATTTCACTCTCACAACATTATGGCAGGTTGGAGACAGTCCGAACCACAAATAGCGGGTCCATGGTTCTGGGCATATACTGGGGGGACGGGGACGACTCCCATTAACCCCTGACTATACCGGGGATACACTTATCACAATGCCTTTCTGGTCTGTGCTGAAGCAGTACATTCTGGCAGCCAAGTGGCTTGACCTTTATTAGTGAGCCTGGTTACCCCCTCTCAGAACCACAGACTTAGAAATCGCCAGCTCATATACAGTGCATAAAATATATTTATATATATACCCTTATACACCCTTTTAATAAAAAATATCACAAAATTCTTCTAAGTCCCTCGTGAAGAGTGAAAGACGCGCACGTTCATTTTCAGAGCTCCTAGACCTTCCTATAAGAAGTTAGCCAAAAAGTAGCTTCGAAAAACGCTTAGGTTAAGTTTCAGAGTTGCTTCTAATGTACCAAAGCTGGACTTAGACATAATTTCACTCTCACAACATTATGGCTGGTTGGAGACAGTCCGAACCACAAGTACCGGGTCCATGGTTCTGGGCGTATACTGGGGGGACGGGGACGACTCCCATTAACCCCTGACTATACCGGGGATACGCTTATCACAATGCCTTTCTGGTCTGTGCTGAAGCAGGGCATTCTGGCAGCCAAGTGGCTTGAACTTTATTAGTGAGCCTGGTTACCCCCTCTCGGAACCACAGACTTAGAAATCGCCAGCTCATATACAGTGCATAAAATATATTTATATATATATACCCTTATACACCATTTTAATAAAAAATATCACAAAATTCTTCTAAGTCCCTCGGGAAGAGTGAAAGACGCGCACGTTCATTTTCAGAGCTCCTAGACCTTCCTATAAGAAGTTAGCCAAAAAGTAGCTTCGAAAAACGCTTAGGTTAAGTTTCAGAGTTGCTTCTAATGTACCGAAGCTGGACTTAGACATAATTTCACTCTCACAACATTATGGCTGGTTGGAGACAGTCCGAACCACAAATAGCGGGTCCATGGTTCTGGGCATATACTGGGGGGACGGGGACGACTCCCATTAACCCCTGACTATACCGGGGATACGCTTATCACAATGCCTTTCTGGTCTGTGCTGAAGCAGGGCATTCTGGCAGCCAAGTGGCTTGACCTTTATTAGTGAGCCTGATTACCCCCTCTCAGAACCACAGACTTAGAAATCGCCAGCTCATATACAGTGCATAAAATATATTTATATATATACCCTTATACACCATTTTAATAAAAAATATCACAAAATTCTTCTAAGTCCCTCGGGAAGAGTGAAAGACGCGCACGTTCATTTTCAGAGCTCCTAGACCTTCCTATAAGAAGTTAGCCAAAAAGTAGCTTCTAAAAACGCTTAGGTTAAGTTTCAGAGTTGCTTCTAATGTACCGAAGCTGGACTTAGACATAATTTCACTCTCACAACATTATGGCTGGTTGGAGACAGTCCGAACCACAAGTACCGGGTCCATGGTTCTGGGCGTATACTGGGGGGACGGGGACGACTCCCATTAACCCCTGACTATACCGGGGATACGCTTATCACAATGCCTTTCTGGTCTGTGCTGAAGCAGGGCATTCTGGCAGCCAAGTGGCTTGAACTTTATTAGTGAGCCTGGTTACCCCCTCTCGGAACCACAGACTTAGAAATCGCCAGCTCATATAGAGTGCATAAAATATATTTATATATATACCCTTATACACCATTTTAATAAAAAATATCACAAAATTCTTCTAAGTCCCTCGGGAAGAGTGAAAGACGCGCACGTTCATTTTCAGAGCTCCTAGACCTTCCTATAAGAAGTTAGCCAAAAAGCAGCTTCTAAAAACGCTTAGGTTAAGTTTCAGAGTTGCTTCTAATGTACCGAAGCTGGACTTAGACATAATTTCACTCTCACAACATTATGGCTGGTTGGAGACAGTCCGAACCACAAATAGCGGGTCCATGGTTCTGGGCATATACTGGGGGGACGGGGACGACTCCCATTAACCCCTGACTATACCGGGGATACGCTTATCACAATGCCTTTCTGGTCTGTGCTGAAGCAGGGCATTCTGGCAGCCAAGTGGCTTGACCTTTATTAGTGAGCCTGGTTACCCCCTCTCAGAACCACAGACTTAGAAATCGCCAGCTCATATACAGTGCATAAAATATATTTATATATATACCCTTATACACCATTTTAATAAAAAATATCACAAAATTCTTCTAAGTCCCTCGGGAAGAGTGAAAGACGCGCAGGTTCATTTTCAGAGCTCCTAGACCTTCCTATAAGAAGTTAGCCAAAAAGTAGCTTCTAAAAACGCTTAGGTTAAGTTTCAGAGTTGCTTCTAATGTACCGAAGCTGGACTTAGACATAATTTCACTCTCACAACATTATGGCTGGTTGGAGACAGTCCGAACCACAAATAGCGGGTCCATGGTTCTGGGCATATACTGGGGGGACGGGGACGACTCCCATTAACCCCTGACTATACCGGGGATACGCTTATCACAATGCCTTTCTGGTCTGTGCTGAAGCAGGGCATTCTGGCAGCCAAGTGGCTTGACCTTTATTAGTGAGCCTGATTACCCCCTCTCAGAACCACAGACTTAGAAATCGCCAGCTCATATACAGTGCATAAAATATATTTATATATATACCCTTATACACCATTTTAATAAAAAATATCACAAAATTCTTCTAAGTCCCTCGGGAAGAGTGAAAGACGCGCACGTTCATTTTCAGAGCTCCTAGACCTTCCTATAAGAAGTTAGCCAAAAAGTAGCTTCTAAAAACGCTTAGGTTAAGTTTCAGAGTTGCTTCTAATGTACCGAAGCTGGACTTAGACATAATTTCACTCTCACAACATTATGGCTGGTTGGAGACAGTCCGAACCACAAGTACCGGGTCCATGGTTCTGGGCGTATACTGGGGGGACGGGGACGACTCCCATTAACCCCTGACTATACCGGGGATACGCTTATCACAATGCCTTTCTGGTCTGTGCTGAAGCAGGGCATTCTGGCAGCCAAGTGGCTTGAACTTTATTAGTGAGCCTGGTTACCCCCTCTCGGAACCACAGACTTAGAAATCGCCAGCTCATATAGAGTGCATAAAATATATTTATATATATACCCTTATACACCATTTTAATAAAAAATATCACAAAATTCTTCTAAGTCCCTCGGGAAGAGTGAAAGACGCGCACGTTCATTTTCAGAGCTCCTAGACCTTCCTATAAGAAGTTAGCCAAAAAGCAGCTTCTAAAAACGCTTAGGTTAAGTTTCAGAGTTGCTTCTAATGTACCGAAGCTGGACTTAGACATAATTTCACTCTCACAACATTATGGCTGGTTGGAGACAGTCCGAACCACAAATAGCGGGTCCATGGTTCTGGGCATATACTGGGGGGACGGGGACGACTCCCATTAACCCCTGACTATACCGGGGATACGCTTATCACAATGCCTTTCTGGTCTGTGCTGAAGCAGGGCATTCTGGCAGCCAAGTGGCTTGACCTTTATTAGTGAGCCTGGTTACCCCCTCTCAGAACCACAGACTTAGAAATCGCCAGCTCATATACAGTGCATAAAATATATTTATATATATACCCTTATACACCATTTTAATAAAAAATATCACAAAATTCTTCTAAGTCCCTCGGGAAGAGTGAAAGACGCGCAGGTTCATTTTCAGAGCTCCTAGACCTTCCTATAAGAAGTTAGCCAAAAAGTAGCTTCTAAAAACGCTTAGGTTAAGTTTCAGAGTTGCTTCTAATGTACCGAAGCTGGACTTAGACATAATTTCACTCTCACAACATTATGGCTGGTTGGAGACAGTCCGAACCACAAATAGCGGGTCCATGGTTCTGGGCATATACTGGGGGGACGGGGACGACTCCCATTAACCCCTGACTATACCGGGGATACGCTTATCACAATGCCTTTCTGGTCTGTGCTGAAGCAGGGCATTCTGGCAGCCAAGTGGCTTGACCTTTATTAGTGAGCCTGGTTACCCCCTCTCAGAACCACAGACTTAGAAATCGCCAGCTCATATACAGTGCATAAAATATATTTATATATATACCCTTATACACCATTTTAATAAAAAATATCACAAAATTCTTCTAAGTCCCTCGGGAAGAGTGAAAGACGCGCAGGTTCATTGTCAGAGCTCCTAGACCTTCCTATAAGAAGTTAGCCAAAAAGTAGCTTCTAAAAACGCTTAGGTTAAGTTTCAGAGTTGCTTCTAATGTACCGAAGCTGGACTTAGACATAATTTCACTCTCACAACATTATGGCTGGTTGGAGACAGTCCGAACCACAAGTACCGGGTCCATGGTTCTGGGCGTATACTGGGGGGACGGGGACGACTCCCATTAACCCCTGACTATACCGGGGATACGCTTATCACAATGCCTTTCTGGTCTGTGCTGAAGCAGGGCATTCTGGCAGCCAACTGGCTTGAATTTTATTAGTGAGCCTGGTTACCCCCTCTCGGAACCACAGACTTAGAAATCGCCAGCTCATATAGAGTGCATAAAATATATTTATATATATACCCTTATACACCATTTTAATAAAAAATATCACAAAATTCTTCTAAGTCCCTCGGGAAGAGTGAAAGACGCGCACGTTCATTTTCAGAGCTCCTAGACCTTCCTATAAGAAGTTAGCCAAATAGTAGCTTCGAAAAACGCTTAGGTTAAGTTTCAGAGTTGCTTCTAATGTACCGAAGCTGGACTTGGACATAATTTCACTCTCACAACATTATGGCTGGTTGGAGACAGTCCTAACCACAAGTACTGGGTCCATGGTTCTAGGAGTATACTGGGGGGACGGGGACGACTCCCATTAACCCCTGACTATACCGGGGATACACTTATCACAATGCCTTTCTGGTCTGTGCTGAAGCAGGGCATTCTGGCAGCCAAGTGGCTTGACCTTTATTAGTGAGCCTGGTTACCCCCTCTCGGAACCACAGACTTAGAAATCGCCAGCTCATATACAGTGCATAAAATATATTTATATATATACCCTTATACACCATTTTAATAAAAAATATCACAAAATTCTTCTAAGTCCCTCGGGAAGAGTGAAAGACGCGCACGTTCATTTACAGATCTCCTAGACCTTCCTATAAGAAGTTAGCCAAAAAGCAGCTTCGAAAAACGCTTATGTTAAGTTTCAGAGTTGCTTCTAATGTACCGAAGCTGGACTTAGACATAATTTCACTCTCACAACATTATGGCTGGTTGGAGACAGTCCGAACCACAAATAGCGGGTCCATGGTTCTGGGCATATACTGGGGGGACGGGGACGACTCCCATTAACCCCTGACTATACCGGGGATACGCTTATCACAATGCCTTTCTGGTCTGTGCTGAAGCAGGGCATTCTGGCAGCCAAGTGGCTTGACCTTTATTAGTGAGCCTGGTTACCCCCTCTCAGAACCACAGACTTAGAAATCGCCAGCTCATATACAGTGCATAAAATATATTTATATATATACCCTTATACACCATTTTAATAAAAAATATCACAAAATTCTTCTAAGTCCCTCGGGAAGAGTGAAAGACGCGCAGGTTCATTTTCAGAGCTCCTAGACCTTCCTATAAGAAGTTAGCCAAAAAGTAGCTTCTAAAAACGCTTAGGTTAAGTTTCAGAGTTGCTTCTAATGTACCGAAGCTGGACTTAGACATAATTTCACTCTCACAACATTATGGCTGGTTGGAGACAGTCCGAACCACAAATAGCGGGTCCATGGTTCTGGGCATATACTGGGGGGACGGGGACGACTCCCATTAACCCCTGACTATACCGGGGATACGCTTATCACAATGCCTTTCTGGTCTGTGCTGAAGCAGGGCATTCTGGCAGCCAAGTGGCTTGACCTTTATTAGTGAGCCTGGTTACCCCCTCTCAGAACCACAGACTTAGAAATCGCCAGCTCATATACAGTGCATAAAATATATTTATATATATACCCTTATACACCATTTTAATAAAAAATATCACAAAATTCTTCTAAGTCCCTCGGGAAGAGTGAAAGACGCGCAGGTTCATTGTCAGAGCTCCTAGACCTTCCTATAAGAAGTTAGCCAAAAAGTAGCTTCTAAAAACGCTTAGGTTAAGTTTCAGAGTTGCTTCTAATGTACCGAAGCTGGACTTAGACATAATTTCACTCTCACAACATTATGGCTGGTTGGAGACAGTCCGAACCACAAGTACCGGGTCCATGGTTCTGGGCGTATACTGGGGGGACGGGGACGACTCCCATTAACCCCTGACTATACCGGGGATACGCTTATCACAATGCCTTTCTGGTCTGTGCTGAAGCAGGGCATTCTGGCAGCCAAGTGGCTTGAATTTTATTAGTGAGCCTGGTTACCCCCTCTCGGAACCACAGACTTAGAAATCGCCAGCTCATATAGAGTGCATAAAATATATTTATATATATACCCTTATACACCATTTTAATAAAAAATATCACAAAATTCTTCTAAGTCCCTCGGGAAGAGTGAAAGACGCGCACGTTCATTTTCAGAGCTCCTAGACCTTCCTATAAGAAGTTAGCCAAATAGTAGCTTCGAAAAACGCTTAGGTTAAGTTTCAGAGTTGCTTCTAATGTACCGAAGCTGGACTTGGACATAATTTCACTCTCACAACATTATGGCTGGTTGGAGACAGTCCTAACCACAAGTACTGGGTCCATGGTTCTAGGAGTATACTGGGGGGACGGGGACGACTCCCATTAACCCCTGACTATACCGGGGATACACTTATCACAATGCCTTTCTGGTCTGTGCTGAAGCAGGGCATTCTGGCAGCCAAGTGGCTTGACCTTTATTAGTGAGCCTGGTTACCCCCTCTCGGAACCACAGACTTAGAAATCGCCAGCTCATATACAGTGCATAAAATATATTTATATATATACCCTTATACACCATTTTAATAAAAAATATCACAAAATTCTTCTAAGTCCCTCGGGAAGAGTGAAAGACGCGCACGTTCATTTACAGAGCTCCTAGACCTTCCTATAAGAAGTTAGCCAAAAAGCAGCTTCGAAAAACGCTTATGTTAAGTTTCAGAGTTGCTTCTAATGTACCGAAGCTGGACTTAGACATAATTTCACTCTCACAACATTATGGCTGGTTGGAGACAGTCCGAACCACAAATAGCGGGTCCATGGTTCTGGGCATATACTGGGGGGACGGGGACGACTCCCATTAACCCCTGACTATACCGGGGATACGCTTATCACAATGCCTTTCTGGTCTGTGCTGAAGCAGGGCATTCTGGCAGCCAAGTGGCTTGACCTTTATTAGTGAGCCTGGTTACCCCCTCTCAGAACCACAGACTTAGAAATCGCCAGCTCATATACAGTGCATAAAATATATTTATATATATACCCTTATACACCATTTTAATAAAAAATATCACAAAATTCTTCTAAGTCCCTCGGGAAGAGTGAAAGACGCGCAGGTTCATTTTCAGAGCTCCTAGACCTTCCTATAAGAAGTTAGCCAAAAAGTAGCTTCTAAAAACGCTTAGGTTAAGTTTCAGAGTTGCTTCTAATGTACCGAAGCTGGACTTAGACATAATTTCACTCTCACAACATTATGGCTGGTTGGAGACAGTCCGAACCACAAATAGCGGGTCCATGGTTCTGGGCATATACTGGGGGGACGGGGACGACTCCCATTAACCCCTGACTATACCGGGGATACGCTTATCACAATGCCTTTCTGGTCTGTGCTGAAGCAGGGCATTCTGGCAGCCAAGTGGCTTGACCTTTATTAGTGAGCCTGGTTACCCCCTCTCAGAACCACAGACTTAGAAATCGCCAGCTCATATACAGTGCATAAAATATATTTATATATATACCCTTATACACCATTTTAATAAAAAATATCACAAAATTCTTCTAAGTCCCTCGGGAAGAGTGAAAGACGCGCAGGTTCATTGTCAGAGCTCCTAGACCTTCCTATAAGAAGTTAGCCAAAAAGTAGCTTCTAAAAACGCTTAGGTTAAGTTTCAGAGTTGCTTCTAATGTACCGAAGCTGGACTTAGACATAATTTCACTCTCACAACATTATGGCTGGTTGGAGACAGTCCGAACCACAAGTACCGGGTCCATGGTTCTGGGCGTATACTGGGGGGACGGGGACGACTCCCATTAACCCCTGACTATACCGGGGATACGCTTATCACAATGCCTTTCTGGTCTGTGCTGAAGCAGGGCATTCTGGCAGCCAAGTGGCTTGAATTTTATTAGTGAGCCTGGTTACCCCCTCTCGGAACCACAGACTTAGAAATCGCCAGCTCATATAGAGTGCATAAAATATATTTATATATATACCCTTATACACCATTTTAATAAAAAATATCACAAAATTCTTCTAAGTCCCTCGGGAAGAGTGAAAGACGCGCACGTTCATTTTCAGAGCTCCTAGACCTTCCTATAAGAAGTTAGCCAAATAGTAGCTTCGAAAAACGCTTAGGTTAAGTTTCAGAGTTGCTTCTAATGTACCGAAGCTGGACTTGGACATAATTTCACTCTCACAACATTATGGCTGGTTGGAGACAGTCCTAACCACAAGTACTGGGTCCATGGTTCTAGGAGTATACTGGGGGGACGGGGACGACTCCCATTAACCCCTGACTATACCGGGGATACACTTATCACAATGCCTTTCTGGTCTGTGCTGAAGCAGGGCATTCTGGCAGCCAAGTGGCTTGACCTTTATTAGTGAGCCTGGTTACCCCCTCTCGGAACCACAGACTTAGAAATCGCCAGCTCATATACAGTGCATAAAATATATTTATATATATACCCTTATACACCATTTTAATAAAAAATATCACAAAATTCTTCTAAGTCCCTCGGGAAGAGTGAAAGACGCGCACGTTCATTTACAGAGCTCCTAGACCTTCCTATAAGAAGTTAGCCAAAAAGTAGCTTCTAAAAACACTTAGGTTAAGTTTCAGAGTTGCTTCTAATGTACCGAAGCTGGACTTAGACATAATTTCACTCTCACAACATTATGGCTGGTTGGAGACAGTCCGAACCACAAATAGCGGGTCCATGGTTCTGGGCATATACTGGGGGGACGGGGACGACTCCCATTAACCCCTGACTATACCGGGGATACGCTTATCACAATGCCTTTCTGGTCTGTGCTGAAGCAGGGCATTCTGGCAGCCAAGTGGCTTGACCTTTATTAGTGAGCCTGGTTACCCCCTCTCAGAACCACAGACTTAGAAATCGCCAGCTCATATACAGTGCATAAAATATATTTATATATATACCCTTATACACCCTTTTAATAAAAAATATCACAAAATTCTTCTAAGTCCCTCGTGAAGAGTGAAAGACGCGCACGTTCATTTTCAGAGCTCCTAGACCTTCCTATAAGAAGTTAGCCAAAAAGTAGCTTCGAAAAACGCTTAGGTTAAGTTTCAGAGTTGCTTCTAATGTACCAAAGCTGGACTTAGACATAATTTCACTCTCACAACATTATGGCTGGTTGGAGACAGTCCGAACCACAAGTACCGGGTCCATGGTTCTGGGCGTATACTGGGGGGACGGGGACGACTCCCATTAACCCCTGACTATACCGGGGATACGCTTATCACAATGCCTTTCTGGTCTGTGCTGAAGCAGGGCATTCTGGCAGCCAAGTGGCTTGAACTTTATTAGTGAGCCTGGTTACCCCCTCTCGGAACCACAGACTTAGAAATCGCCAGCTCATATACAGTGCATAAAATATATTTATATATATATACCCTTATACACCATTTTAATAAAAAATATCACAAAATTCTTCTAAGTCCCTCGGGAAGAGTGAAAGACGCGCACGTTCATTTTCAGAGCTCCTAGACCTTCCTATAAGAAGTTAGCCAAAAAGTAGCTTCGAAAAACGCTTAGGTTAAGTTTCAGAGTTGCTTCTAATGTACCGAAGCTGGACTTAGACATAATTTCACTCTCACAACATTATGGCTGGTTGGAGACAGTCCGAACCACAAATAGCGGGTCCATGGTTCTGGGCATATACTGGGGGGACGGGGACGACTCCCATTAACCCCTGACTATACCGGGGATACGCTTATCACAATGCCTTTCTGGTCTGTGCTGAAGCAGGGCATTCTGGCAGCCAAGTGGCTTGACCTTTATTAGTGAGCCTGATTACCCCCTCTCAGAACCACAGACTTAGAAATCGCCAGCTCATATACAGTGCATAAAATATATTTATATATATACCCTTATACACCATTTTAATAAAAAATATCACAAAATTCTTCTAAGTCCCTCGGGAAGAGTGAAAGACGCGCACGTTCATTTTCAGAGCTCCTAGACCTTCCTATAAGAAGTTAGCCAAAAAGTAGCTTCTAAAAACGCTTAGGTTAAGTTTCAGAGTTGCTTCTAATGTACCGAAGCTGGACTTAGACATAATTTCACTCTCACAACATTATGGCTGGTTGGAGACAGTCCGAACCACAAGTACCGGGTCCATGGTTCTGGGCGTATACTGGGGGGACGGGGACGACTCCCATTAACCCCTGACTATACCGGGGATACGCTTATCACAATGCCTTTCTGGTCTGTGCTGAAGCAGGGCATTCTGGCAGCCAAGTGGCTTGAACTTTATTAGTGAGCCTGGTTACCCCCTCTCGGAACCACAGACTTAGAAATCGCCAGCTCATATAGAGTGCATAAAATATATTTATATATATACCCTTATACACCATTTTAATAAAAAATATCACAAAATTCTTCTAAGTCCCTCGGGAAGAGTGAAAGACGCGCACGTTCATTTTCAGAGCTCCTAGACCTTCCTATAAGAAGTTAGCCAAAAAGCAGCTTCTAAAAACGCTTAGGTTAAGTTTCAGAGTTGCTTCTAATGTACCGAAGCTGGACTTAGACATAATTTCACTCTCACAACATTATGGCTGGTTGGAGACAGTCCGAACCACAAATAGCGGGTCCATGGTTCTGGGCATATACTGGGGGGACGGGGACGACTCCCATTAACCCCTGACTATACCGGGGATACGCTTATCACAATGCCTTTCTGGTCTGTGCTGAAGCAGGGCATTCTGGCAGCCAAGTGGCTTGACCTTTATTAGTGAGCCTGGTTACCCCCTCTCAGAACCACAGACTTAGAAATCGCCAGCTCATATACAGTGCATAAAATATATTTATATATATACCCTTATACACCATTTTAATAAAAAATATCACAAAATTCTTCTAAGTCCCTCGGGAAGAGTGAAAGACGCGCAGGTTCATTTTCAGAGCTCCTAGACCTTCCTATAAGAAGTTAGCCAAAAAGTAGCTTCTAAAAACGCTTAGGTTAAGTTTCAGAGTTGCTTCTAATGTACCGAAGCTGGACTTAGACATAATTTCACTCTCACAACATTATGGCTGGTTGGAGACAGTCCGAACCACAAATAGCGGGTCCATGGTTCTGGGCATATACTGGGGGGACGGGGACGACTCCCATTAACCCCTGACTATACCGGGGATACGCTTATCACAATGCCTTTCTGGTCTGTGCTGAAGCAGGGCATTCTGGCAGCCAAGTGGCTTGACCTTTATTAGTGAGCCTGATTACCCCCTCTCAGAACCACAGACTTAGAAATCGCCAGCTCATATACAGTGCATAAAATATATTTATATATATACCCTTATACACCATTTTAATAAAAAATATCACAAAATTCTTCTAAGTCCCTCGGGAAGAGTGAAAGACGCGCACGTTCATTTTCAGAGCTCCTAGACCTTCCTATAAGAAGTTAGCCAAAAAGTAGCTTCTAAAAACGCTTAGGTTAAGTTTCAGAGTTGCTTCTAATGTACCGAAGCTGGACTTAGACATAATTTCACTCTCACAACATTATGGCTGGTTGGAGACAGTCCGAACCACAAGTACCGGGTCCATGGTTCTGGGCGTATACTGGGGGGACGGGGACGACTCCCATTAACCCCTGACTATACCGGGGATACGCTTATCACAATGCCTTTCTGGTCTGTGCTGAAGCAGGGCATTCTGGCAGCCAAGTGGCTTGAACTTTATTAGTGAGCCTGGTTACCCCCTCTCGGAACCACAGACTTAGAAATCGCCAGCTCATATAGAGTGCATAAAATATATTTATATATATACCCTTATACACCATTTTAATAAAAAATATCACAAAATTCTTCTAAGTCCCTCGGGAAGAGTGAAAGACGCGCACGTTCATTTTCAGAGCTCCTAGACCTTCCTATAAGAAGTTAGCCAAAAAGCAGCTTCTAAAAACGCTTAGGTTAAGTTTCAGAGTTGCTTCTAATGTACCGAAGCTGGACTTAGACATAATTTCACTCTCACAACATTATGGCTGGTTGGAGACAGTCCGAACCACAAATAGCGGGTCCATGGTTCTGGGCATATACTGGGGGGACGGGGACGACTCCCATTAACCCCTGACTATACCGGGGATACGCTTATCACAATGCCTTTCTGGTCTGTGCTGAAGCAGGGCATTCTGGCAGCCAAGTGGCTTGACCTTTATTAGTGAGCCTGGTTACCCCCTCTCAGAACCACAGACTTAGAAATCGCCAGCTCATATACAGTGCATAAAATATATTTATATATATACCCTTATACACCATTTTAATAAAAAATATCACAAAATTCTTCTAAGTCCCTCGGGAAGAGTGAAAGACGCGCAGGTTCATTTTCAGAGCTCCTAGACCTTCCTATAAGAAGTTAGCCAAAAAGTAGCTTCTAAAAACGCTTAGGTTAAGTTTCAGAGTTGCTTCTAATGTACCGAAGCTGGACTTAGACATAATTTCACTCTCACAACATTATGGCTGGTTGGAGACAGTCCGAACCACAAATAGCGGGTCCATGGTTCTGGGCATATACTGGGGGGACGGGGACGACTCCCATTAACCCCTGACTATACCGGGGATACGCTTATCACAATGCCTTTCTGGTCTGTGCTGAAGCAGGGCATTCTGGCAGCCAAGTGGCTTGACCTTTATTAGTGAGCCTGGTTACCCCCTCTCAGAACCACAGACTTAGAAATCGCCAGCTCATATACAGTGCATAAAATATATTTATATATATACCCTTATACACCATTTTAATAAAAAATATCACAAAATTCTTCTAAGTCCCTCGGGAAGAGTGAAAGACGCGCAGGTTCATTGTCAGAGCTCCTAGACCTTCCTATAAGAAGTTAGCCAAAAAGCAGCTTCTAAAAACGCTTAGGTTAAGTTTCAGAGTTGCTTCTAATGTACCGAAGCTGGACTTAGACATAATTTCACTCTCACAACATTATGGCTGGTTGGAGACAGTCCGAACCACAAGTACCGGGTCCATGGTTCTGGGCGTATACTGGGGGGACGGGGACGACTCCCATTAACCCCTGACTATACCGGGGATACGCTTATCACAATGCCTTTCTGGTCTGTGCTGAAGCAGGGCATTCTGGCAGCCAAGTGGCTTGAACTTTATTAGTGAGCCTGGTTACCCCCTCTCGGAACCACAGACTTAGAAATCGCCAGCTCATATAGAGTGCATAAAATATATTTATATATATACCCTTATACACCATTTTAATAAAAAATATCACAAAATTCTTCTAAGTCCCTCGGGAAGAGTGAAAGACGCGCACGTTCATTTTCAGAGCTCCTAGACCTTCCTATAAGAAGTTAGCCAAAAAGCAGCTTCTAAAAACGCTTAGGTTAAGTTTCAGAGTTGCTTCTAATGTACCGAAGCTGGACTTAGACATAATTTCACTCTCACAACATTATGGCTGGTTGGAGACAGTCCGAACCACAAATAGCGGGTCCATGGTTCTGGGCATATACTGGGGGGACGGGGACGACTCCCATTAACCCCTGACTATACCGGGGATACGCTTATCACAATGCCTTTCTGGTCTGTGCTGAAGCAGGGCATTCTGGCAGCCAAGTGGCTTGACCTTTATTAGTGAGCCTGGTTACCCCCTCTCAGAACCACAGACTTAGAAATCGCCAGCTCATATACAGTGCATAAAATATATTTATATATATACCCTTATACACCATTTTAATAAAAAATATCACAAAATTCTTCTAAGTCCCTCGGGAAGAGTGAAAGACGCGCAGGTTCATTTTCAGAGCTCCTAGACCTTCCTATAAGAAGTTAGCCAAAAAGTAGCTTCTAAAAACGCTTAGGTTAAGTTTCAGAGTTGCTTCTAATGTACCGAAGCTGGACTTAGACATAATTTCACTCTCACAACATTATGGCTGGTTGGAGACAGTCCGAACCACAAATAGCGGGTCCATGGTTCTGGGCATATACTGGGGGGACGGGGACGACTCCCATTAACCCCTGACTATACCGGGGATACGCTTATCACAATGCCTTTCTGGTCTGTGCTGAAGCAGGGCATTCTGGCAGCCAAGTGGCTTGACCTTTATTAGTGAGCCTGGTTACCCCCTCTCAGAACCACAGACTTAGAAATCGCCAGCTCATATACAGTGCATAAAATATATTTATATATATACCCTTATACACCATTTTAATAAAAAATATCACAAAATTCTTCTAAGTCCCTCGGGAAGAGTGAAAGACGCGCAGGTTCATTGTCAGAGCTCCTAGACCTTCCTATAAGAAGTTAGCCAAAAAGCAGCTTCTAAAAACGCTTAGGTTAAGTTTCAGAGTTGCTTCTAATGTACCGAAGCTGGACTTAGACATAATTTCACTCTCACAACATTATGGCTGGTTGGAGACAGTCCGAACCACAAGTACCGGGTCCATGGTTCTGGGCGTATACTGGGGGGACGGGGACGACTCCCATTAACCCCTGACTATACCGGGGATACGCTTATCACAATGCCTTTCTGGTCTGTGCTGAAGCAGGGCATTCTGGCAGCCAAGTGGCTTGAATTTTATTAGTGAGCCTGGTTACCCCCTCTCGGAACCACAGACTTAGAAATCGCCAGCTCATATAGAGTGCATAAAATATATTTATATATATACCCTTATACACCATTTTAATAAAAAATATCACAAAATTCTTCTAAGTCCCTCGGGAAGAGTGAAAGACGCGCACGTGCATTTTCAGAGCTCCTAGACCTTCCTATAAGAAGTTAGCCAAATAGTAGCTTCGAAAAACGCTTAGGTTAAGTTTCAGAGTTGCTTCTAATGTACCGAAGCTGGACTTGGACATAATTTCACTCTCACAACATTATGGCTGGTTGGAGACAGTCCTAACCACAAGTACTGGGTCCATGGTTCTAGGAGTATACTGGGGGGACGGGGACGACTCCCATTAACCCCTGACTATACCGGGGATACACTTATCACAATGCCTTTCTGGTCTGTGCTGAAGCAGGGCATTCTGGCAGCCAAGTGGCTTGACCTTTATTAGTGAGCCTGGTTACCCCCTCTCGGAACCACAGACTTAGAAATCGCCAGCTCATATACAGTGCATAAAATATATTTATATATATACCCTTATACACCATTTTAATAAAAAATATCACAAAATTCTTCTAAGTCCCTCGGGAAGAGTGAAAGACGCGCACGTTCATTTACAGATCTCCTAGACCTTCCTATAAGAAGTTAGCCAAAAAGCAGCTTCGAAAAACGCTTATGTTAAGTTTCAGAGTTGCTTCTAATGTACCGAAGCTGGACTTAGACATAATTTCACTCTCACAACATTATGGCTGGTTGGAGACAGTCCGAACCACAAATAGCGGGTCCATGGTTCTGGGCATATACTGGGGGGACGGGGACGACTCCCATTAACCCCTGACTATACCGGGGATACGCTTATCACAATGCCTTTCTGGTCTGTGCTGAAGCAGGGCATTCTGGCAGCCAAGTGGCTTGACCTTTATTAGTGAGCCTGGTTACCCCCTCTCAGAACCACAGACTTAGAAATCGCCAGCTCATATACAGTGCATAAAATATATTTATATATATACCCTTATACACCATTTTAATAAAAAATATCACAAAATTCTTCTAAGTCCCTCGGGAAGAGTGAAAGACGCGCAGGTTCATTTTCAGAGCTCCTAGACCTTCCTATAAGAAGTTAGCCAAAAAGTAGCTTCTAAAAACGCTTAGGTTAAGTTTCAGAGTTGCTTCTAATGTACCGAAGCTGGACTTAGACATAATTTCACTCTCACAACATTATGGCTGGTTGGAGACAGTCCGAACCACAAATAGCGGGTCCATGGTTCTGGGCATATACTGGGGGGACGGGGACGACTCCCATTAACCCCTGACTATACCGGGGATACGCTTATCACAATGCCTTTCTGGTCTGTGCTGAAGCAGGGCATTCTGGCAGCCAAGTGGCTTGACCTTTATTAGTGAGCCTGGTTACCCCCTCTCAGAACCACAGACTTAGAAATCGCCAGCTCATATACAGTGCATAAAATATATTTATATATATACCCTTATACACCATTTTAATAAAAAATATCACAAAATTCTTCTAAGTCCCTCGGGAAGAGTGAAAGACGCGCAGGTTCATTGTCAGAGCTCCTAGACCTTCCTATAAGAAGTTAGCCAAAAAGTAGCTTCTAAAAACGCTTAGGTTAAGTTTCAGAGTTGCTTCTAATGTACCGAAGCTGGACTTAGACATAATTTCACTCTCACAACATTATGGCTGGTTGGAGACAGTCCGAACCACAAGTACCGGGTCCATGGTTCTGGGCGTATACTGGGGGGACGGGGACGACTCCCATTAACCCCTGACTATACCGGGGATACGCTTATCACAATGCCTTTCTGGTCTGTGCTGAAGCAGGGCATTCTGGCAGCCAAGTGGCTTGAATTTTATTAGTGAGCCTGGTTACCCCCTCTCGGAACCACAGACTTAGAAATCGCCAGCTCATATAGAGTGCATAAAATATATTTATATATATACCCTTATACACCATTTTAATAAAAAATATCACAAAATTCTTCTAAGTCCCTCGGGAAGAGTGAAAGACGCGCACGTTCATTTTCAGAGCTCCTAGACCTTCCTATAAGAAGTTAGCCAAATAGTAGCTTCGAAAAACGCTTAGGTTAAGTTTCAGAGTTGCTTCTAATGTACCGAAGCTGGACTTGGACATAATTTCACTCTCACAACATTATGGCTGGTTGGAGACAGTCCTAACCACAAGTACTGGGTCCATGGTTCTAGGAGTATACTGGGGGGACGGGGACGACTCCCATTAACCCCTGACTATACCGGGGATACACTTATCACAATGCCTTTCTGGTCTGTGCTGAAGCAGGGCATTCTGGCAGCCAAGTGGCTTGACCTTTATTAGTGAGCCTGGTTACCCCCTCTCGGAACCACAGACTTAGAAATCGCCAGCTCATATACAGTGCATAAAATATATTTATATATATACCCTTATACACCATTTTAATAAAAAATATCACAAAATTCTTCTAAGTCCCTCGGGAAGAGTGAAAGACGCGCACGTTCATTTACAGAGCTCCTAGACCTTCCTATAAGAAGTTAGCCAAAAAGCAGCTTCGAAAAACGCTTATGTTAAGTTTCAGAGTTGCTTCTAATGTACCGAAGCTGGACTTAGACATAATTTCACTCTCACAACATTATGGCTGGTTGGAGACAGTCCGAACCACAAATAGCGGGTCCATGGTTCTGGGCATATACTGGGGGGACGGGGACGACTCCCATTAACCCCTGACTATACCGGGGATACGCTTATCACAATGCCTTTCTGGTCTGTGCTGAAGCAGGGCATTCTGGCAGCCAAGTGGCTTGACATTTATTAGTGAGCCTGGTTACCCCCTCTCAGAACCACAGACTTAGAAATCGCCAGCTCATATACAGTGCATAAAATATATTTATATATATACCCTTATACACCATTTTAATAAAAAATATCACAAAATTCTTCTAAGTCCCTCGGGAAGAGTGAAAGACGCGCAGGTTCATTTTCAGAGCTCCTAGACCTTCCTATAAGAAGTTAGCCAAAAAGTAGCTTCTAAAAACACTTAGGTTAAGTTTCAGAGTTGCTTCTAATGTACCGAAGCTGGACTTAGACATAATTTCACTCTCACAACATTATGGCTGGTTGGAGACAGTCCGAACCACAAATAGCGGGTCCATGGTTCTGGGCATATACTGGGGGGACGGGGACGACTCCCATTAACCCCTGACTATACCGGGGATACGCTTATCACAATGCCTTTCTGGTCTGTGCTGAAGCAGGGCATTCTGGCAGCCAAGTGGCTTGACCTTTATTAGTGAGCCTGGTTACCCCCTCTCAGAACCACAGACTTAGAAATCGCCAGCTCATATACAGTGCATAAAATATATTTATATATATACCCTTATACACCATTTTAATAAAAAATATCACAAAATTCTTCTAAGTCCCTCGGGAAGAGTGAAAGACGCGCAGGTTCATTGTCAGAGCTCCTAGACCTTCCTATAAGAAGTTAGCAAAAAGTAGCTTCTAAAAACGCTTAGGTTAAGTTTCAGAGTTGCTTCTAATGTACCGAAGCTGGACTTAGACATAATTTCACTCTCACAACATTATGGCTGGTTGGAGACAGTCCGAACCACAAGTACCGGGTCCATGGTTCTGGGCGTATACTGGGGGGACGGGGACGACTCCCATTAACCCCTGACTATACCGGGGATACACTTATCACAATGCCTTTCTGGTCTGTGCTGAAGCAGGGCATTCTGGCAGCCAAGTGGCTTGACCTTTATTAGTGAGCCTGGTTACCCCCTCTCAGGACCACAGACTTAGAAATCGCCAGCTCATATACAGTGCATAAAATATATTTATATATATACCCTTATACACCATTTTAATAAAAAATATCACAAAATTATTCTAAGTCCCTCGGGAAGAGTGAAAGACGCGCACGTTCATTTACAGAGCTCCTAGACCTTCCTATAAGAAGTTAGCCAAAAAGCAGCTGCGAAAAACGCTTATGTTAAGTTTCAGAGTTGCTTCTAATGTACCGAAGCTGGACTTAGACATAATTTCACTCTCACAACATTATGGCAGGTTGGAGACAGTCCGAACCACAAATAGCGGGTCCATGGTTCTGGGCATAAACTGGGGGGACGGGGACGACTCCCATTAACCCCTGACTATACCGGGGATACACTTATCACAATGCCTTTCTGGTCTGTGCTGAAGCAGTACATTCTGGCAGCCAAGTGGCTTGACCTTTATTAGTGAGCCTGGTTACCCCCTCTCAGAACCACAGACTTAGAAATCGCCAGCTCATATACAGTGCATAAAAAATATTTATATATATACCCTTATACACCCTTTTAATAAAAAATATCACAAAATTCTTCTAAGTCCCTCGTGAAGAGTGAAAGACGCGCACGTTCATTTTCAGAGCTCCTAGACCTTCCTATAAGAAGTTAGCCAAAAAGTAGCTTCGAAAAACGCTTAGGTTAAGTTTCAGAGTTGCTTCTAATGTACCAAAGCTGGACTTAGACATAATTTCACTCTCACAACATTATGGCTGGTTGGAGACAGTCCGAACCACAAGTACCGGGTCCATGGTTCTGGGCGTATACTGGGGGGACGGGGACGACTCCCATTAACCCCTGACTATACCGGGGATACGCTTATCACAATGCCTTTCTGGTCTGTGCTGAAGCAGGGCATTCTGGCAGCCAAGTGGCTTGAACTTTATTAGTGAGCCTGGTTACCCCCTCTCGGAACCACAGACTTAGAAATCGCCAGCTCATATACAGTGCATAAAATATATTTATATATATATACCCTTATACACCATTTTAATAAAAAATATCACAAAATTCTTCTAAGTCCCTCGGGAAGAGTGAAAGACGCGCACGTTCATTTTCAGAGCTCCTAGACCTTCCTATAAGAAGTTAGCCAAAAAGTAGCTTCGAAAAACGCTTAGGTTAAGTTTCAGAGTTGCTTCTAATGTACCGAAGCTGGACATGGACATAATTTCACTCTCACAACATTATGGCTGGTTGGAGACAGTCCTAACCACAAGTACTGGGTCCATGGTTCTGGGCGTATACTGGGGGGACGGGGACGACTCCCATTAACCCCTGACTATACCGGGGATACGCTTATCACAATGCCTTTCTGGTCTGTGCTGAAGCAGGGCATTCTGGCAGCCAAGTGGCTTGAACTTTATTAGTGAGCCTGGTTACCCCCTCTCGGAACCACAGACTTAGAAATCGCCAGCTCATATAGAGTGCATAAAATATATTTATATATATACCCTTATACACCATTTTAATAAAAAATATCACAAAATTCTTCTAAGTCCCTCGGGAAGAGTGAAAGACGCGCACGTTCATTTTCAGAGCTCCTAGACCTTCCTATAAGAAGTTAGCCAAAAAGCAGCTTCTAAAAACGCTTAGGTTAAGTTTCAGAGTTGCTTCTAATGTACCGAAGCTGGACTTAGACATAATTTCACTCTCACAACATTATGGCTGGTTGGAGACAGTCCGAACCACAAATAGCGGGTCCATGGTTCTGGGCATATACTGGGGGGACGGGGACGACTCCCATTAACCCCTGACTATACCGGGGATACGCTTATCACAATGCCTTTCTGGTCTGTGCTGAAGCAGGGCATTCTGGCAGCCAAGTGGCTTGACCTTTATTAGTGAGCCTGGTTACCCCCTCTCAGAACCACAGACTTAGAAATCGCCAGCTCATATACAGTGCATAAAATATATTTATATATATACCCTTATACACCATTTTAATAAAAAATATCACAAAATTCTTCTAAGTCCCTCGGGAAGAGTGAAAGACGCGCAGGTTCATTTTCAGAGCTCCTAGACCTTCCTATAAGAAGTTAGCCAAAAAGTAGCTTCTAAAAACGCTTAGGTTAAGTTTCAGAGATGCTTCTAATGTACCGAAGCTGGACTTAGACATAATTTCACTCTCACAACATTATGGCTGGTTGGAGACAGTCCGAACCACAAATAGCGGGTCCATGGTTCTGGGCATATACTGGGGGGACGGGGACGACTCCCATTAACCCCTGACTATACCGGGGATACGCTTATCACAATGCCTTTCTGGTCTGTGCTGAAGCAGGGCATTCTGGCAGCCAAGTGGCTTGACCTTTATTAGTGAGCCTGATTACCCCCTCTCAGAACCACAGACTTAGAAATCGCCAGCTCATATACAGTGCATAAAATATATTTATATATATACCCTTATACACCATTTTAATAAAAAATATCACAAAATTCTTCTAAGTCCCTCGGGAAGAGTGAAAGACGCGCACGTTCATTTTCAGAGCTCCTAGACCTTCCTATAAGAAGTTAGCCAAAAAGTAGCTTCTAAAAACGCTTAGGTTAAGTTTCAGAGTTGCTTCTAATGTACCGAAGCTGGACTTAGACATAATTTCACTCTCACAACATTATGGCTGGTTGGAGACAGTCCGAACCACAAGTACCGGGTCCATGGTTCTGGGCGTATACTGGGGGGACGGGGACGACTCCCATTAACCCCTGACTATACCGGGGATACGCTTATCACAATGCCTTTCTGGTCTGTGCTGAAGCAGGGCATTCTGGCAGCCAAGTGGCTTGAACTTTATTAGTGAGCCTGGTTACCCCCTCTCGGAACCACAGACTTAGAAATCGCCAGCTCATATAGAGTGCATAAAATATATTTATATATATACCCTTATACACCATTTTAATAAAAAATATCACAAAATTCTTCTAAGTCCCTCGGGAAGAGTGAAAGACGCGCACGTTCATTTTCAGAGCTCCTAGACCTTCCTATAAGAAGTTAGCCAAAAAGCAGCTTCTAAAAACGCTTAGGTTAAGTTTCAGAGTTGCTTCTAATGTACCGAAGCTGGACTTAGACATAATTTCACTCTCACAACATTATGGCTGGTTGGAGACAGTCCGAACCACAAATAGCGGGTCCATGGTTCTGGGCATATACTGGGGGGACGGGGACGACTCCCATTAACCCCTGACTATACCGGGGATACGCTTATCACAATGCCTTTCTGGTCTGTGCTGAAGCAGGGCATTCTGGCAGCCAAGTGGCTTGACCTTTATTAGTGAGCCTGGTTACCCCCTCTCAGAACCACAGACTTAGAAATCGCCAGCTCATATACAGTGCATAAAATATATTTATATATATACCCTTATACACCATTTTAATAAAAAATATCACAAAATTCTTCTAAGTCCCTCGGGAAGAGTGAAAGACGCGCAGGTTCATTTTCAGAGCTCCTAGACCTTCCTATAAGAAGTTAGCCAAAAAGTAGCTTCTAAAAACGCTTAGGTGAAGTTTCAGAGTTGCTTCTAATGTACCGAAGCTGGACTTAGACATAATTTCACTCTCACAACATTATGGCTGGTTGGAGACAGTCCGAACCACAAATAGCGGGTCCATGGTTCTGGGCATATACTGGGGGGACGGGGACGACTCCCATTAACCCCTGACTATACCGGGGATACGCTTATCACAATGCCTTTCTGGTCTGTGCTGAAGCAGGGCATTCTGGCAGCCAAGTGGCTTGACCTTTATTAGTGAGCCTGGTTACCCCCTCTCAGAACCACAGACTTAGAAATCGCCAGCTCATATACAGTGCATAAAATATATTTATATATATACCCTTATACACCATTTTAATAAAAAATATCACAAAATTCTTCTAAGTCCCTCGGGAAGAGTGAAAGACGCGCAGGTTCATTGTCAGAGCTCCTAGACCTTCCTATAAGAAGTTAGCCAAAAAGTAGCTTCTAAAAACGCTTAGGTTAAGTTTCAGAGTTGCTTCTAATGTACCGAAGCTGGACTTAGACATAATTTCACTCTCACAACATTATGGCTGGTTGGAGACAGTCCGAACCACAAGTACCGGGTCCATGGTTCTGGGCGTATACTGGGGGGACGGGGACGACTCCCATTAACCCCTGACTATACCGGGGATACGCTTATCACAATGCCTTTCTGGTCTGTGCTGAAGCAGGGCATTCTGGCAGCCAAGTGGCTTGAATTTTATTAGTGAGCCTGGTTACCCCCTCTCGGAACCACAGACTTAGAAATCGCCAGCTCATATAGAGTGCATAAAATATATTTATATATATACCCTTATACACCATTTTAATAAAAAATATCACAAAATTCTTCTAAGTCCCTCGGGAAGAGTGAAAGACGCGCACGTTCATTTTCAGAGCTCCTAGACCTTCCTATAAGAAGTTAGCCAAATAGTAGCTTCGAAAAACGCTTAGGTTAAGTTTCAGAGTTGCTTCTAATGTACCGAAGCTGGACTTGGACATAATTTCACTCTCACAACATTATGGCTGGTTGGAGACAGTCCTAACCACAAGTACTGGGTCCATGGTTCTAGGAGTATACTGGGGGGACGGGGACGACTCCCATTAACCCCTGACTATACCGGGGATACACTTATCACAATGCCTTTCTGGTCTGTGCTGAAGCAGGGCATTCTGGCAGCCAAGTGGCTTGACCTTTATTAGTGAGCCTGGTTACCCCCTCTCGGAACCACAGACTTAGAAATCGCCAGCTCATATACAGTGCATAAAATATATTTATATATATACCCTTATACACCATTTTAATAAAAAATATCACAAAATTCTTCTAAGTCCCTCGGGAAGAGTGAAAGACGCGCATGTTCATTTACAGAGCTCCTAGACCTTCCTATAAGAAGTTAGCCAAAAAGCAGCTTCGAAAAACGCTTATGTTAAGTTTCAGAGTTGCTTCTAATGTATTGAAGCTGGACTTAGACATAATTTCACTCTCACAACATTATGGCTGGTTGGAGACAGTCCGAACCACAAATAGCGGGTCCATGGTTCTGGGCATATACTGGGGGGACGGGGACGACTCCCATTAACCCCTGACTATACCGGGGATACGCTTATCACAATGCCTTTCTGGTCTGTGCTGAAGCAGGGCATTCTGGCAGCCAAGTGGCTTGACCTTTATTAGTGAGCCTGGTTACCCCCTCTCAGAACCACAGACTTAGAAATCGCCAGCTCATATACAGTGCATAAAATATATTTATATATATACCCTTATACACCATTTTAATAAAAAATATCACAAAATTCTTCTAAGTCCCTCGGGAAGAGTGAAAGACGCGCACGTTCATTTTCAGAGCTCCTAGACCTTCCTATAAGAAGTTAGCCAAAAAGTAGCTTCTAAAAACGCTTAGGTTAAGTTTCAGAGTTGCTTCTAATGTACCGAAGCTGGACTTAGACATAATTTCACTCTCACAACATTATGGCTGGTTGGAGACAGTCCGAACCACAAATAGCGGGTCCATGGTTCTGGGCATATACTGGGGGGACGGGGACGACTCCCATTAACCCCTGACTATACCGGGGATACGCTTATCACAATGCCTTTCTGGTCTGTGCTGAAGCAGGGCATTCTGGCAGCCAAGTGGCTTGAACTTTATTAGTGAGCCTGGTTACCCCCTCTCGGAACCACAGACTTAGAAATCGCCAGCTCATATAGAGTGCATAAAATATATTTATATATATACCCTTATACACCATTTTAATAAAAAATATCACAAAATTCTTCTAAGTCTCTCGGGAAGAGTGAAAGACGCGCACGTTCATTTACAGAGCTCCTAGACCTTCCTATAAGAAGTTAGCCAAAAAGCAGCTTCGAAAAACGCTTATGTTAAGTTTCAGAGTTGCTTCTAATGTACCGAAGCTGGACTTAGACATAATTTCACTCTCACAACATTATGGCTGGTTGGAGACAGTCCGAACCACAAATAGCGGGTCCATGGTTCTGGGCATATACTGGGGGGACGGGGACGACTCCCATTAACCCCTGACTATACCGGGGATACGCTTATCACAATGCCTTTCTGGTCTGTGCTGAAGCAGGGCATTCTGGCAGCCAAGTGGCTTGACCTTTATTAGTGAGCCTGGTTACCCCCTCTCAGAACCACAGACTTAGAAATCGCCAGCTCATATACAGTGCATAAAATATATTTATATATATACCCTTATACACCATTTTAATAAAAAATATCACAAAATTCTTCTAAGTCCCTCGGGAAGAGTGAAAGACGCGCAGGTTCATTTTCAGAGCTCCTAGACCTTCCTATAAGAAGTTAGCCAAAAAGTAGCTTCTAAAAACGCTTAGGTTAAGTTTCAGAGTTGCTTCTAATGTACCGAAGCTGGACTTAGACATAATTTCACTCTCACAACATTATGGCTGGTTGGAGACAGTCCGAACCACAAATAGTGGGTCCATGGTTCTGGGCATATACTGGGGGGACGGGGACGACTCCCATTAACCCCTGACTATACCGGGGATACGCTTATCACAATGCCTTTCTGGTCTGTGCTGAAGCAGGGCATTCTGGCAGCCAAGTGGCTTGAACTTTATTAGTGAGCCTGGTTACCCCCTCTCGGAACCACAGACTTAGAAATCGCCAGCTCATATACAGTGCATAAAATATATTTATATATATACCCTTATACACCATTTTAATAAAAAATATCACAAAATTCTTCTACTGTAAGTCCCTCGGGAAGAGTGAAAGACGCGCACGTTCATTTTCAGAGCTCCTAGACCTTCCTATAAGAAGTTAGCCAAAAAGCAGCTTCTAAAAACGCTTAGGTTAAGTTTCAGAGTTGCTTCTAATGTACCGAAGCTGGACTTAGACATAATTTCACTCTCACAACATTATGGCTGGTTGGAGACAGTCCGAACCACAAATAGCGGGTCCATGGTTCTGGGCATATACTGGGGGGACGGGGACGACTCCCATTAACCCTTGACTATACCGGGGATACGCTTATCACAATGCCTTTCTGGTCTGTGCTGAAGCAGGGCATTCTGGCAGCCAAGTGGCTTGACCTTTATTAGTGAGCCTGGTTACCCCCTCTCAGAACCACAGACTTAGAAATCGCCAGCTCATATACAGTGCATAAAATATATTTATATATATACCCTTATACACCATTTTAATAAAAAATATCACAAAATTCTTCTAAGTCCCTCGGGAAGAGTGAAAGACGCGCAGGTTCATTTTCAGAGCTCCTAGACCTTCCTATAAGAAGTTAGCCAAAAAGTAGCTTCTAAAAACGCTTAGGTTAAGTTTCAGAGTTGCTTCTAATGTACCGAAGCTGGACTTAGACATAATTTCACTCTCACAACATTATGGCTGGTTGGAGACAGTCCGAACCACAAATAGCGGGTCCATGGTTCTGGGCATATACTGGGGGGACGGGGACGACTCCCATTAACCCCTGACTATACCGGGGATACGCTTATCACAATGCCTTTCTGGTCTGTGCTGAAGCAGGGCATTCTGGCAGCCAAGTGGCTTGACCTTTATTAGTGAGCCTGATTACCCCCTCTCAGAACCACAGACTTAGAAATCGCCAGCTCATATACAGTGCATAAAATATATTTATATATATACCCTTATACACCATTTTAATAAAAAATTTCACAAAATTCTTCTAAGTCCCTCGGGAAGAGTGAAAGACGCGCACGTTCATTTTCAGAGCTCCTAGACCTTCCTATAAGAAGTTAGCCAAAAAGCAGCTTCTAAAAACGCTTAGGTTAAGTTTCAGAGTTGCTTCTAATGTACCGAAGCTGGACTTAGACATAATTTCACTCTCACAACATTATGGCTGGTTGGAGACAGTCCGAACCACAAATAGCGGGTCCATGGTTCTGGGCATATACTGGGGGGACGGGGACGACTCCCATTAACCCCTGACTATACCGGGGATACGCTTATCACAATGCCTTTCTGGTCTGTGCTGAAGCAGGGCATTCTGGCAGCCAAGTGGCTTGACCTTTATTAGTGAGCCTGGTTACCCCCTCTCAGAACCACAGACTTAGAAATCGCCAGCTCATATACAGTGCATAAAATATATTTATATATATACCCTTATACACCATTTTAATAAAAAATATCACAAAATTCTTCTAAGTCCCTCGGGAAGAGTGAAAGACGCGCACGTTCATTTTCAGAGCTCCTAGACCTTCCTATAAGAAGTTAGCCAAAAAGTAGCTTCTAAAAACGCTTAGGTTAAGTTTCAGAGTTGCTTCTAATGTACCGAAGCTGGACTTAGACATAATTTCACTCTCACAACATTATGGCTGGTTGGAGACAGTCCGAACCACAAATAGCGGGTCCATGGTTCTGGGCATATACTGGGGGGACGGGGACGACTCCCATTAACCCCTGACTATACCGGGGATACGCTTATCACAATGCCTTTCTGGTCTGTGCTGAAGCAGGGCATTCTGGCAGCCAAGTGGCTTGAACTTTATTAGTGAGCCTGGTTACCCCCTCTCGGAACCACAGACTTAGAAATCGCCAGCTCATATACAGTGCATAAAATATATTTATATATATACCCTTATACACCATTTTAATAAAAAATATCACAAAATTCTTCTAAGTCCCTCGGGAAGAGTGAAAGACGCGCACGTTCATTTTCAGAGCTCCTAGACCTTCCTATAAGAAGTTAGCCAAAAAGCAGCTTCTAAAAACGCTTAGGTTAAGTTTCAGAGTTGCTTCTAATGTACCGAAGCTGGACTTAGACATAATTTCACTCTCACAACATTATGGCTGGTTGGAGACAGTCCGAACCACAAATAGCGGGTCCATGGTTCTGGGCATATACTGGGGGGACGGGGACGACTCCCATTAACCCTTGACTATACCGGGGATACGCTTATCACAATGCCTTTCTGGTCTGTGCTGAAGCAGGGCATTCTGGCAGCCAAGTGGCTTGACCTTTATTAGTGAGCCTGATTACCCCCTCTCAGAACCACAGACTTAGAAATCGCCAGCTCATATACAGTGCATAAAATATATTTATATATATACCCTTATACACCATTTTAATAAAAAATATCACAAAATTCTTCTAAGTCCCTCGGGAAGAGTGAAAGACGCGCACGTTCATTTTCAGAGCTCCTAGACCTTCCTATAAGAAGTTAGCCAAAAAGCAGCTTCTAAAAACGCTTAGGTTAAGTTTCAGAGTTGCTTCTAATGTACCGAAGCTGGACTTAGACATAATTTCACTCTCACAACATTATGGCTGGTTGGAGACAGTCCGAACCACAAATAGCGGGTCCATGGTTCTGGGCATAAACTGGGGGGACGGGGACGACTCCCATTAACCCCTGACTATACCGGGGATAAGCTTATCACAATGCCTTTCTGGTCTGTGCTGAAGCAGGGCATTCTGGCAGCCAAGTGGCTTGACCTTTATTAGTGAGCCTGGTTACCCCCTCTCAGAACCACAGACTTAGAAATCGCCAGCTCATATACAGTGAATAAAATATATTTATATATATACCCTTATACACCATTTTAATAAAAAATATCACAAAATTCTTCTAAGTCCCTCGGGAAGAGTGAAAGACGCGCAGGTTCATTTTCAGAGCTCCTAGACCTTCCTATAAGAAGTTAGCCAAAAAGTAGCTTCTAAAAACGCTTAGGTTAAGTTTCAGAGTTGCTTCTAATGTACCGAAGCTGGACTTAGACATAATTTCACTCTCACAACATTATGGCTGGTTGGAGACAGTCCGAACCACAAATAGCGGGTCCATGGTTCTGGGCATATACTGGGGGGACGGGGACGACTCCCATTAACCCCTGACTATACCGGGGATACGCTTATCACAATGCCTTTCTGGTCTGTGCTGAAGCAGGGCATTCTGGCAGCCAAGTGGCTTGACCTTTATTAGTGAGCCTGGTTACCCCCTCTCAGAACCACAGACTTAGAAATCGCCAGCTCATATACAGTGCATAAAATATATTTATATATATACCCTTATACACCATTTTAATAAAAAATATCACAAAATTCTTCTAAGTCCCTCGGGAAGAGTGAAAGACGCGCAGGTTCATTGTCAGAGCTCCTAGACCTTCCTATAAGAAGTTAGCCAAAAAGTAGCTTCTAAAAACGCTTAGGTTAAGTTTCAGAGTTGCTTCTACTGTACCGAAGCTGGACTTAGACATAATTTCACTCTCACAACATTATGGCTGGTTGGAGACAGTCCGAACCACAAGTACCGGGTCCATGGTTCTGGGCGTATACTGGGGGGACGGGGACGACTCCCATTAACCCCTGACTATACCGGGGATACGCTTATCACAATGCCTTTCTGGTCTGTGCTGAAGCAGGGCATTCTGGCAGTCAAGTGGCTTGAATTTTATTAGTGAGCCTGGTTACCCCCTCTCGGAACCACAGACTTAGAAATCGCCAGCTCATATAGAGTGCATAAAATATATTTATATATATACCCTTATACACCATTTTAATAAAAAATATCACAAAATTCTTCTAAGTCCCTCGGGAAGAGTGAAAGACGCGCACGTTCATTTTCAGAGCTCCTAGACCTTCCTATAAGAAGTTAGCCAAATAGTAGCTTCGAAAAACGCTTAGGTTAAGTTTCAGAGTTGCTTCTAATGTACCGAAGCTGGACTTGGACATAATTTCACTCTCACAACATTATGGCTGGTTGGAGACAGTCCTAACCACAAGTACTGGGTCCATGGTTCTGGGAGTATACTGGGGGGACGGGGACGACTCCCATTAACCCCTGACTATACCGGGGATACACTTATCACAATGCCTTTCTGGTCTGTGCTGAAGCAGGGCATTCTGGCAGCCAAGTGGCTTGACCTTTATTAGTGAGCCTGGTTACCCCCTCTCAGGACCACAGACTTAGAAATCGCCAGCTCATATACAGTGCATAAAATATATTTATATATATACCCTTATACACCATTTTAATAAAAAATATCACAAAATTCTTCTAAGTCCCTCGGGAAGAGTGAAAGACGCGCACGTTCATTTACAGAGCTCCTAGACCTTCCTATAAGAAGTTAGCCAAAAAGCAGCTTCGAAAAACGCTTATGTTAAGTTTCAGAGTTGCTTCTAATGTACCGAAGCTGGACTTAGACATAATTTCACTCTCACAACATTATGGCAGGTTGGAGACAGTCCGAACCACAAATAGCGGGTCCATGGTTCTGGGCATATACTGGGGGGACGGGGACGACTCCCATTAACCCCTGACTATACCGGGGATACACTTATCACAATGCCTTTCTGGTCTGTGCTGAAGCAGTACATTCTGGCAGCCAAGTGGCTTGACCTTTATTAGTGAGCCTGGTTACCCCCTCTCAGAACCACAGACTTAGAAATCGCCAGCTCATATACAGTGCATAAAATATATTTATATATATACCCTTATACACCCTTTTAATAAAAAATATCACAAAATTCTTCTAAGTCCCTCGTGAAGAGTGAAAGACGCGCAAGTTCATTTTCAGAGCTCCTAGATCTTCCTATAAGAAGTTAGCCAAAAAGTAGCTTCGAAAAACGCTTAGGTTAAGTTTCAGAGTTGCTTCTAATGTACCAAAGCTGGACTTAGACATAATTTCACTCTCACAACATTATGGCTGGTTGGAGACAGTCCGAACCACAAGTACCGGGTCCATGGTTCTGGGCGTATACTGGGGGGACGGGGACGACTCCCATTAACCCCTGACTATACCGGGGATACGCTTATCACAATGCCTTTCTGGTCTGTGCTGAAGCAGGGCATTCTGGCAGCCAAGTGGCTTGAACTTTATTAGTGAGCCTGGTTACCCCCTCTCGGAACCACAGACTTAGAAATCGCCAGCTCATATACAGTGCATAAAATATATTTATATATATATACCCTTATACACCATTTTAATAAAAAATATCACAAAATTCTTCTAAGTCCCTCGGGAAGAGTGAAAGACGCGCACGTTCATTTTCAGAGCTCCTAGACCTTCCTATAAGAAGTTAGCCAAAAAGTAGCTTCGAAAAACGCTTAGGTTAAGTTTCAGAGTTGCTTCTAATGTACCGAAGCTGGACTTAGACATAATTTCACTCTCACAACATTATGGCTGGTTGGAGACAGTCCGAACCACAAATAGCGGGTCCATGGTTCTGGGCATATACTGGGGGGACGGGGACGACTCCCATTAACCCCTGACTATACCGGGGATACGCTTATCACAATGCCTTTCTGGTCTGTGCTGAAGCAGGGCATTCTGGCAGCCAAGTGGCTTGACCTTTATTAGTGAGCCTGATTACCCCCTCTCAGAACCACAGACTTAGAAATCGCCAGCTCATATACAGTGCATAAAATATATTTATATATATACCCTTATACACCATTTTAATAAAAAATATCACAAAATTCTTCTAAGTCCCTCGGGAAGAGTGAAAGACGCGCACGTTCATTTTCAGAGCTCCTAGACCTTCCTATAAGAAGTTAGCCAAAAAGTAGCTTCTAAAAACGCTTAGGTTAAGTTTCAGAGTTGCTTCTAATGTACCGAAGCTGGACTTAGACATAATTTCACTCTCACAACATTATGGCTGGTTGGAGACAGTCCGAACCACAAGTACCGGGTCCATGGTTCTGGGCGTATACTGGGGGGACGGGGACGACTCCCATTAACCCCTGACTATACCGGGGATACGCTTATCACAATGCCTTTCTGGTCTGTGCTGAAGCAGGGCATTCTGGCAGCCAAGTGGCTTGAACTTTATTAGTGAGCCTGGTTACCCCCTCTCGGAACCACAGACTTAGAAATCGCCAGCTCATATAGAGTGCATAAAATATATTTATATATATACCCTTATACACCATTTTAATAAAAAATATCACAAAATTCTTCTAAGTCCCTCGGGAAGAGTGAAAGACGCGCACGTTCATTTTCAGAGCTCCTAGACCTTCCTATAAGAAGTTAGCCAAAAAGCAGCTTCTAAAAACGCTTAGGTTAAGTTTCAGAGTTGCTTCTAATGTACCGAAGCTGGACTTAGACATAATTTCACTCTCACAACATTATGGCTGGTTGGAGACAGTCCGAACCACAAATAGCGGGTCCATGGTTCTGGGCATATACTGGGGGGACGGGGACGACTCCCATTAACCCCTGACTATACCGGGGATACGCTTATCACAATGCCTTTCTGGTCTGTGCTGAAGCAGGGCATTCTGGCAGCCAAGTGGCTTGACCTTTATTAGTGAGCCTGGTTACCCCCTCTCAGAACCACAGACTTAGAAATCGCCAGCTCATATACAGTGCATAAAATATATTTATATATATACCCTTATACACCATTTTAATAAAAAATATCACAAAATTCTTCTAAGTCCCTCGGGAAGAGTGAAAGACGCGCAGGTTCATTTTCAGAGCTCCTAGACCTTCCTATAAGAAGTTAGCCAAAAAGTAGCTTCTAAAAACGCTTAGGTTAAGTTTCAGAGTTGCTTCTAATGTACCGAAGCTGGACTTAGACATAATTTCACTCTCACAACATTATGGCTGGTTGGAGACAGTCCGAACCACAAATAGCGGGTCCATGGTTCTGGGCATATACTGGGGGGACGGGGACGACTCCCATTAACCCCTGACTATACCGGGGATACGCTTATCACAATGCCTTTCTGGTCTGTGCTGAAGCAGGGCATTCTGGCAGCCAAGTGGCTTGACCTTTATTAGTGAGCCTGGTTACCCCCTCTCAGAACCACAGACTTAGAAATCGCCAGCTCATATACAGTGCATAAAATATATTTATATATATACCCTTATACACCATTTTAATAAAAAATATCACAAAATTCTTCTAAGTCCCTCGGGAAGAGTGAAAGACGCGCAGGTTCATTTTCAGAGCTCCTAGACCTTCCTATAAGAAGTTAGCCAAAAAGTAGCTTCTAAAAACGCTTAGGTTAAGTTTCAGAGTTGCTTCTAATGTACCGAAGCTGGACTTAGACATAATTTCACTCTCACAACATTATGGCTGGTTGGAGACAGTCCGAACCACAAATAGCGGGTCCATGGTTCTGGGCATATACTGGGGGGACGGGGACGACTCCCATTAACCCCTGACTATACCGGGGATACGCTTATCACAATGCCTTTCTGGTCTGTGCTGAAGCAGGGCATTCTGGCAGCCAAGTGGCTTGACCTTTATTAGTGAGCCTGGTTACCCCCTCTCAGAACCACAGACTTAGAAATCGCCAGCTCATATACAGTGCATAAAATATATTTATATATATACCCTTATACACCATTTTAATAAAAAATATCACAAAATTCTTCTAAGTCCCTCGGGAAGAGTGAAAGACGCGCAGGTTCATTGTCAGAGCTCCTAGACCTTCCTATAAGAAGTTAGCCAAAAAGTAGCTTCTAAAAACGCTTAGGTTAAGTTTCAGAGTTGCTTCTAATGTACCGAAGCTGGACTTAGACATAATTTCACTCTCACAACATTATGGCTGGTTGGAGACAGTCCGAACCACAAGTACCGGGTCCATGGTTCTGGGCGTATACTGGGGGGACGGGGACGACTCCCATTAACCCCTGACTATACCGGGGATACGCTTATCACAATGCCTTTCTGGTCTGTGCTGAAGCAGGGCATTCTGGCAGCCAAGTGGCTTGAATTTTATTAGTGAGCCTGGTTACCCCCTCTCGGAACCACAGACTTAGAAATCGCCAGCTCATATAGAGTGCATAAAATATATTTATATATATACCCTTATACACCATTTTAATAAAAAATATCACAAAATTCTTCTAAGTCCCTCGGGAAGAGTGAAAGACGCGCACGTTCATTTTCAGAGCTCCTAGACCTTCCTATAAGAAGTTAGCCAAATAGTAGCTTCGAAAAACGCTTAGGTTAAGTTTCAGAGTTGCTTCTAATGTACCGAAGCTGGACTTGGACATAATTTCACTCTCACAACATTATGGCTGGTTGGAGACAGTCCTAACCACAAGTACTGGGTCCATGGTTCTAGGAGTATACTGGGGGGACGGGGACGACTCCCATTAACCCCTGACTATACCGGGGATACACTTATCACAATGCCTTTCTGGTCTGTGCTGAAGCAGGGCATTCTGGCAGCCAAGTGGCTTGACCTTTATTAGTGAGCCTGGTTTCCCCCTCTCAGAACCACAGACTTAGAAATCGCCAGCTCATATACAGTGCATAAAATATATTTATATATATACCCTTATACACCATTTTAATAAAAAATATCACAAAATTCTTCTAAGTCCCTCGGGAAGAGTGAAAGACGCGCAGGTTCATTTTCAGAGCTCCTAGACCTTCCTATAAGAAGTTAGCCAAAAAGTAGCTTCTAAAAACGCTTAGGTTAAGTTTCAGAGTTGCTTCTAATGTACCGAAGCTGGACTTAGACATAATTTCACTCTCACAACATTATGGCTGGTTGGAGACAGTCCGAACCACAAGTACCGAGTCCATGGTTCTGGGCATATACTGGGGGGACGGGGACGACTCCCATTAACCCCTGACTATACCGGGGATACGCTTATCACAATGCCTTTCTGGTCTGTGCTGAAGCAGGGCATTCTGGCAGCCAAGTGGCTTGACCTTTATTAGTGAGCCTGGTTACCCCCTCTCAGAACCACAGACTTAGAAATCGCCAGCTCATATACAGTGCATAAAATATATTTATATATATACCCTTATACACCATTTTAATAAAAAATATCACAAAATTCTTCTAAGTCCCTCGGGAAGAGTGAAAGACGCGCAGGTTCATTTTCAGAGCTCCTAGACCTTCCTATAAGAAGTTAGCCAAAAAGTAGCTTCTAAAAACGCTTAGGTTAAGTTTCAGAGTTGCTTCTAATGTACCGAAGCTGGACTTAGACATAATTTCACTCTCACAACATTATGGCTGGTTGGAGACAGTCCGAACCACAAGTACCGGGTCCATGGTTCTGGGCGTATACTGGGGGGACGGGGACGACTCCCATTAACCCCTGACTATACCGGGGATACGCTTATCACAATGCCTTTCTGGTCTGTGCTGAAGCAGGGCATTCTGGCAGCCAAGTGGCTTGAACTTTATTAGTGAGCCTGGTTACCCCCTCTCGGAACCACAGACTTAGAAATCGCCAGCTCATATAGAGTGCATAAAATATATTTATATATATACCCTTATACACCATTTTAATAAAAAATATCACAAAATTCTTCTAAGTCCCTCGGGAAGAGTGAAAGACGCGCACGTTCATTTTCAGAGCTCCTAGACCTTCCTATAAGAAGTTAGCCAAAAAGCAGCTTCTAAAAACGCTTAGGTTAAGTTTCAGAGTTGCTTCTAATGTACCGAAGCTGGACTTAGACATAATTTCACTCTCACAACATTATGGCTGGTTGGAGACAGTCCGAACCACAAATAGCGGGTCCATGGTTCTGGGCATATACTGGGGGGACGGGGACGACTCCCATTAACCCCTGACTATACCGGGGATACGCTTATCACAATGCCTTTCTGGTCTGTGCTGAAGCAGGGCATTCTGGCAGCCAAGTGGCTTGACCTTTATTAGTGAGCCTGGTTACCCCCTCTCAGAACCACAGACTTAGAAATCGCCAGCTCATATACAGTGCATAAAATATATTTATATATATACCCTTATACACCATTTTAATAAAAAATATCACAAAATTCTTCTAAGTCCCTCGGGAAGAGTGAAAGACGCGCAGGTTCATTTTCAGAGCTCCTAGACCTTCCTATAAGAAGTTAGCCAAAAAGTAGCTTCTAAAAACGCTTAGGTTAAGTTTCAGAGTTGCTTCTAATGTACCGAAGCTGGACTTAGACATAATTTCACTCTCACAACATTATGGCTGGTTGGAGACAGTCCGAACCACAAATAGCGGGTCCATGGTTCTGGGCATATACTGGGGGGACGGGGACGACTCCCATTAACCCCTGACTATACCGGGGATACGCTTATCACAATGCCTTTCTGGTCTGTGCTGAAGCAGGGCATTCTGGCAGCCAAGTGGCTTGACCTTTATTAGTGAGCCTGGTTACCCCCTCTCAGAACCACAGACTTAGAAATCGCCAGCTCATATACAGTGCATAAAATATATTTATATATATACCCTTATACACCATTTTAATAAAAAATATCACAAAATTCTTCTAAGTCCCTCGGGAAGAGTGAAAGACGCGCAGGTTCATTTTCAGAGCTCCTAGACCTTCCTATAAGAAGTTAGCCAAAAAGTAGCTTCTAAAAACGCTTAGGTTAAGTTTCAGAGTTGCTTCTAATGTACCGAAGCTGGACTTAGACATAATTTCACTCTCACAACATTATGGCTGGTTGGAGACAGTCCGAACCACAAATAGCGGGTCCATGGTTCTGGGCATATACTGGGGGGACGGGGACGACTCCCATTAACCCCTGACTATACCGGGGATACGCTTATCACAATGCCTTTCTGGTCTGTGCTGAAGCAGGGCATTCTGGCAGCCAAGTGGCTTGACCTTTATTAGTGAGCCTGGTTACCCCCTCTCAGAACCACAGACTTAGAAATCGCCAGCTCATATACAGTGCATAAAATATATTTATATATATACCCTTATACACCATTTTAATAAAAAATATCACAAAATTCTTCTAAGTCCCTCGGGAAGAGTGAAAGACGCGCAGGTTCATTGTCAGAGCTCCTAGACCTTCCTATAAGAAGTTAGCCAAAAAGTAGCTTCTAAAAACGCTTAGGTTAAGTTTCAGAGTTGCTTCTAATGTACCGTAACTGGACTTAGACATAATTTCACTCTCACAACATTATGGCTGGTTGGAGACAGTCCGAACCACAAGTACCGGGTCCATGGTTCTGGGCGTATACTGGGGGGACGGGGACGACTCCCATTAACCCCTGACTATACCGGGGATACGCTTATCACAATGCCTTTCTGGTCTGTGCTGAAGCAGGGCATTCTGGCAGCCAAGTGGCTTGAATTTTATTAGTGAGCCTGGTTACCCCCTCTCGGAACCACAGACTTAGAAATCGCCAGCTCATATAGAGTGCATAAAATATATTTATATATATACCCTTATACACCATTTTAATAAAAAATATCACAAAATTCTTCTAAGTCCCTCGGGAAGAGTGAAAGACGCGCACGTTCATTTTCAGAGCTCCTAGACCTTCCTATAAGAAGTTAGCCAAATAGTAGCTTCGAAAAACGCTTAGGTTAAGTTTCAGAGTTGCTTCTAATGTACCGAAGCTGGACTTGGACATAATTTCACTCTCACAACATTATGGCTGGTTGGAGACAGTCCTAACCACAAGTACTGGGTCCATGGTTCTAGGAGTATACTGGGGGGACGGGGACGACTCCCATTAACCCCTGACTATACCGGGGATACACTTATCACAATGCCTTTCTGGTCTGTGCTGAAGCAGGGCATTCTGGCAGCCAAGTGGCTTGACCTTTATTAGTGAGCCTGGTTTCCCCCTCTCAGAACCACAGACTTAGAAATCGCCAGCTCATATACAGTGCATAAAATATATTTATATATATACCCTTATACACCATTTTAATAAAAAATATCACAAAATTCTTCTAAGTCCCTCGGGAAGAGTGAAAGACGCGCAGGTTCATTTTCAGAGCTCCTAGACCTTCCTATAAGAAGTTAGCCAAAAAGTAGCTTCTAAAAACGCTTAGGTTAAGTTTCAGAGTTGCTTCTAATGTACCGAAGCTGGACTTAGACATAATTTCACTCTCACAACATTATGGCTGGTTGGAGACAGTCCGAACCACAAGTACCGAGTCCATGGTTCTGGGCATATACTGGGGGGACGGGGACGACTCCCATTAACCCCTGACTATACCGGGGATACGCTTATCACAATGCCTTTCTGGTCTGTGCTGAAGCAGGGCATTCTGGCAGCCAAGTGGCTTGACCTTTATTAGTGAGCCTGGTTACCCCCTCTCAGAACCACAGACTTAGAAATCGCCAGCTCATATACAGTGCATAAAATATATTTATATATATACCCTTATACACCATTTTAATAAAAAATATCACAAAATTCTTCTAAGTCCCTCGGGAAGAGTGAAAGACGCGCAGGTTCATTTTCAGAGCTCCTAGACCTTCCTATAAGAAGTTAGCCAAAAAGTAGCTTCTAAAAACGCTTAGGTTAAGTTTCAGAGTTGCTTCTAATGTACCGAAGCTGGACTTAGACATAATTTCACTCTCACAACATTATGGCTGGTTGGAGACAGTCCGAACCACAAATAGCGGGTCCATGGTTCTGGGCATATACTGGGGGGACGGGGACGACTCCCATTAACCCCTGACTATACCGGGGATACGCTTATCACAATGCCTTTCTGGTCTGTGCTGAAGCAGGGCATTCTGGCAGCCAAGTGGCTTGACCTTTATTAGTGAGCCTGGTTACCCCCTCTCAGAACCACAGACTTAGAAATCGCCAGCTCATATACAGTGCATAAAATATATTTATATATATACCCTTATACACCATTTTAATAAAAAATATCACAAAATTCTTCTAAGTCCCTCGGGAAGAGTGAAAGACGCGCAGGTTCATTGTCAGAGCTCCTAGACCTTCCTATAAGAAGTTAGCCAAAAAGTAGCTTCTAAAAACGCTTAGGTTAAGTTTCAGAGTTGCTTCTAATGTACCGAAGCTGGACTTAGACATAATTTCACTCTCACAACATTATGGCTGGTTGGAGACAGTCCGAACCACAAGTACCGGGTCCATGGTTCTGGGCGTATACTGGGGGGACAGGGACGACTCCCATTAACCCCTGACTATACCGGGGATACGCTTATCACAATGCCTTTCTGGTCTGTGCTGAAGCAGGGCATTCTGGCAGTCAAGTGGCTTGAATTTTATTAGTGAGCCTGGTTACCCCCTCTCGGAACCACAGACTTAGAAATCGCCAGCTCATATAGAGTGCATAAAATATATTTATATATATACCCTTATACACCATTTTAATAAAAAATATCACAAAATTCTTCTAAGTCCCTCGGGAAGAGTGAAAGACGCGCACGTTCATTTTCAGAGCTCCTAGAACTTCCTATAAGAAGTTAGCCAAATAGTAGCTTCGAAAAACGCTTAGGTTAAGTTTCAGAGTTGCTTCTAATGTACCGAAGCTGGACTTGGACATAATTTCACTCTCACAACATTATGGCTGGTTGGAGACAGTCCTAACCACAAGTACTGGGTCCATGGTTCTGGGAGTATACTGGGGGGACGGGGACGACTCCCATTAACCCCTGACTATACCGGGGATACACTTATCACAATGCCTTTCTGGTCTGTGCTGAAGCAGGGCATTCTGGCAGCCAAGTGGCTTGACCTTTATTAGTGAGCCTGGTTACCCCCTCTCAGGACCACATACTTAGAAATCGCCAGCTCATATACAGTGCATAAAATATATTTATATATATACCCTTATACACCATTTTAATAAAAAATATCACAAAATTATTCTAAGTCCCTCGGGAAGAGTGAAAGACGCGCACGTTCATTTACAGAGCTCCTAGACCTTCCTATAAGAAGTTAGCCAAAAAGCAGCTTCGAAAAACGCTTATGTTAAGTTTCAGAGTTGCTTCTAATGTACCGAAGCTGGACTTAGACATAATTTCACTCTCACAACATTATGGCAGGTTGGAGACAGTCCGAACCACAAATAGCGGGTCCATGGTTCTGGGCATAAACTGGGGGGACGGGGACGACTCCCATTAACCCCTGACTATACCGGGGATACACTTATCACAATGCCTTTCTGGTCTGTGCTGAAGCAGTACATTCTGGCAGCCAAGTGGCTTGACCTTTATTAGTGAGCCTGGTTACCCCCTCTCAGAACCACAGACTTAGAAATCGCCAGCTCATATACAGTGCATAAAAAATATTTATATATATACCCTTATACACCCTTTTAATAAAAAATATCACAAAATTCTTCTAAGTCCCTCGTGAAGAGTGAAAGACGCGCACGTTCATTTTCAGAGCTCCTAGACCTTCCTATAAGAAGTTAGCCAAAAAGTAGCTTCGAAAAACGCTTAGGTTAAGTTTCAGAGTTGCTTCTAATGTACCAAAGCTGGACTTAGACATAATTTCACTCTCACAACATTATGGCTGGTTGGAGACAGTCCGAACCACAAGTACCGGGTCCATGGTTCTGGGCGTATACTGGGGGGACGGGGACGACTCCCATTAACCCCTGACTATACCGGGGATACGCTTATCACAATGCCTTTCTGGTCTGTGCTGAAGCAGGGCATTCTGGCAGCCAAGTGGCTTGAACTTTATTAGTGAGCCTGGTTACCCCCTCTCGGAACCACAGACTTAGAAATCGCCAGCTCATATACAGTGCATAAAATATATTTATATATATATACCCTTATACACCATTTTAATAAAAAATATCACAAAATTCTTCTAAGTCCCTCGGGAAGAGTGAAAGACGCGCACGTTCATTTTCAGAGCTCCTAGACCTTCCTATAAGAAGTTAGCCAAAAAGTAGCTTCGAAAAACGCTTAGGTTAAGTTTCAGAGTTGCTTCTAATGTACCGAAGCTGGACATGGACATAATTTCACTCTCACAACATTATGGCTGGTTGGAGACAGTCCTAACCACAAGTACTGGGTCCATGGTTCTGGGCGTATACTGGGGGGACGGGGACGACTCCCATTAACCCCTGACTATACCGGGGATACGCTTATCACAATGCCTTTCTGGTCTGTGCTGAAGCAGGGCATTCTGGCAGCCAAGTGGCTTGAACTTTATTAGTGAGCCTGGTTACCCCCTCTCGGAACCACAGACTTAGAAATCGCCAGCTCATATAGAGTGCATAAAATATATTTATATATATACCCTTATACACCATTTTAATAAAAAATATCACAAAATTCTTCTAAGTCCCTCGGGAAGAGTGAAAGACGCGCACGTTCATTTTCAGAGCTCCTAGACCTTCCTATAAGAAGTTAGCCAAAAAGCAGCTTCTAAAAACGCTTAGGTTAAGTTTCAGAGTTGCTTCTAATGTACCGAAGCTGGACTTAGACATAATTTCACTCTCACAACATTATGGCTGGTTGGAGACAGTCCGAACCACAAATAGCGGGTCCATGGTTCTGGGCATATACTGGGGGGACGGGGACGACTCCCATTAACCCCTGACTATACCGGGGATACGCTTATCACAATGCCTTTCTGGTCTGTGCTGAAGCAGGGCATTCTGGCAGCCAAGTGGCTTGACCTTTATTAGTGAGCCTGGTTACCCCCTCTCAGAACCACAGACTTAGAAATCGCCAGCTCATATACAGTGCATAAAATATATTTATATATATACCCTTATACACCATTTTAATAAAAAATATCACAAAATTCTTCTAAGTCCCTCGGGAAGAGTGAAAGACGCGCAGGTTCATTTTCAGAGCTCCTAGACCTTCCTATAAGAAGTTAGCCAAAAAGTAGCTTCTAAAAACGCTTAGGTTAAGTTTCAGAGATGCTTCTAATGTACCGAAGCTGGACTTAGACATAATTTCACTCTCACAACATTATGGCTGGTTGGAGACAGTCCGAACCACAAATAGCGGGTCCATGGTTCTGGGCATATACTGGGGGGACGGGGACGACTCCCATTAACCCCTGACTATACCGGGGATACGCTTATCACAATGCCTTTCTGGTCTGTGCTGAAGCAGGGCATTCTGGCAGCGAAGTGGCTTGACCTTTATTAGTGAGCCTGATTACCCCCTCTCAGAACCACAGACTTAGAAATCGCCAGCTCATATACAGTGCATAAAATATATTTATATATATACCCTTATACACCATTTTAATAAAAAATATCACAAAATTCTTCTAAGTCCCTCGGGAAGAGTGAAAGACGCGCACGTTCATTTTCAGAGCTCCTAGACCTTCCTATAAGAAGTTAGCCAAAAAGTAGCTTCTAAAAACGCTTAGGTTAAGTTTCAGAGTTGCTTCTAATGTACCGAAGCTGGACTTAGACATAATTTCACTCTCACAACATTATGGCTGGTTGGAGACAGTCCGAACCACAAGTACCGGGTCCATGGTTCTGGGCGTATACTGGGGGGACGGGGACGACTCCCATTAACCCCTGACTATACCGGGGATACGCTTATCACAATGCCTTTCTGGTCTGTGCTGAAGCAGGGCATTCTGGCAGCCAAGTGGCTTGAACTTTATTAGTGAGCCTGGTTACCCCCTCTCGGAACCACAGACTTAGAAATCGCCAGCTCATATAGAGTGCATAAAATATATTTATATATATACCCTTATACACCATTTTAATAAAAAATATCACAAAATTCATCTAAGTCCCTCGGGAAGAGTGAAAGACGCGCACGTTCATTTTCAGAGCTCCTAGACCTTCCTATAAGAAGTTAGCCAAAAAGCAGCTTCTAAAAACGCTTAGGTTAAGTTTCAGAGTTGCTTCTAATGTACCGAAGCTGGACTTAGACATAATTTCACTCTCACAACATTATGGCTGGTTGGAGACAGTCCGAACCACAAATAGCGGGTCCATGGTTCTGGGCATATACTGGGGGGACGGGGACGACTCCCATTAACCCCTGACTATACCGGGGATACGCTTATCACAATGCCTTTCTGGTCTGTGCTGAAGCAGGGCATTCTGGCAGCCAAGTGGCTTGACCTTTATTAGTGAGCCTGGTTACCCCCTCTCAGAACCACAGACTTAGAAATCGCCAGCTCATATACAGTGCATAAAATATATTTATATATATACCCTTATACACCATTTTAATAAAAAATATCACAAAATTCTTCTAAGTCCCTCGGGAAGAGTGAAAGACGCGCACGTTCATTTTCAGAGCTCCTAGACCTTCCTATAAGAAGTTAGCCAAATAGTAGCTTCGAAAAACGCTTAGGTTAAGTTTCAGAGTTGCTTCTAATGTACCGAAGCTGGACTTGGACATAATTTCACTCTCACAACATTATGGCTGGTTGGAGACAGTCCTAACCACAAGTACTGGGTCCATGGTTCTAGGAGTATACTGGGGGGACGGGGACGACTCCCATTAACCCCTGACTATACCGGGGATACACTTATCACAATGCCTTTCTGGTCTGTGCTGAAGCAGGGCATTCTGGCAGCCAAGTGGCTTGACCTTTATTAGTGAGCCTGGTTACCCCCTCTCGGAACCACAGACTTAGAAATCGCCAGCTCATATACAGTGCATAAAATATATTTATATATATACCCTTATACACCATTTTAATAAAAAATATCACAAAATTCTTCTAAGTCCCTCGGGAAGAGTGAAAGACGCGCATGTTCATTTACAGAGCTCCTAGACCTTCCTATAAGAAGTTAGCCAAAAAGCAGCTTCGAAAAACGCTTATGTTAAGTTTCAGAGTTGCTTCTAATGTACCGAAGCTGGACTTAGACATAATTTCACTCTCACAACATTATGGCTGGTTGGAGACAGTCCGAACCACAAATAGCGGGTCCATGGTTCTGGGCATATACTGGGGGGACGGGGACGACTCCCATTAACCCCTGACTATACCGGGGATACGCTTATCACAATGCCTTTCTGGTCTGTGCTGAAGCAGGGCATTCTGGCAGCCAAGTGGCTTGACCTTTATTAGTGAGCCTGGTTACCCCCTCTCAGAACCACAGACTTAGAAATCGCCAGCTCATATACAGTGCATAAAATATATTTATATATATACCCTTATACACCATTTTAATAAAAAATATCACAAAATTCTTCTAAGTCCCTCGGGAAGAGTGAAAGACGCGCACGTTCATTTTCAGAGCTCCTAGACCTTCCTATAAGAAGTTAGCCAAATAGTAGCTTCGAAAAACGCTTAGGTTAAGTTTCAGAGTTGCTTCTAATGTACCGAAGCTGGACTTGGACATAATTTCACTCTCACAACATTATGGCTGGTTGGAGACAGTCCTAACCACAAGTACTGGGTCCATGGTTCTAGGAGTATACTGGGGGGACGGGGACGACTCCCATTAACCCCTGACTATACCGGGGATACGCTTATCACAATGCCTTTCTGGTCTGTGCTGAAGCAGGGCATTCTGGCAGCCAAGTGGCTTGACCTTTATTAGTGAGCCTGGTTACCCCCTCTCAGAACCACAGACTTAGAAATCGCCAGCTCATATACAGTGCATAAAATATATTTATATATATACCCTTATACACCATTTTAATAAAAAATATCACAAAATTCTTCTAAGTCCCTCGGGAAGAGTGAAAGACGCGCACGTTCATTTTCAGAGCTCCTAGACCTTCCTATAAGAAGTTAGCCAAAAAGTAGCTTCTAAAAACGCTTAGGTTAAGTTTCAGAGTTGCTTCTAATGTACCGAAGCTGGACTTAGACATAATTTCACTCTCACAACATTATGGCTGGTTGGAGACAGTCCGAACCACAAATAGCGGGTCCATGGTTCTGGGCATATACTGGGGGGACGGGGACGACTCCCATTAACCCCAGACTATACCGGGGATACGCTTATCACAATGCCTTTCTGGTCTGTGCTGAAGCAGGGCATTCTGGCAGCCAAGTGGCTTGAACTTTATTAGTGAGCCTGGTTACCCCCTCTCGGAACCACAGACTTAGAAATCGCCAGCTCATATAGAGTGCATAAAATATATTTATATATATATACCCTTATACACCATTTTAATAAAAAATATCACAAAATTCTTCTAAGTCCCTCGGGAAGAGTGAAAGACGCGCACGTTCATTTACAGAGCTCCTAGACCTTCCTATAAGAAGTTAGCCAAAAAGCAGCTTCGAAAAACGCTTATGTTAAGTTTCAGAGTTGCTTCTAATGTACCGAAGCTGGACTTAGACATAATTTCACTCTCACAACATTATGGCTGGTTGGAGACAGTCCGAACCACAAATAGCGGGTCCATGGTTCTGGGCATATACTGGGGGGACGGGGACGACTCCCATTAACCCCTGACTATACCGGGGATACGCTTATCACAATGCCTTTCTGGTCTGTGCTGAAGCAGGGCATTCTGGCAGCCAAGTGGCTTGACCTTTATTAGTGAGCCTGGTTACCCCCTCTCAGAACCACAGACTTAGAAATCGCCAGCTCATATACAGTGCATAAAATATATTTATATATATACCCTTATACACCATTTTAATAAAAAATATCACAAAATTCTTCGAAGTCCCTCGGGAAGAGTGAAAGACGCGCAGGTTCATTTTCAGAGCTCCTAGACCTTCCTATAAGAAGTTAGCCAAAAAGTAGCTTCTAAAAACGCTTAGGTTAAGTTTCAGAGTTGCTTCTAATGTACCGAAGCTGGACTTAGACATAATTTCACTCTCACAACATTATGGCTGGTTGGAGACAGTCCGAACCACAAATAGCGGGTCCATGGTTCTGGGCATATACTGGGGGGACGGGGACGACTCCCATTAACCCCTGACTATACCGGGGATACGCTTATCACAATGCCTTTCTGGTCTGTGCTGAAGCAGGGCATTCTGGCAGCCAAGTGGCTTGAACTTTATTAGTGAGCCTGGTTACCCCCTCTCGGAACCACAGACTTAGAAATCGCCAGCTCATATAGAGTGCATAAAATATATTTATATATATACCCTTATACACCATTTTAATAAAAAATATCACAAAATTCTTCTAAGTCCCTCGGGAAGAGTGAAAGACGCGCACGTTCATTTTCATAGCTCCTAGACCTTCCTATAAGAAGTTAGCCAAAAAGCAGCTTCTAAAAACGCTTAGGTTAAGTTTCAGAGTTGCTTCTAATGTACCGAAGCTGGACTTAGACATAATTTCACTCTCACAACATTATGGCTGGTTGGAGACAGTCCGAACCACAAGTACCGGGTCCATGGTTCTGGCCATATACTGGGGGGACGGGGACGACTCCCATTAACCCCTGACTATACCGGGGATACGCTTATCACAATGCCTTTCTGGTCTGTGCTGAAGCAGGGCATTCTGGCAGCCAAGTGGCTTGACCTTTATTAGTGAGCCTGGTTACCCCCTCTCAGAACCACAGACTTAGAAATCGCCAGCTCATATACAGTGCATAAAATATATTTATATATATACCCTTATACACCATTTTAATAAAAAATATCACAAAATTCTTCTAAGTCCCTCGGGAAGAGTGAAAGACGCGCACGTTCATTTTCAGAGCTCCTAGACCTTCCTATAAGAAGTTAGCCAAAAAGTAGCTTCTAAAAACGCTTAGGTTAAGTTTCAGAGTTGCTTCTAATGTACCGAAGCTGGACTTAGACATAATTTCACTCTCACAACATTATGGCTGGTTGGAGACAGTCCGAACCACAAATAGCGGGTCCATGGTTCTGGGCATATACTGGGGGGACGGGGACGACTCCCATTAACCCCTGACTATACCGGGGATACGCTTATCACAATGCCTTTCTGGTCTGTGCTGAAGCAGGGCATTCTGGCAGCCAAGTGGCTTGAACTTTATTAGTGAGCCTGGTTACCCCCTCTCGGAACCACAGACTTAGAAATCGCCAGCTCATATAGAGTGCATAAAATATATTTATATATATATACCCTTATACACCATTTTAATAAAAAATATCACAAAATTCTTCTAAGTCCCTCGGGAAGAGTGAAAGACGCGCACGTTCATTTACAGAGCTCCTAGACCTTCCTATAAGAAGTTAGCCAAAAAGCAGCTTCGAAAAACGCTTATGTTAAGTTTCAGAGTTGCTTCTAATGTACCGAAGCTGGACTTAGACATAATTTCACTCTCACAACATTATGGCTGGTTGGAGACAGTCCGAACCACAAATAGCGGGTCCATGGTTCTGGGCATATACTGGGGGGACGGGGACGACTCCCATTAACCCCTGACTATACCGGGGATACGCTTATCACAATGCCTTTCTGGTCTGTGCTGAAGCAGGGCATTCTGGCAGCCAAGTGGCTTGACCTTTATTAGTGAGCCTGGTTACCCCCTCTCAGAACCACAGACTTAGAAATCGCCAGCTCATATACAGTGCATAAAATATATTTATATATATACCCTTATACACCATTTTAATAAAAAATATCACAAAATTCTTCTAAGTCCCTCGGGAAGAGTGAAAGACGCGCAGGTTCATTTTCAGAGCTCCTAGACCTTCCTATAAGAAGTTAGCCAAAAAGTAGCTTCTAAAAACGCTTAGGTTAAGTTTCAGAGTTGCTTCTAATGTACCGAAGCTGGACTTAGACATAATTTCACTCTCACAACATTATGGCTGGTTGGAGACAGTCCGAACCACAAATAGCGGGTCCATGGTTCTGGGCATATACTGGGGGGACGGGGACGACTCCCATTAACCCCTGACTATACCGGGGATACGCTTATCACAATGCCTTTCTGGTCTGTGCTGAAGCAGGGCATTCTGGCAGCCAAGTGGCTTGAACTTTATTAGTGAGCCTGGTTACCCCCTCTCGGAACCACAGACTTAGAAATCGCCAGCTCATATAGAGTGCATAAAATATATTTATATATATACCCTTATACACCATTTTAATAAAAAATATCACAAAATTCTTCTAAGTCCCTCGGGAAGAGTGAAAGACGCGCACGTTCATTTTCAGAGCTCCTAGACCTTCCTATAAGAAGTTAGCCAAAAAGCAGCTTCTAAAAACGCTTAGGTTAAGTTTCAGAGTTGCTTCTAATGTACCGAAGCTGGACTTAGACATAATTTCACTCTCACAACATTATGGCTGGTTGGAGACAGTCCGAACCACAAATAGCGGGTCCATGGTTCTGGGCATATACTGGGGGGACGGGGACGACTCCCATTAACCCTTGACTATACCGGGGATACGCTTATCACAATGCCTTTCTGGTCTGTGCTGAAGCAGGGCATTCTGGCAGCCAAGTGGCTTGACCTTTATTAGTGAGCCTGGTTACCCCCTCTCAGAACCACAGACTTAGAAATCGCCAGCTCATATACAGTGCATAAAATATATTTATATATATACCCTTATACACCATTTTAATAAAAAATATCACAAAATTCTTCTAAGTCCCTCGGGAAGAGTGAAAGACGCGCAGGTTCATTTTCAGAGCTCCTAGACCTTCCTATAAGAAGTTAGCCAAAAAGTAGCTTCTAAAAACGCTTAGGTTAAGTTTCAGAGTTGCTTCTAATGTACCGAAGCTGGACTTAGACATAATTTCACTCTCACAACATTATGGCTGGTTGGAGACAGTCCGAACCACAAGTACCGGGTCCATGGTTCTGGCCATATACTGGGGGGACGGGGACGACTCCCATTAACCCCTGACTATACCGGGGATACGCTTATCACAATGCCTTTCTGGTCTGTGCTGAAGCAGGGCATTCTGGCAGCCAAGTGGCTTGACCTTTATTAGTGAGCCTGGTTACCCCCTCTCAGAACCACAGACTTAGAAATCGCCAGCTCATATACAGTGCATAAAATATATTTATATATATACCCTTATACACCATTTTAATAAAAAATATCACAAAATTCTTCTAAGTCCCTCGGGAAGAGTGAAAGACGCGCAGGTTCATTTTCAGAGCTCCTAGACCTTCCTATAAGAAGTTAGCCAAAAAGTAGCTTCTAAAAACGCTTAGGTTAAGTTTCAGAGTTGCTTCTAATGTACCGAAGCTGGACTTAGACATAATTTCACTCTCACAACATTATGGCTGGTTGGAGACAGTCCGAACCACAAATAGCGGGTCCATGGTTCTGGGCATATACTGGGGGGACGGGGACGACTCCCATTAACCCCTGACTATACCGGGGATACGCTTATCACAATGCCTTTCTGGTCTGTGCTGAAGCAGGGCATTCTGGCAGCCAAGTGGCTTGAACTTTATTAGTGAGCCTGGTTACCCCCTCTCGGAACCACAGACTTAGAAATCGCCAGCTCATATAGAGTGCATAAAATATATTTATATATATACCCTTATACACCATTTTAATAAAAAATATCACAAAATTCTTCTAAGTCCCTCGGGAAGAGTGAAAGACGCGCACGTTCATTTTCAGAGCTCCTAGACCTTCCTATAAGAAGTTAGCCAAAAAGCAGCTTCTAAAAACGCTTAGGTTAAGTTTCAGAGTTGCTTCTAATGTACCGAAGCTGGACTTAGACATAATTTCACTCTCACAACATTATGGCTGGTTGGAGACAGTCCGAACCACAAATAGCGGGTCCATGGTTCTGGGCATATACTGGGGGGACGGGGACGACTCCCATTAACCCTTGACTATACCGGGGATACGCTTATCACAATGCCTTTCTGGTCTGTGCTGAAGCAGGGCATTCTGGCAGCCAAGTGGCTTGACCTTTATTAGTGAGCCTGGTTACCCCCTCTCAGAACCACAGACTTAGAAATCGCCAGCTCATATACAGTGCATAAAATATATTTATATATATACCCTTATACACCATTTTAATAAAAAATATCACAAAATTCTTCTAAGTCCCTCGGGAAGAGTGAAAGACGCGCAGGTTCATTTTCAGAGCTCCTAGACCTTCCTATAAGAAGTTAGCCAAAAAGTAGCTTCTAAAAACGCTTAGGTTAAGTTTCAGAGTTGCTTCTAATGTACCGAAGCTGGACTTAGACATAATTTCACTCTCACAACATTATGGCTGGTTGGAGACAGTCCGAACCACAAATAGCGGGTCCATGGTTCTGGGCATATACTGGGGGGACGGGGACGACTCCCATTAACCCCTGACTATACCGGGGATACGCTTATCACAATGCCTTTCTGGTCTGTGCTGAAGCAGGGCATTCTGGCAGCCAAGTGGCTTGACCTTTATTAGTGAGCCTGATTACCCCCTCTCAGAACCACAGACTTAGAAATCGCCAGCTCATATACAGTGCATAAAATATATTTATATATATACCCTTATACACCATTTTAATAAAAAATATCACAAAATTCTTCTAAGTCCCTCGGGAAGAGTGAAAGACGCGCACGTTCATTTTCAGAGCTCCTAGACCTTCCTATAAGAAGTTAGCCAAAAAGCAGCTTCTAAAAACGCTTAGGTTAAGTTTCAGAGTTGCTTCTAATGTACCGAAGCTGGACAGACATAATTTCACTCTCACAACATTATGGCTGGTTGGAGACAGTCCGAACCACAAATAGCGGGTCCATGGTTCTGGGCATATACTGGGGGGACGGGGACGACTCCCATTAACCCCTGACTATACCGGGGATACGCTTATCACAATGCCTTTCTGGTCTGTGCTGAAGCAGGGCATTCTGGCAGCCAAGTGGCTTGACCTTTATTAGTGAGCCTGGTTACCCCCTCTCAGAACCACAGACTTAGAAATCGCCAGCTCATATACAGTGCATAAAATATATTTATATATATACCCTTATACACCATTTTAATAAAAAATATCACAAAATTCTTCTAAGTCCCTCGGGAAGAGTGAAAGACGCGCACGTTCATTTTCAGAGCTCCTAGACCTTCCTATAAGAAGTTAGCCAAAAAGCAGCTTCTAAAAACGCTTAGGTTAAGTTTCAGAGTTGCTTCTAATGTACCGAAGCTGGACAGACATAATTTCACTCTCACAACATTATGGCTGGTTGGAGACAGTCCGAACCACAAATAGCGGGTCCATGGTTCTGGGCATATACTGGGGGGACGGGGACGACTCCCATTAACCCCTGACTATACCGGGGATACGCTTATCACAATGCCTTTCTGGTCTGTGCTGAAGCAGGGCATTCTGGCAGCCAAGTGGCTTGACCTTTATTAGTGAGCCTGGTTACCCCCTCTCAGAACCACAGACTTAGAAATCGCCAGCTCATATACAGTGCATAAAATATATTTATATATATACCCTTATACACCATTTTAATAAAAAATATCACAAAATTCTTCTAAGTCCCTCGGGAAGAGTGAAAGACGCGCACGTTCATTTTCAGAGCTCCTAGACCTTCCTATAAGAAGTTAGCCAAAAAGTAGCTTCGAAAAACGCTTAGGTAAAGTTTCAGAGTTGCTTCTAATGTACCGAAGCTGGACTTAGACATAATTTCACTCTCACAACATTATGGCTGGTTGGAGACAGTCTGAACCACAAGTACCGGGTCCATGGTTCTGGGCGTATACTGGGGGGACGGGGATGACTCCCATTAACCCCTGACTAAACCGGGGATACGCTTAACACAATGCCTTTCTGGTCTGTGCTGAAGCAGGGCATTTTGGCAGCCACGTGGCTTGACCTTTATTAGTGAGCCTGGTTACCCCCTCTCGGAACCACAGAATTAGAAATCGCCAGCTCATATACAGTGCATAAAATATATTTATATATATACCCTTATACACCACTTTAATAAAAAATATCACAAAATTCTTCTAAGTCCCTCGGGAAGAGTGAAAGACGCGCACGTTCATTTTCAGAGCTCCTAGACCTTCCTATAAGAAGTTAGCCAAAAAGCAGCTTCTAAAAACGCTTAGGTTAAGTTTCAGAGTTGCTTCTAATGTACCGAAGCTGGACTTAGACATAATTTCACTCTCACAACATTATGGCTGGTTGGAGACAGTCCGAACCACAAATAGCGGGTCCATGGTTCTGGGCATATACTGGGGGGACGGGGACGACTCCCATTAACCCTTGACTATACCGGGGATACGCTTATCACAATGCCTTTCTGGTCTGTGCTGAAGCAGGGCATTCTGGCAGCCAAGTGGCTTGACCTTTATTAGTGAGCCTGGTTACCCCCTCTCAGAACCACAGACTTAGAAATCGCCAGCTCATATACAGTGCATAAAATATATTTATATATATACCCTTATACACCATTTTAATAAAAAATATCACAAAATTCTTCTAAGTCCCTCGGGAAGAGTGAAAGACGCGCAGGTTCATTTTCAGAGCTCCTAGACCTTCCTATAAGAAGTTAGCCAAAAAGTAGCTTCTAAAAACGCTTAGGTTAAGTTTCAGAGTTGCTTCTAATGTACCGAAGCTGGACTTAGACATAATTTCACTCTCACAACATTATGGCTGGTTGGAGACAGTCCGAACCACAAGTACCGGGTCCATGGTTCTGGCCATATACTGGGGGGACGGGGACGACTCCCATTAACCCCTGACTATACCGGGGATACGCTTATCACAATGCCTTTCTGGTCTGTGCTGAAGCAGGGCATTCTGGCAGCCAAGTGGCTTGACCTTTATTAGTGAGCCTGGTTACCCCCTCTCAGAACCACAGACTTAGAAATCGCCAGCTCATATACAGTGCATAAAATATATTTATATATATACCCTTATACACCATTTTAATAAAAAATATCACAAAATTCTTCTAAGTCCCTCGGGAAGAGTGAAAGACGCGCACGTTCATTTTCAGAGCTCCTAGACCTTCCTATAAGAAGTTAGCCAAATAGTAGCTTCGAAAAACGCTTAGGTTAAGTTTCAGAGTTGCTTCTAATGTACCGAAGCTGGACTTGGACATAATTTCACTCTCACAACATTATGGCTGGTTGGAGACAGTCCTAACCACAAGTACTGGGTCCATGGTTCTAGGAGTATACTGGGGGGACGGGGACGACTCCCATTAACCCCTGACTATACCGGGGATACGCTTATCACAATGCCTTTCTGGTCTGTGCTGAAGCAGGGCATTCTGGCAGCCAAGTGGCTTGACCTTTATTAGTGAGCCTGGTTACCCCCTCTCAGAACCACAGACTTAGAAATCGCCAGCTCATATACAGTGCATAAAATATATTTATATATATACCCTTATACACCATTTTAATAAAAAATATCACAAAATTCTTCTAAGTCCCTCGGGAAGAGTGAAAGACGCGCACGTTCATTTTCAGAGCTCCTAGACCTTCCTATAAGAAGTTAGCCAAAAAGTAGCTTCTAAAAACGCTTAGGTTAAGTTTCAGAGTTGCTTCTAATGTACCGAAGCTGGACTTAGACATAATTTCACTCTCACAACATTATGGCTGGTTGGAGACAGTCCGAACCACAAATAGCGGGTCCATGGTTCTGGGCATATACTGGGGGGACGGGGACGACTCCCATTAACCCCTGACTATACCGGGGATACGCTTATCACAATGCCTTTCTGGTCTGTGCTGAAGCAGGGCATTCTGGCAGCCAAGTGGCTTGAACTTTATTAGTGAGCCTGGTTACCCCCTCTCGGAACCACAGACTTAGAAATCGCCAGCTCATATACAGTGCATAAAATATATTTATATATATACCCTTATACACCATTTTAATAAAAAATATCACAAAATTCTTCTAAGTCCCTCGGGAAGAGTGAAAGACGCGCAGGTTCATTTTCAGAGCTCCTAGACCTTCCTATAAGAAGTTAGCCAAAAAGTAGCTTCTAAAAACGCTTAGGTTAAGTTTCAGAGTTGCTTCTAATGTACCGAAGCTGGACTTAGACATAATTTCACTCTCACAACATTATGGCTGGTTGGAGACAGTCCGAACCACAAATAGCGGGTCCATGGTTCTGGGCATATACTGGGGGGACGGGGACGACTCCCATTAACCCCTGACTATACCGGGGATACGCTTATCACAATGCCTTTCTGGTCTGTGCTGAAGCAGGGCATTCTGGCAGCCAAGTGGCTTGAACTTTATTAGTGAGCCTGGTTACCCCCTCTCGGAACCACAGACTTAGAAATCGCCAGCTCATATAGAGTGCATAAAATATATTTATATATATACCCTTATACACCATTTTAATAAAAAATATCACAAAATTCTTCTAAGTCCCTCGGGAAGAGTGAAAGACGCGCACGTTCATTTTCAGAGCTCCTAGACCTTCCTATAAGAAGTTAGCCAAAAAGCAGCTTCTAAAAACGCTTAGGTTAAGTTTCAGAGTTGCTTCTAATGTACCGAAGCTGGACTTAGACATAATTTCACTCTCACAACATTATGGCTGGTTGGAGACAGTCCGAACCACAAATAGCGGGTCCATGGTTCTGGGCATATACTGGGGGGACGGGGACGACTCCCATTAACCCTTGACTATACCGGGGATACGCTTATCACAATGCCTTTCTGGTCTGTGCTGAAGCAGGGCATTCTGGCAGCCAAGTGGCTTGACCTTTATTAGTGAGCCTGGTTACCCCCTCTCAGAACCACAGACTTAGAAATCGCCAGCTCATATACAGTGCATAAAATATATTTATATATATACCCTTATACACCATTTTAATAAAAAATATCACAAAATTCTTCTAAGTCCCTCGGGAAGAGTGAAAGACGCGCAGGTTCATTTTCAGAGCTCCTAGACCTTCCTATAAGAAGTTAGCCAAAAAGTAGCTTCTAAAAACGCTTAGGTTAAGTTTCAGTGTTGCTTCTAATGTACCGAAGCTGGACTTAGACATAATTTCACTCTCACAACATTATGGCTGGTTGGAGACAGTCCGAACCACAAATAGCGGGTCCATGGTTCTGGGCATATACTGGGGGGACGGGGACGACTCCCATTAACCCCTGACTATACCGGGGATACGCTTATCACAATGCCTTTCTGGTCTGTGCTGAAGCAGGGCATTCTGGCAGCCAAGTGGCTTGACCTTTATTAGTGAGCCTGATTACCCCCTCTCAGAACCACAGACTTAGAAATCGCCAGCTCATATACAGTGCATAAAATATATTTATATATATACCCTTATACACCATTTTAATAAAAAATATCACAAAATTCTTCTAAGTCCCTCGGGAAGAGTGAAAGACGCGCACGTTCATTTTCAGAGCTCCTAGACCTTCCTATAAGAAGTTAGCCAAAAAGCAGCTTCTAAAAACGCTTAGGTTAAGTTTCAGAGTTGCTTCTAATGTACCGAAGCTGGACAGACATAATTTCACTCTCACAACATTATGGCTGGTTGGAGACAGTCCGAACCACAAATAGCGGGTCCATGGTTCTGGGCATATACTGGGGGGACGGGGACGACTCCCATTAACCCCTGACTATACCGGGGATACGCTTATCACAATGCCTTTCTGGTCTGTGCTGAAGCAGGGCATTCTGGCAGCCAAGTGGCTTGACCTTTATTAGTGAGCCTGGTTACCCCCTCTCAGAACCACAGACTTAGAAATCGCCAGCTCATATACAGTGCATAAAATATATTTATATATATACCCTTATACACCATTTTAATAAAAAATATCACAAAATTCTTCTAAGTCCCTCGGGAAGAGTGAAAGACGCGCACGTTCATTTTCAGAGCTCCTAGACCTTCCTATAAGAAGTTAGCCAAAAAGTAGCTTCGAAAAACGCTTAGGTAAAGTTTCAGAGTTGCTTCTAATGTACCGAAGCTGGACTTAGACATAATTTCACTCTCACAACATTATGGCTGGTTGGAGACAGTCTGAACCACAAGTACCGGGTCCATGGTTCTGGGCGTATACTGGGGGGACGGGGATGACTCCCATTAACCCCTGACTAAACCGGGGATACGCTTAACACAATGCCTTTCTGGTCTGTGCTGAAGCAGGGCATTTTGGCAGCCACGTGGCTTGACCTTTATTAGTGAGCCTGGTTACCCCCTCTCGGAACCACAGAATTAGAAATCGCCAGCTCATATACAGTGCATAAAATATATTTATATATATACCCTTATACACCACTTTAATAAAAAATATCACAAAATTCTTCTAAGTCCCTCGGGAAGAGTGAAAGACGCGCACGTTCATTTTCAGAGCTCCTAGACCTTCCTATAAGAAGTTAGCCAAAAAGCAGCTTCTAAAAACGCTTAGGTTAAGTTTCAGAGTTGCTTCTAATGTACCGAAGCTGGACTTAGACATAATTTCACTCTCACAACATTATGGCTGGTTGGAGACAGTCCGAACCACAAATAGCGGGTCCATGGTTCTGGGCATATACTGGGGGGACGGGGACGACTCCCATTAACCCCTGACTATACCGGGGATACGCTTATCACAATGCCTTTCTGGTCTGTGCTGAAGCAGGGCATTCTGGCAGCCAAGTGGCTTGACCTTTATTAGTGAGCCTGGTTACCCCCTCTCAGAACCACAGACTTAGAAATCGCCAGCTCATATACAGTGCATAAAATATATTTATATATATACCCTTATACACCATTTTAATAAAAAATATCACAAAATTCTTCTAAGTCCCTCGGGAAGAGTGAAAGACGCGCAGGTTCATTTTCAGAGCTCCTAGACCTTCCTATAAGAAGTTAGCCAAAAAGTAGCTTCTAAAAACGCTTAGGTTAAGTTTCAGAGTTGCTTCTAATGTACCGAAGCTGGACAGACATAATTTCACTCTCACAACATTATGGCTGGTTGGAGACAGTCCGAACCACAAGTACCGGGTCCATGGTTCTGGGCATATACTGGGGGGACGGGGACGACTCCCATTAACCCCTGACTATACCGGGGATACGCTTATCACAATGCCTTTCTGGTCTGTGCTGAAGCAGGGCATTCTGGCAGCCAAGTGGCTTGACCTTTATTAGTGAGCCTGGTTACCCCCTCTCAGAACCACAGACTTAGAAATCGCCAGCTCATATACAGTGCATAAAATATATTTATATATATACCCTTATACACCATTTTAATAAAAAATATCACAAAATTCTTCTAAGTCCCTCGGGAAGAGTGAAAGACGCGCACGTTCATTTTCAGAGCTCCTAGACCTTCCTATAAGAAGTTAGCCAAAAAGCAGCTTCTAAAAACGCTTAGGTTAAGTTTCAGAGTTGCTTCTAATGTACCGAAGCTGGACAGACATAATTTCACTCTCACAACATTATGGCTGGTTGGAGACAGTCCGAACCACAAATAGCGGGTCCATGGTTCTGGGCATATACTGGGGGGACGGGGACGACTCCCATTAACCCCTGACTATACCGGGGATACGCTTATCACAATGCCTTTCTGGTCTGTGCTGAAGCAGGGCATTCTGGCAGCCAAGTGGCTTGACCTTTATTAGTGAGCCTGGTTACCCCCTCTCAGAACCACAGACTTAGAAATCGCCAGCTCATATACAGTGCATAAAATATATTTATATATATACCCTTATACACCATTTTAATAAAAAATATCACAAAATTCTTCTAAGTCCCTCGGGAAGAGTGAAAGACGCGCACGTTCATTTTCAGAGCTCCTAGACCTTCCTATAAGAAGTTAGCCAAAAAGTAGCTTCGAAAAACGCTTAGGTAAAGTTTCAGAGTTGCTTCTAATGTACCGAAGCTGGACTTAGACATAATTTCACTCTCACAACATTATGGCTGGTTGGAGACAGTCTGAACCACAAGTACCGGGTCCATGGTTCTGGGCGTATACTGGGGGGACGGGGATGACTCCCATTAACCCCTGACTAAACCGGGGATACGCTTAACACAATGCCTTTCTGGTCTGTGCTGAAGCAGGGCATTTTGGCAGCCACGTGGCTTGACCTTTATTAGTGAGCCTGGTTACCCCCTCTCGGAACCACAGAATTAGAAATCGCCAGCTCATATACAGTGCATAAAATATATTTATATATATACCCTTATACACCACTTTAATAAAAAATATCACAAAATTCTTCTAAGTCCCTCGGGAAGAGTGAAAGACGCGCACGTTCATTTTCAGAGCTCCTAGACCTTCCTATAAGAAGTTAGCCAAAAAGCAGCTTCTAAAAACGCTTAGGTTAAGTTTCAGAGTTGCTTCTAATGTACCGAAGCTGGACTTAGACATAATTTCACTCTCACAACATTATGGCTGGTTGGAGACAGTCCGAACCACAAATAGCGGGTCCATGGTTCTGGGCATATACTGGGGGGACGGGGACGACTCCCATTAACCCCTGACTATACCGGGGATACGCTTATCACAATGCCTTTCTGGTCTGTGCTGAAGCAGGGCATTCTGGCAGCCAAGTGGCTTGACCTTTATTAGTGAGCCTGGTTACCCCCTCTCAGAACCACAGACTTAGAAATCGCCAGCTCATATACAGTGCATAAAATATATTTATATATATACCCTTATACACCATTTTAATAAAAAATATCACAAAATTCTTCTAAGTCCCTCGGGAAGAGTGAAAGACGCGCAGGTTCATTTTCAGAGCTCCTAGACCTTCCTATAAGAAGTTAGCCAAAAAGTAGCTTCTAAAAACGCTTAGGTTAAGTTTCAGAGTTGCTTCTAATGTACCGAAGCTGGACAGACATAATTTCACTCTCACAACATTATGGCTGGTTGGAGACAGTCCGAACCACAAGTACCGGGTCCATGGTTCTGGGCATATACTGGGGGGACGGGGACGACTCCCATTAACCCCTGACTATACCGGGGATACGCTTATCACAATGCCTTTCTGGTCTGTGCTGAAGCAGGGCATTCTGGCAGCCAAGTGGCTTGACCTTTATTAGTGAGCCTGGTTACCCCCTCTCAGAACCACAGACTTAGAAATCGCCAGCTCATATACAGTGCATAAAATATATTTATATATATACCCTTATACACCATTTTAATAAAAAATATCACAAAATTCTTCTAAGTCCCTCGGGAAGAGTGAAAGACGCGCACGTTCATTTTCAGAGCTCCTAGACCTTCCTATAAGAAGTTAGCCAAATAGTAGCTTCGAAAAACGCTTAGGTTAAGTTTCAGAGTTGCTTCTAATGTACCGAAGCTGGACTTGGACATAATTTCACTCTCACAACATTATGGCTGGTTGGAGACAGTCCTAACCACAAGTACTGGGTCCATGGTTCTAGGAGTATACTGGGGGGACGGGGACGACTCCCATTAACCCCTGACTATACCGGGGATACGCTTATCACAATGCCTTTCTGGTCTGTGCTGAAGCAGGGCATTCTGGCAGCCAAGTGGCTTGACCTTTATTAGTGAGCCTGGTTACCCCCTCTCAGAACCACAGACTTAGAAATCGCCAGCTCATATACAGTGCATAAAATATATTTATATATATACCCTTATACACCATTTTAATAAAAAATATCACAAAATTCTTCTAAGTCCCTCGGGAAGAGTGAAAGACGCGCACGTTCATTTTCAGAGCTCCTAGACCTTCCTATAAGAAGTTAGCCAAAAAGTAGCTTCTAAAAACGCTTAGGTTAAGTTTCAGAGTTGCTTCTAATGTACCGAAGCTGGACTTAGACATAATTTCACTCTCACAACATTATGGCTGGTTGGAGACAGTCCGAACCACAAATAGCGGGTCCATGGTTCTGGGCATATACTGGGGGGACGGGGACGACTCCCATTAACCCCTGACTATACCGGGGATACGCTTATCACAATGCCTTTCTGGTCTGTGCTGAAGCAGGGCATTCTGGCAGCCAAGTGGCTTGAACTTTATTAGTGAGCCTGGTTACCCCCTCTCGGAACCACAGACTTAGAAATCGCCAGCTCATATACAGTGCATAAAATATATTTATATATATACCCTTATACACCATTTTAATAAAAAATATCACAAAATTCTTCTAAGTCCCTCGGGAAGAGTGAAAGACGCGCAGGTTCATTTTCAGAGCTCCTAGACCTTCCTATAAGAAGTTAGCCAAAAAGTAGCTTCTAAAAACGCTTAGGTTAAGTTTCAGAGTTGCTTCTAATGTACCGAAGCTGGACTTAGACATAATTTCACTCTCACAACATTATGGCTGGTTGGAGACAGTCCGAACCACAAATAGCGGGTCCATGGTTCTGGGCATATACTGGGGGGACGGGGACGACTCCCATTAACCCCTGACTATACCGGGGATACGCTTATCACAATGCCTTTCTGGTCTGTGCTGAAGCAGGGCATTCTGGCAGCCAAGTGGCTTGAACTTTATTAGTGAGCCTGGTTACCCCCTCTCGGAACCACAGACTTAGAAATCGCCAGCTCATATAGAGTGCATAAAATATATTTATATATATACCCTTATACACCATTTTAATAAAAAATATCACAAAATTCTTCTAAGTCCCTCGGGAAGAGTGAAAGACGCGCACGTTCATTTTCAGAGCTCCTAGACCTTCCTATAAGAAGTTAGCCAAAAAGCAGCTTCTAAAAACGCTTAGGTTAAGTTTCAGAGTTGCTTCTAATGTACCGAAGCTGGACTTAGACATAATTTCACTCTCACAACATTATGGCTGGTTGGAGACAGTCCGAACCACAAATAGCGGGTCCATGGTTCTGGGCATATACTGGGGGGACGGGGACGACTCCCATTAACCCTTGACTATACCGGGGATACGCTTATCACAATGCCTTTCTGGTCTGTGCTGAAGCAGGGCATTCTGGCAGCCAAGTGGCTTGACCTTTATTAGTGAGCCTGGTTACCCCCTCTCAGAACCACAGACTTAGAAATCGCCAGCTCATATACAGTGCATAAAATATATTTATATATATACCCTTATACACCATTTTAATAAAAAATATCACAAAATTCTTCTAAGTCCCTCGGGAAGAGTGAAAGACGCGCAGGTTCATTTTCAGAGCTCCTAGACCTTCCTATAAGAAGTTAGCCAAAAAGTAGCTTCTAAAAACGCTTAGGTTAAGTTTCAGAGTTGCTTCTAATGTACCGAAGCTGGACTTAGACATAATTTCACTCTCACAACATTATGGCTGGTTGGAGACAGTCCGAACCACAAATAGCGGGTCCATGGTTCTGGGCATATACTGGGGGGACGGGGACGACTCCCATTAACCCCTGACTATACCGGGGATACGCTTATCACAATGCCTTTCTGGTCTGTGCTGAAGCAGGGCATTCTGGCAGCCAAGTGGCTTGACCTTTATTAGTGAGCCTGATTACCCCCTCTCAGAACCACAGACTTAGAAATCGCCAGCTCATATACAGTGCATAAAATATATTTATATATATACCCTTATACACCATTTTAATAAAAAATATCACAAAATTCTTCTAAGTCCCTCGGGAAGAGTGAAAGACGCGCACGTTCATTTTCAGAGCTCCTAGACCTTCCTATAAGAAGTTAGCCAAAAAGCAGCTTCTAAAAACGCTTAGGTTAAGTTTCAGAGTTGCTTCTAATGTACCGAAGCTGGACAGACATAATTTCACTCTCACAACATTATGGCTGGTTGGAGACAGTCCGAACCACAAATAGCGGGTCCATGGTTCTGGGCATATACTGGGGGGACGGGGACGACTCCCATTAACCCCTGACTATACCGGGGATACGCTTATCACAATGCCTTTCTGGTCTGTGCTGAAGCAGGGCATTCTGGCAGCCAAGTGGCTTGACCTTTATTAGTGAGCCTGGTTACCCCCTCTCAGAACCACAGACTTAGAAATCGCCAGCTCATATACAGTGCATAAAATATATTTATATATATACCCTTATACACCATTTTAATAAAAAATATCACAAAATTCTTCTAAGTCCCTCGGGAAGAGTGAAAGACGCGCACGTTCATTTTCAGAGCTCCTAGACCTTCCTATAAGAAGTTAGCCAAAAAGTAGCTTCGAAAAACGCTTAGGTAAAGTTTCAGAGTTGCTTCTAATGTACCGAAGCTGGACTTAGACATAATTTCACTCTCACAACATTATGGCTGGTTGGAGACAGTCTGAACCACAAGTACCGGGTCCATGGTTCTGGGCGTATACTGGGGGGACGGGGATGACTCCCATTAACCCCTGACTAAACCGGGGATACGCTTAACACAATGCCTTTCTGGTCTGTGCTGAAGCAGGGCATTTTGGCAGCCACGTGGCTTGACCTTTATTAGTGAGCCTGGTTACCCCCTCTCGGAACCACAGAATTAGAAATCGCCAGCTCATATACAGTGCATAAAAAATATTTATATATATACCCTTATACACCACTTTAATAAAAAATATCACAAAATTCTTCTAAGTCCCTCGGGAAGAGTGAAAGACGCGCACGTTCATTTTCAGAGCTCCTAGACCTTCCTATAAGAAGTTAGCCAAAAAGCAGCTTCTAAAAACGCTTAGGTTAAGTTTCAGAGTTGCTTCTAATGTACCGAAGCTGGACTTAGACATAATTTCACTCTCACAACATTATGGCTGGTTGGAGACAGTCCGAACCACAAATAGCGGGTCCATGGTTCTGGGCATATACTGGGGGGACGGGGACGACTCCCATTAACCCTTGACTATACCGGGGATACGCTTATCACAATGCCTTTCTGGTCTGTGCTGAAGCAGGGCATTCTGGCAGCCAAGTGGCTTGACCTTTATTAGTGAGCCTGGTTACCCCCTCTCAGAACCACAGACTTAGAAATCGCCAGCTCATATACAGTGCATAAAATATATTTATATATATACCCTTATACACCATTTTAATAAAAAATATCACAAAATTCTTCTAAGTCCCTCGGGAAGAGTGAAAGACGCGCAGGTTCATTTTCAGAGCTCCTAGACCTTCCTATAAGAAGTTAGCCAAAAAGTAGCTTCTAAAAACGCTTAGGTTAAGTTTCAGAGTTGCTTCTAATGTACCGAAGCTGGACTTAGACATAATTTCACTCTCACAACATTATGGCTGGTTGGAGACAGTCCGAACCACAAGTACCGGGTCCATGGTTCTGGCCATATACTGGGGGGACGGGGACGACTCCCATTAACCCCTGACTATACCGGGGATACGCTTATCACAATGCCTTTCTGGTCTGTGCTGAAGCAGGGCATTCTGGCAGCCAAGTGGCTTGACCTTTATTAGTGAGCCTGGTTACCCCCTCTCAGAACCACAGACTTAGAAATCGCCAGCTCATATACAGTGCATAAAATATATTTATATATATACCCTTATACACCATTTTAATAAAAAATATCACAAAATTCTTCTAAGTCCCTCGGGAAGAGTGAAAGACGCGCACGTTCATTTTCAGAGCTCCTAGACCTTCCTATAAGAAGTTAGCCAAATAGTAGCTTCGAAAAACGCTTAGGTTAAGTTTCAGAGTTGCTTCTAATGTACCGAAGCTGGACTTGGACATAATTTCACTCTCACAACATTATGGCTGGTTGGAGACAGTCCTAACCACAAGTACTGGGTCCATGGTTCTAGGAGTATACTGGGGGGACGGGGACGACTCCCATTAACCCCTGACTATACCGGGGATACGCTTATCACAATGCCTTTCTGGTCTGTGCTGAAGCAGGGCATTCTGGCAGCCAAGTGGCTTGACCTTTATTAGTGAGCCTGGTTACCCCCTCTCAGAACCACAGACTTAGAAATCGCCAGCTCATATACAGTGCATAAAATATATTTATATATATACCCTTATACACCATTTTAATAAAAAATATCACAAAATTCTTCTAAGTCCCTCGGGAAGAGTGAAAGACGCGCACGTTCATTTTCAGAGCTCCTAGACCTTCCTATAAGAAGTTAGCCAAATAGTAGCTTCGAAAAACGCTTAGGTTAAGTTTCAGAGTTGCTTCTAATGTACCGAAGCTGGACTTGGACATAATTTCACTCTCACAACATTATGGCTGGTTGGAGACAGTCCTAACCACAAGTACTGGGTCCATGGTTCTAGGAGTATACTGGGGGGACGGGGACGACTCCCATTAACCCCTGACTATACCGGGGATACGCTTATCACAATGCCTTTCTGGTCTGTGCTGAAGCAGGGCATTCTGGCAGCCAAGTGGCTTGACCTTTATTAGTGAGCCTGGTTACCCCCTCTCAGAACCACAGACTTAGAAATCGCCAGCTCATATACAGTGCATAAAATATATTTATATATATACCCTTATACACCATTTTAATAAAAAATATCACAAAATTCTTCTAAGTCCCTCGGGAAGAGTGAAAGACGCGCACGTTCATTTTCAGAGCTCCTAGACCTTCCTATAAGAAGTTAGCCAAAAAGTAGCTTCTAAAAACGCTTAGGTTAAGTTTCAGAGTTGCTTCTAATGTACCGAAGCTGGACTTAGACATAATTTCACTCTCACAACATTATGGCTGGTTGGAGACAGTCTGAACCACAAGTACCGGGTCCATGGTTCTGGGCGTATACTGGGGGGACGGGGATGACTCCCATTAACCCCTGACTAAACCGGGGATACGCTTAACACAATGCCTTTCTGGTCTGTGCTGAAGCAGGGCATTTTGGCAGCCACGTGGCTTGACCTTTATTAGTGAGCCTGGTTACCCCCTCTCGGAACCACAGAATTAGAAATCGCCAGCTCATATACAGTGCATAAAATATATTTATATATATACCCTTATACACCACTTTAATAAAAAATATCACAAAATTCTTCTAAGTCCCTCGGGAAGAGTGAAAGACGCGCACGTTCATTTTCAGAGCTCCTAGACCTTCCTATAAGAAGTTAGCCAAAAAGCAGCTTCTAAAAACGCTTAGGTTAAGTTTCAGAGTTGCTTCTAATGTACCGAAGCTGGACTTAGACATAATTTCACTCTCACAACATTATGGCTGGTTGGAGACAGTCCGAACCACAAATAGCGGGTCCATGGTTCTGGGCATATACTGGGGGGACGGGGACGACTCCCATTAACCCTTGACTATACCGGGGATACGCTTATCACAATGCCTTTCTGGTCTGTGCTGAAGCAGGGCATTCTGGCAGCCAAGTGGCTTGACCTTTATTAGTGAGCCTGGTTACCCCCTCTCAGAACCACAGACTTAGAAATCGCCAGCTCATATACAGTGCATAAAATATATTTATATATATACCCTTATACACCATTTTAATAAAAAATATCACAAAATTCTTCTAAGTCCCTCGGGAAGAGTGAAAGACGCGCAGGTTCATTTTCAGAGCTCCTAGACCTTCCTATAAGAAGTTAGCCAAAAAGTAGCTTCTAAAAACGCTTAGGTTAAGTTTCAGAGTTGCTTCTAATGTACCGAAGCTGGACTTAGACATAATTTCACTCTCACAACATTATGGCTGGTTGGAGACAGTCCGAACCACAAGTACCGGGTCCATGGTTCTGGCCATATACTGGGGGGACGGGGACGACTCCCATTAACCCCTGACTATACCGGGGATACGCTTATCACAATGCCTTTCTGGTCTGTGCTGAAGCAGGGCATTCTGGCAGCCAAGTGGCTTGACCTTTATTAGTGAGCCTGGTTACCCCCTCTCAGAACCACAGACTTAGAAATCGCCAGCTCATATACAGTGCATAAAATATATTTATATATATACCCTTATACACCATTTTAATAAAAAATATCACAAAATTCTTCTAAGTCCCTCGGGAAGAGTGAAAGACGCGCACGTTCATTTTCAGAGCTCCTAGACCTTCCTATAAGAAGTTAGCCAAATAGTAGCTTCGAAAAACGCTTAGGTTAAGTTTCAGAGTTGCTTCTAATGTACCGAAGCTGGACTTGGACATAATTTCACTCTCACAACATTATGGCTGGTTGGAGACAGTCCTAACCACAAGTACTGGGTCCATGGTTCTAGGAGTATACTGGGGGGACGGGGACGACTCCCATTAACCCCTGACTATACCGGGGATACGCTTATCACAATGCCTTTCTGGTCTGTGCTGAAGCAGGGCATTCTGGCAGCCAAGTGGCTTGACCTTTATTAGTGAGCCTGGTTACCCCCTCTCAGAACCACAGACTTAGAAATCGCCAGCTCATATACAGTGCATAAAATATATTTATATATATACCCTTATACACCATTTTAATAAAAAATATCACAAAATTCTTCTAAGTCCCTCGGGAAGAGTGAAAGACGCGCACGTTCATTTTCAGAGCTCCTAGACCTTCCTATAAGAAGTTAGCCAAAAAGTAGCTTCTAAAAACGCTTAGGTTAAGTTTCAGAGTTGCTTCTAATGTACCGAAGCTGGACTTAGACATAATTTCACTCTCACAACATTATGGCTGGTTGGAGACAGTCCGAACCACAAATAGCGGGTCCATGGTTCTGGGCATATACTGGGGGGACGGGGACGACTCCCATTAACCCCTGACTATACCGGGGATACGCTTATCACAATGCCTTTCTGGTCTGTGCTGAAGCAGGGCATTCTGGCAGCCAAGTGGCTTGAACTTTATTAGTGAGCCTGGTTACCCCCTCTCGGAACCACAGACTTAGAAATCGCCAGCTCATATACAGTGCATAAAATATATTTATATATATACCCTTATACACCATTTTAATAAAAAATATCACAAAATTCTTCTAAGTCCCTCGGGAAGAGTGAAAGACGCGCAGGTTCATTTTCAGAGCTCCTAGACCTTCCTATAAGAAGTTAGCCAAAAAGTAGCTTCTAAAAACGCTTAGGTTAAGTTTCAGAGTTGCTTCTAATGTACCGAAGCTGGACTTAGACATAATTTCACTCTCACAACATTATGGCTGGTTGGAGACAGTCCGAACCACAAATAGCGGGTCCATGGTTCTGGGCATATACTGGGGGGACGGGGACGACTCCCATTAACCCCTGACTATACCGGGGATACGCTTATCACAATGCCTTTCTGGTCTGTGCTGAAGCAGGGCATTCTGGCAGCCAAGTGGCTTGAACTTTATTAGTGAGCCTGGTTACCCCCTCTCGGAACCACAGACTTAGAAATCGCCAGCTCATATAGAGTGCATAAAATATATTTATATATATACCCTTATACACCATTTTAATAAAAAATATCACAAAATTCTTCTAAGTCCCTCGGGAAGAGTGAAAGACGCGCACGTTCATTTTCAGAGCTCCTAGACCTTCCTATAAGAAGTTAGCCAAAAAGCAGCTTCTAAAAACGCTTAGGTTAAGTTTCAGAGTTGCTTCTAATGTACCGAAGCTGGACTTAGACATAATTTCACTCTCACAACATTATGGCTGGTTGGAGACAGTCCGAACCACAAATAGCGGGTCCATGGTTCTGGGCATATACTGGGGGGACGGGGACGACTCCCATTAACCCTTGACTATACCGGGGATACGCTTATCACAATGCCTTTCTGGTCTGTGCTGAAGCAGGGCATTCTGGCAGCCAAGTGGCTTGACCTTTATTAGTGAGCCTGGTTACCCCCTCTCAGAACCACAGACTTAGAAATCGCCAGCTCATATACAGTGCATAAAATATATTTATATATATACCCTTATACACCATTTTAATAAAAAATATCACAAAATTCTTCTAAGTCCCTCGGGAAGAGTGAAAGACGCGCAGGTTCATTTTCAGAGCTCCTAGACCTTCCTATAAGAAGTTAGCCAAAAAGTAGCTTCTAAAAACGCTTAGGTTAAGTTTCAGAGTTGCTTCTAATGTACCGAAGCTGGACTTAGACATAATTTCACTCTCACAACATTATGGCTGGTTGGAGACAGTCCGAACCACAAATAGCGGGTCCATGGTTCTGGGCATATACTGGGGGGACGGGGACGACTCCCATTAACCCCTGACTATACCGGGGATACGCTTATCACAATGCCTTTCTGGTCTGTGCTGAAGCAGGGCATTCTGGCAGCCAAGTGGCTTGACCTTTATTAGTGAGCCTGATTACCCCCTCTCAGAACCACAGACTTAGAAATCGCCAGCTCATATACAGTGCATAAAATATATTTATATATATACCCTTATACACCATTTTAATAAAAAATATCACAAAATTCTTCTAAGTCCCTCGGGAAGAGTGAAAGACGCGCACGTTCATTTTCAGAGCTCCTAGACCTTCCTATAAGAAGTTAGCCAAAAAGCAGCTTCTAAAAACGCTTAGGTTAAGTTTCAGAGTTGCTTCTAATGTACCGAAGCTGGACAGACATAATTTCACTCTCACAACATTATGGCTGGTTGGAGACAGTCCGAACCACAAATAGCGGGTCCATGGTTCTGGGCATATACTGGGGGGACGGGGACGACTCCCATTAACCCCTGACTATACCGGGGATACGCTTATCACAATGCCTTTCTGGTCTGTGCTGAAGCAGGGCATTCTGGCAGCCAAGTGGCTTGACCTTTATTAGTGAGCCTGGTTACCCCCTCTCAGAACCACAGACTTAGAAATCGCCAGCTCATATACAGTGCATAAAATATATTTATATATATACCCTTATACACCATTTTAATAAAAAATATCACAAAATTCTTCTAAGTCCCTCGGGAAGAGTGAAAGACGCGCACGTTCATTTTCAGAGCTCCTAGACCTTCCTATAAGAAGTTAGCCAAAAAGTAGCTTCGAAAAACGCTTAGGTAAAGTTTCAGAGTTGCTTCTAATGTACCGAAGCTGGACTTAGACATAATTTCACTCTCACAACATTATGGCTGGTTGGAGACAGTCTGAACCACAAGTACCGGGTCCATGGTTCTGGGCGTATACTGGGGGGACGGGGATGACTCCCATTAACCCCTGACTAAACCGGGGATACGCTTAACACAATGCCTTTCTGGTCTGTGCTGAAGCAGGGCATTTTGGCAGCCACGTGGCTTGACCTTTATTAGTGAGCCTGGTTACCCCCTCTCGGAACCACAGAATTAGAAATCGCCAGCTCATATACAGTGCATAAAATATATTTATATATATACCCTTATACACCACTTTAATAAAAAATATCACAAAATTCTTCTAAGTCCCTCGGGAAGAGTGAAAGACGCGCACGTTCATTTTCAGAGCTCCTAGACCTTCCTATAAGAAGTTAGCCAAAAAGCAGCTTCTAAAAACGCTTAGGTTAAGTTTCAGAGTTGCTTCTAATGTACCGAAGCTGGACTTAGACATAATTTCACTCTCACAACATTATGGCTGGTTGGAGACAGTCCGAACCACAAATAGCGGGTCCATGGTTCTGGGCATATACTGGGGGGACGGGGACGACTCCCATTAACCCTTGACTATACCGGGGATACGCTTATCACAATGCCTTTCTGGTCTGTGCTGAAGCAGGGCATTCTGGCAGCCAAGTGGCTTGACCTTTATTAGTGAGCCTGGTTACCCCCTCTCAGAACCACAGACTTAGAAATCGCCAGCTCATATACAGTGCATAAAATATATTTATATATATACCCTTATACACCATTTTAATAAAAAATATCACAAAATTCTTCTAAGTCCCTCGGGAAGAGTGAAAGACGCGCAGGTTCATTTTCAGAGCTCCTAGACCTTCCTATAAGAAGTTAGCCAAAAAGTAGCTTCTAAAAACGCTTAGGTTAAGTTTCAGAGTTGCTTCTAATGTACCGAAGCTGGACTTAGACATAATTTCACTCTCACAACATTATGGCTGGTTGGAGACAGTCCGAACCACAAGTACCGGGTCCATGGTTCTGGCCATATACTGGGGGGACGGGGACGACTCCCATTAACCCCTGACTATACCGGGGATACGCTTATCACAATGCCTTTCTGGTCTGTGCTGAAGCAGGGCATTCTGGCAGCCAAGTGGCTTGACCTTTATTAGTGAGCCTGGTTACCCCCTCTCAGAACCACAGACTTAGAAATCGCCAGCTCATATACAGTGCATAAAATATATTTATATATATACCCTTATACACCATTTTAATAAAAAATATCACAAAATTCTTCTAAGTCCCTCGGGAAGAGTGAAAGACGCGCACGTTCATTTTCAGAGCTCCTAGACCTTCCTATAAGAAGTTAGCCAAATAGTAGCTTCGAAAAACGCTTAGGTTAAGTTTCAGAGTTGCTTCTAATGTACCGAAGCTGGACTTGGACATAATTTCACTCTCACAACATTATGGCTGGTTGGAGACAGTCCTAACCACAAGTACTGGGTCCATGGTTCTAGGAGTATACTGGGGGGACGGGGACGACTCCCATTAACCCCTGACTATACCGGGGATACGCTTATCACAATGCCTTTCTGGTCTGTGCTGAAGCAGGGCATTCTGGCAGCCAAGTGGCTTGACCTTTATTAGTGAGCCTGGTTACCCCCTCTCAGAACCACAGACTTAGAAATCGCCAGCTCATATACAGTGCATAAAATATATTTATATATATACCCTTATACACCATTTTAATAAAAAATATCACAAAATTCTTCTAAGTCCCTCGGGAAGAGTGAAAGACGCGCACGTTCATTTTCAGAGCTCCTAGACCTTCCTATAAGAAGTTAGCCAAAAAGTAGCTTCGAAAAACGCTTAGGTAAAGTTTCAGAGTTGCTTCTAATGTACCGAAGCTGGACTTAGACATAATTTCACTCTCACAACATTATGGCTGGTTGGAGACAGTCTGAACCACAAGTACCGGGTCCATGGTTCTGGGCGTATACTGGGGGGACGGGGATGACTCCCATTAACCCCTGACTAAACCGGGGATACGCTTAACACAATGCCTTTCTGGTCTGTGCTGAAGCAGGGCATTTTGGCAGCCACGTGGCTTGACCTTTATTAGTGAGCCTGGTTACCCCCTCTCGGAACCACAGAATTAGAAATCGCCAGCTCATATACAGTGCATAAAATATATTTATATATATACCCTTATACACCACTTTAATAAAAAATATCACAAAATTCTTCTAAGTCCCTCGGGAAGAGTGAAAGACGCGCACGTTCATTTTCAGAGCTCCTAGACCTTCCTATAAGAAGTTAGCCAAAAAGCAGCTTCTAAAAACGCTTAGGTTAAGTTTCAGAGTTGCTTCTAATGTACCGAAGCTGGACTTAGACATAATTTCACTCTCACAACATTATGGCTGGTTGGAGACAGTCCGAACCACAAATAGCGGGTCCATGGTTCTGGGCATATACTGGGGGGACGGGGACGACTCCCATTAACCCTTGACTATACCGGGGATACGCTTATCACAATGCCTTTCTGGTCTGTGCTGAAGCAGGGCATTCTGGCAGCCAAGTGGCTTGACCTTTATTAGTGAGCCTGGTTACCCCCTCTCAGAACCACAGACTTAGAAATCGCCAGCTCATATACAGTGCATAAAATATATTTATATATATACCCTTATACACCATTTTAATAAAAAATATCACAAAATTCTTCTAAGTCCCTCGGGAAGAGTGAAAGACGCGCACGTTCATTTTCAGAGCTCCTAGACCTTCCTATAAGAAGTTAGCCAAAAAGCAGCTTCTAAAAACGCTTAGGTTAAGTTTCAGAGTTGCTTCTAATGTACCGAAGCTGGACAGACATAATTTCACTCTCACAACATTATGGCTGGTTGGAGACAGTCCGAACCACAAATAGCGGGTCCATGGTTCTGGGCATATACTGGGGGGACGGGGACGACTCCCATTAACCCCTGACTATACCGGGGATACGCTTATCACAATGCCTTTCTGGTCTGTGCTGAAGCAGGGCATTCTGGCAGCCAAGTGGCTTGACCTTTATTAGTGAGCCTGGTTACCCCCTCTCAGAACCACAGACTTAGAAATCGCCAGCTCATATACAGTGCATAAAATATATTTATATATATACCCTTATACACCATTTTAATAAAAAATATCACAAAATTCTTCTAAGTCCCTCGGGAAGAGTGAAAGACGCGCACGTTCATTTTCAGAGCTCCTAGACCTTCCTATAAGAAGTTAGCCAAAAAGTAGCTTCGAAAAACGCTTAGGTAAAGTTTCAGAGTTGCTTCTAATGTACCGAAGCTGGACTTAGACATAATTTCACTCTCACAACATTATGGCTGGTTGGAGACAGTCTGAACCACAAGTACCGGGTCCATGGTTCTGGGCGTATACTGGGGGGACGGGGATGACTCCCATTAACCCCTGACTAAACCGGGGATACGCTTAACACAATGCCTTTCTGGTCTGTGCTGAAGCAGGGCATTTTGGCAGCCACGTGGCTTGACCTTTATTAGTGAGCCTGGTTACCCCCTCTCGGAACCACAGAATTAGAAATCGCCAGCTCATATACAGTGCATAAAATATATTTATATATATACCCTTATACACCACTTTAATAAAAAATATCACAAAATTCTTCTAAGTCCCTCGGGAAGAGTGAAAGACGCGCACGTTCATTTTCAGAGCTCCTAGACCTTCCTATAAGAAGTTAGCCAAAAAGCAGCTTCTAAAAACGCTTAGGTTAAGTTTCAGAGTTGCTTCTAATGTACCGAAGCTGGACTTAGACATAATTTCACTCTCACAACATTATGGCTGGTTGGAGACAGTCCGAACCACAAATAGCGGGTCCATGGTTCTGGGCATATACTGGGGGGACGGGGACGACTCCCATTAACCCTTGACTATACCGGGGATACGCTTATCACAATGCCTTTCTGGTCTGTGCTGAAGCAGGGCATTCTGGCAGCCAAGTGGCTTGACCTTTATTAGTGAGCCTGGTTACCCCCTCTCAGAACCACAGACTTAGAAATCGCCAGCTCATATACAGTGCATAAAATATATTTATATATATACCCTTATACACCATTTTAATAAAAAATATCACAAAATTCTTCTAAGTCCCTCGGGAAGAGTGAAAGACGCGCACGTTCATTTTCAGAGCTCCTAGACCTTCCTATAAGAAGTTAGCCAAATAGTAGCTTCGAAAAACGCTTAGGTTAAGTTTCAGAGTTGCTTCTAATGTACCGAAGCTGGACTTGGACATAATTTCACTCTCACAACATTATGGCTGGTTGGAGACAGTCCTAACCACAAGTACTGGGTCCATGGTTCTAGGAGTATACTGGGGGGACGGGGACGACTCCCATTAACCCCTGACTATACCGGGGATACGCTTATCACAATGCCTTTCTGGTCTGTGCTGAAGCAGGGCATTCTGGCAGCCAAGTGGCTTGACCTTTATTAGTGAGCCTGGTTACCCCCTCTCAGAACCACAGACTTAGAAATCGCCAGCTCATATACAGTGCATAAAATATATTTATATATATACCCTTATACACCATTTTAATAAAAAATATCACAAAATTCTTCTAAGTCCCTCGGGAAGAGTGAAAGACGCGCACGTTCATTTTCAGAGCTCCTAGACCTTCCTATAAGAAGTTAGCCAAAAAGTAGCTTCTAAAAACGCTTAGGTTAAGTTTCAGAGTTGCTTCTAATGTACCGAAGCTGGACTTAGACATAATTTCACTCTCACAACATTATGGCTGGTTGGAGACAGTCCGAACCACAAATAGCGGGTCCATGGTTCTGGGCATATACTGGGGGGACGGGGACGACTCCCATTAACCCCTGACTATACCGGGGATACGCTTATCACAATGCCTTTCTGGTCTGTGCTGAAGCAGGGCATTCTGGCAGCCAAGTGGCTTGAACTTTATTAGTGAGCCTGGTTACCCCCTCTCGGAACCACAGACTTAGAAATCGCCAGCTCATATACAGTGCATAAAATATATTTATATATATACCCTTATACACCATTTTAATAAAAAATATCACAAAATTCTTCTAAGTCCCTCGGGAAGAGTGAAAGACGCGCAGGTTCATTTTCAGAGCTCCTAGACCTTCCTATAAGAAGTTAGCCAAAAAGTAGCTTCTAAAAACGCTTAGGTTAAGTTTCAGAGTTGCTTCTAATGTACCGAAGCTGGACTTAGACATAATTTCACTCTCACAACATTATGGCTGGTTGGAGACAGTCCGAACCACAAATAGCGGGTCCATGGTTCTGGGCATATACTGGGGGGACGGGGACGACTCCCATTAACCCTTGACTATACCGGGGATACGCTTATCACAATGCCTTTCTGGTCTGTGCTGAAGCAGGGCATTCTGGCAGCCAAGTGGCTTGACCTTTATTAGTGAGCCTGGTTACCCCCTCTCGGAACCACAGACTTAGAAATCGCCAGCTCATATAGAGTGCATAAAATATATTTATATATATACCCTTATACACCATTTTAATAAAAAATATCACAAAATTCTTCTAAGTCCCTCGGGAAGAGTGAAAGACGCGCACGTTCATTTTCAGAGCTCCTAGACCTTCCTATAAGAAGTTAGCCAAAAAGCAGCTTCTAAAAACGCTTAGGTTAAGTTTCAGAGTTGCTTCTAATGTACCGAAGCTGGACTTAGACATAATTTCACTCTCACAACATTATGGCTGGTTGGAGACAGTCCGAACCACAAATAGCGGGTCCATGGTTCTGGGCATATACTGGGGGGACGGGGACGACTCCCATTAACCCTTGACTATACCGGGGATACGCTTATCACAATGCCTTTCTGGTCTGTGCTGAAGCAGGGCATTCTGGCAGCCAAGTGGCTTGACCTTTATTAGTGAGCCTGGTTACCCCCTCTCAGAACCACAGACTTAGAAATCGCCAGCTCATATACAGTGCATAAAATATATTTATATATATACCCTTATACACCATTTTAATAAAAAATATCACAAAATTCTTCTAAGTCCCTCGGGAAGAGTGAAAGACGCGCAGGTTCATTTTCAGAGCTCCTAGACCTTCCTATAAGAAGTTAGCCAAAAAGTAGCTTCTAAAAACGCTTAGGTTAAGTTTCAGAGTTGCTTCTAATGTACCGAAGCTGGACTTAGACATAATTTCACTCTCACAACATTATGGCTGGTTGGAGACAGTCCGAACCACAAATAGCGGGTCCATGGTTCTGGGCATATACTGGGGGGACGGGGACGACTCCCATTAACCCCTGACTATACCGGGGATACGCTTATCACAATGCCTTTCTGGTCTGTGCTGAAGCAGGGCATTCTGGCAGCCAAGTGGCTTGACCTTTATTAGTGAGCCTGATTACCCCCTCTCAGAACCACAGACTTAGAAATCGCCAGCTCATATACAGTGCATAAAATATATTTATATATATACCCTTATACACCATTTTAATAAAAAATATCACAAAATTCTTCTAAGTCCCTCGGGAAGAGTGAAAGACGCGCACGTTCATTTTCAGAGCTCCTAGACCTTCCTATAAGAAGTTAGCCAAAAAGCAGCTTCTAAAAACGCTTAGGTTAAGTTTCAGAGTTGCTTCTAATGTACCGAAGCTGGACAGACATAATTTCACTCTCACAACATTATGGCTGGTTGGAGACAGTCCGAACCACAAATAGCGGGTCCATGGTTCTGGGCATATACTGGGGGGACGGGGACGACTCCCATTAACCCCTGACTATACCGGGGATACGCTTATCACAATGCCTTTCTGGTCTGTGCTGAAGCAGGGCATTCTGGCAGCCAAGTGGCTTGACCTTTATTAGTGAGCCTGGTTACCCCCTCTCAGAACCACAGACTTAGAAATCGCCAGCTCATATACAGTGCATAAAATATATTTATATATATACCCTTATACACCATTTTAATAAAAAATATCACAAAATTCTTCTAAGTCCCTCGGGAAGAGTGAAAGACGCGCACGTTCATTTTCAGAGCTCCTAGACCTTCCTATAAGAAGTTAGCCAAAAAGTAGCTTCGAAAAACGCTTAGGTAAAGTTTCAGAGTTGCTTCTAATGTACCGAAGCTGGACTTAGACATAATTTCACTCTCACAACATTATGGCTGGTTGGAGACAGTCTGAACCACAAGTACCGGGTCCATGGTTCTGGGCGTATACTGGGGGGACGGGGATGACTCCCATTAACCCCTGACTAAACCGGGGATACGCTTAACACAATGCCTTTCTGGTCTGTGCTGAAGCAGGGCATTTTGGCAGCCACGTGGCTTGACCTTTATTAGTGAGCCTGGTTACCCCCTCTCGGAACCACAGAATTAGAAATCGCCAGCTCATATACAGTGCATAAAATATATTTATATATATACCCTTATACACCACTTTAATAAAAAATATCACAAAATTCTTCTAAGTCCCTCGGGAAGAGTGAAAGACGCGCACGTTCATTTTCAGAGCTCCTAGACCTTCCTATAAGAAGTTAGCCAAAAAGCAGCTTCTAAAAACGCTTAGGTTAAGTTTCAGAGTTGCTTCTAATGTACCGAAGCTGGACTTAGACATAATTTCACTCTCACAACATTATGGCTGGTTGGAGACAGTCCGAACCACAAATAGCGGGTCCATGGTTCTGGGCATATACTGGGGGGACGGGGACGACTCCCATTAACCCTTGACTATACCGGGGATACGCTTATCACAATGCCTTTCTGGTCTGTGCTGAAGCAGGGCATTCTGGCAGCCAAGTGGCTTGACCTTTATTAGTGAGCCTGGTTACCCCCTCTCAGAACCACAGACTTAGAAATCGCCAGCTCATATACAGTGCATAAAATATATTTATATATATACCCTTATACACCATTTTAATAAAAAATATCACAAAATTCTTCTAAGTCCCTCGGGAAGAGTGAAAGACGCGCAGGTTCATTTTCAGAGCTCCTAGACCTTCCTATAAGAAGTTAGCCAAAAAGTAGCTTCTAAAAACGCTTAGGTTAAGTTTCAGAGTTGCTTCTAATGTACCGAAGCTGGACTTAGACATAATTTCACTCTCACAACATTATGGCTGGTTGGAGACAGTCCGAACCACAAGTACCGGGTCCATGGTTCTGGCCATATACTGGGGGGACGGGGACGACTCCCATTAACCCCTGACTATACCGGGGATACGCTTATCACAATGCCTTTCTGGTCTGTGCTGAAGCAGGGCATTCTGGCAGCCAAGTGGCTTGACCTTTATTAGTGAGCCTGGTTACCCCCTCTCAGAACCACAGACTTAGAAATCGCCAGCTCATATACAGTGCATAAAATATATTTATATATATACCCTTATACACCATTTTAATAAAAAATATCACAAAATTCTTCTAAGTCCCTCGGGAAGAGTGAAAGACGCGCACGTTCATTTTCAGAGCTCCTAGACCTTCCTATAAGAAGTTAGCCAAATAGTAGCTTCGAAAAACGCTTAGGTTAAGTTTCAGAGTTGCTTCTAATGTACCGAAGCTGGACTTGGACATAATTTCACTCTCACAACATTATGGCTGGTTGGAGACAGTCCTAACCACAAGTACTGGGTCCATGGTTCTAGGAGTATACTGGGGGGACGGGGACGACTCCCATTAACCCCTGACTATACCGGGGATACGCTTATCACAATGCCTTTCTGGTCTGTGCTGAAGCAGGGCATTCTGGCAGCCAAGTGGCTTGACCTTTATTAGTGAGCCTGGTTACCCCCTCTCAGAACCACAGACTTAGAAATCGCCAGCTCATATACAGTGCATAAAATATATTTATATATATACCCTTATACACCATTTTAATAAAAAATATCACAAAATTCTTCTAAGTCCCTCGGGAAGAGTGAAAGACGCGCACGTTCATTTTCAGAGCTCCTAGACCTTCCTATAAGAAGTTAGCCAAAAAGTAGCTTCTAAAAACGCTTAGGTTAAGTTTCAGAGTTGCTTCTAATGTACCGAAGCTGGACTTAGACATAATTTCACTCTCACAACATTATGGCTGGTTGGAGACAGTCCGAACCACAAATAGCGGGTCCATGGTTCTGGGCATATACTGGGGGAACGGGGACGACTCCCATTAACCCCTGACTATACCGGGGATACGCTTATCACAATGCCTTTCTGGTCTGTGCTGAAGCAGGGCATTCTGGCAGCCAAGTGGCTTGAACTTTATTAGTGAGCCTGGTTACCCCCTCTCGGAACCACAGACTTAGAAATCGCCAGCTCATATACAGTGCATAAAATATATTTATATATATACCCTTATACACCATTTTAATAAAAAATATCACAAAATTCTTCTAAGTCCCTCGGGAAGAGTGAAAGACGCGCAGGTTCATTTTCAGAGCTCCTAGACCTTCCTATAAGAAGTTAGCCAAAAAGTAGCTTCTAAAAACGCTTAGGTTAAGTTTCAGAGTTGCTTCTAATGTACCGAAGCTGGACTTAGACATAATTTCACTCTCACAACATTATGGCTGGTTGGAGACAGTCCGAACCACAAATAGCGGGTCCATGGTTCTGGGCATATACTGGGGGGACGGGGACGACTCCCATTAACCCTTGACTATACCGGGGATACGCTTATCACAATGCCTTTCTGGTCTGTGCTGAAGCAGGGCATTCTGGCAGCCAAGTGGCTTGACCTTTATTAGTGAGCCTGGTTACCCCCTCTCGGAACCACAGACTTAGAAATCGCCAGCTCATATAGAGTGCATAAAATATATTTATATATATACCCTTATACACCATTTTAATAAAAAATATCACAAAATTCTTCTAAGTCCCTCGGGAAGAGTGAAAGACGCGCACGTTCATTTTCAGAGCTCCTAGACCTTCCTATAAGAAGTTAGCCAAAAAGCAGCTTCTAAAAACGCTTAGGTTAAGTTTCAGAGTTGCTTCTAATGTACCGAAGCTGGACTTAGACATAATTTCACTCTCACAACATTATGGCTGGTTGGAGACAGTCCGAACCACAAATAGCGGGTCCATGGTTCTGGGCGTATACTGGGGGGACGGGGATGACTCCCATTAACCCCTGACTAAACCGGGGATACGCTTAACACAATGCCTTTCTGGTCTGTGCTGAAGCAGGGCATTTTGGCAGCCACGTGGCTTGACCTTTATTAGTGAGCCTGGTTACCCCCTCTCGGAACCACAGAATTAGAAATCGCCAGCTCATATACAGTGCATAAAATATATTTATATATATACCCTTATACACCACTTTAATAAAAAATATCACAAAATTCTTCTAAGTCCCTCGGGAAGAGTGAAAGACGCGCACGTTCATTTTCAGAGCTCCTAGACCTTCCTATAAGAAGTTAGCCAAAAAGCAGCTTCTAAAAACGCTTAGGTTAAGTTTCAGAGTTGCTTCTAATGTACCGAAGCTGGACTTAGACATAATTTCACTCTCACAACATTATGGCTGGTTGGAGACAGTCCGAACCACAAATAGCGGGTCCATGGTTCTGGGCATATACTGGGGGGACGGGGACGACTCCCATTAACCCTTGACTATACCGGGGATACGCTTATCACAATGCCTTTCTGGTCTGTGCTGAAGCAGGGCATTCTGGCAGCCAAGTGGCTTGACCTTTATTAGTGAGCCTGGTTACCCCCTCTCAGAACCACAGACTTAGAAATCGCCAGCTCATATACAGTGCATAAAATATATTTATATATATACCCTTATACACCATTTTAATAAAAAATATCACAAAATTCTTCTAAGTCCCTCGGGAAGAGTGAAAGACGCGCAGGTTCATTTTCAGAGCTCCTAGACCTTCCTATAAGAAGTTAGCCAAAAAGTAGCTTCTAAAAACGCTTAGGTTAAGTTTCAGAGTTGCTTCTAATGTACCGAAGCTGGACTTAGACATAATTTCACTCTCACAACATTATGGCTGGTTGGAGACAGTCCGAACCACAAGTACCGGGTCCATGGTTCTGGCCATATACTGGGGGGACGGGGACGACTCCCATTAACCCCTGACTATACCGGGGATACGCTTATCACAATGCCTTTCTGGTCTGTGCTGAAGCAGGGCATTCTGGCAGCCAAGTGGCTTGACCTTTATTAGTGAGCCTGGTTACCCCCTCTCAGAACCACAGACTTAGAAATCGCCAGCTCATATACAGTGCATAAAATATATTTATATATATACCCTTATACACCATTTTAATAAAAAATATCACAAAATTCTTCTAAGTCCCTCGGGAAGAGTGAAAGACGCGCACGTTCATTTTCAGAGCTCCTAGACCTTCCTATAAGAAGTTAGCCAAATAGTAGCTTCGAAAAACGCTTAGGTTAAGTTTCAGAGTTGCTTCTAATGTACCGAAGCTGGACTTGGACATAATTTCACTCTCACAACATTATGGCTGGTTGGAGACAGTCCTAACCACAAGTACTGGGTCCATGGTTCTAGGAGTATACTGGGGGGACGGGGACGACTCCCATTAACCCCTGACTATACCGGGGATACGCTTATCACAATGCCTTTCTGGTCTGTGCTGAAGCAGGGCATTCTGGCAGCCAAGTGGCTTGACCTTTATTAGTGAGCCTGGTTACCCCCTCTCAGAACCACAGACTTAGAAATCGCCAGCTCATATACAGTGCATAAAATATATTTATATATATACCCTTATACACCATTTTAATAAAAAATATCACAAAATTCTTCTAAGTCCCTCGGGAAGAGTGAAAGACGCGCACGTTCATTTTCAGAGCTCCTAGACCTTCCTATAAGAAGTTAGCCAAAAAGTAGCTTCTAAAAACGCTTAGGTTAAGTTTCAGAGTTGCTTCTAATGTACCGAAGCTGGACTTAGACATAATTTCACTCTCACAACATTATGGCTGGTTGGAGACAGTCCGAACCACAAATAGCGGGTCCATGGTTCTGGGCATATACTGGGGGGACGGGGACGACTCCCATTAACCCCTGACTATACCGGGGATACGCTTATCACAATGCCTTTCTGGTCTGTGCTGAAGCAGGGCATTCTGGCAGCCAAGTGGCTTGAACTTTATTAGTGAGCCTGGTTACCCCCTCTCGGAACCACAGACTTAGAAATCGCCAGCTCATATACAGTGCATAAAATATATTTATATATATACCCTTATACACCATTTTAATAAAAAATATCACAAAATTCTTCTAAGTCCCTCGGGAAGAGTGAAAGACGCGCAGGTTCATTTTCAGAGCTCCTAGACCTTCCTATAAGAAGTTAGCCAAAAAGTAGCTTCTAAAAACGCTTAGGTTAAGTTTCAGAGTTGCTTCTAATGTACCGAAGCTGGACTTAGACATAATTTCACTCTCACAACATTATGGCTGGTTGGAGACAGTCCGAACCACAAATAGCGGGTCCATGGTTCTGGGCATATACTGGGGGGACGGGGACGACTCCCATTAACCCCTGACTATACCGGGGATACGCTTATCACAATGCCTTTCTGGTCTGTGCTGAAGCAGGGCATTCTGGCAGCCAAGTGGCTTGAACTTTATTAGTGAGCCTGGTTACCCCCTCTCGGAACCACAGACTTAGAAATCGCCAGCTCATATAGAGTGCATAAAATATATTTATATATATACCCTTATACACCATTTTAATAAAAAATATCACAAAATTCTTCTAAGTCCCTCGGGAAGAGTGAAAGACGCGCACGTTCATTTTCAGAGCTCCTAGACCTTCCTATAAGAAGTTAGCCAAAAAGCAGCTTCTAAAAACGCTTAGGTTAAGTTTCAGAGTTGCTTCTAATGTACCGAAGCTGGACTTAGACATAATTTCACTCTCACAACATTATGGCTGGTTGGAGACAGTCCGAACCACAAGTACCGGGTCCATGGTTCTGGCCATATACTGGGGGGACGGGGACGACTCCCATTAACCCCTGACTATACCGGGGATACGCTTATCACAATGCCTTTCTGGTCTGTGCTGAAGCAGGGCATTCTGGCAGCCAAGTGGCTTGACCTTTATTAGTGAGCCTGGTTACCCCCTCTCAGAACCACAGACTTAGAAATCGCCAGCTCATATACAGTGCATAAAATATATTTATATATATACCCTTATACACCATTTTAATAAAAAATATCACAAAATTCTTCTAAGTCCCTCGGGAAGAGTGAAAGACGCGCACGTTCATTTTCAGAGCTCCTAGACCTTCCTATAAGAAGTTAGCCAAATAGTAGCTTCGAAAAACGCTTAGGTTAAGTTTCAGAGTTGCTTCTAATGTACCGAAGCTGGACTTGGACATAATTTCACTCTCACAACATTATGGCTGGTTGGAGACAGTCCTAACCACAAGTACTGGGTCCATGGTTCTAGGAGTATACTGGGGGGACGGGGACGACTCCCATTAACCCCTGACTATACCGGGGATACGCTTATCACAATGCCTTTCTGGTCTGTGCTGAAGCAGGGCATTCTGGCAGCCAAGTGGCTTGACCTTTATTAGTGAGCCTGGTTACCCCCTCTCAGAACCACAGACTTAGAAATCGCCAGCTCATATACAGTGCATAAAATATATTTATATATATACCCTTATACACCATTTTAATAAAAAATATCACAAAATTCTTCTAAGTCCCTCGGGAAGAGTGAAAGACGCGCACGTTCATTTTCAGAGCTCCTAGACCTTCCTATAAGAAGTTAGCCAAAAAGCAGCTTCTAAAAACGCTTAGGTTAAGTTTCAGAGTTGCTTCTAATGTACCGAAGCTGGACTTAGACATAATTTCACTCTCACAACATTATGGCTGGTTGGAGACAGTCCGAACCACAAATAGCGGGTCCATGGTTCTGGGCATATACTGGGGGGACGGGGACGACTCCCATTAACCCTTGACTATACCGGGGATACGCTTATCACAATGCCTTTCTGGTCTGTGCTGAAGCAGGGCATTCTGGCAGCCAAGTGGCTTGACCTTTATTAGTGAGCCTGGTTACCCCCTCTCAGAACCACAGACTTAGAAATCGCCAGCTCATATACAGTGCATAAAATATATTTATATATATACCCTTATACACCATTTTAATAAAAAATATCACAAAATTCTTCTAAGTCCCTCGGGAAGAGTGAAAGACGCGCAGGTTCATTTTCAGAGCTCCTAGACCTTCCTATAAGAAGTTAGCCAAAAAGTAGCTTCTAAAAACGCTTAGGTTAAGTTTCAGAGTTGCTTCTAATGTACCGAAGCTGGACTTAGACATAATTTCACTCTCACAACATTATGGCTGGTTGGAGACAGTCCGAACCACAAATAGCGGGTCCATGGTTCTGGGCATATACTGGGGGGACGGGGACGACTCCCATTAACCCTTGACTATACCGGGGATACGCTTATCACAATGCCTTTCTGGTCTGTGCTGAAGCAGGGCATTCTGGCAGCCAAGTGGCTTGACCTTTATTAGTGAGCCTGGTTACCCCCTCTCGGAACCACAGACTTAGAAATCGCCAGCTCATATAGAGTGCATAAAATATATTTATATATATACCCTTATACACCATTTTAATAAAAAATATCACAAAATTCTTCTAAGTCCCTCGGGAAGAGTGAAAGACGCGCACGTTCATTTTCAGAGCTCCTAGACCTTCCTATAAGAAGTTAGCCAAAAAGCAGCTTCTAAAAACGCTTAGGTTAAGTTTCAGAGTTGCTTCTAATGTACCGAAGCTGGACTTAGACATAATTTCACTCTCACAACATTATGGCTGGTTGGAGACAGTCCGAACCACAAATAGCGGGTCCATGGTTCTGGGCGTATACTGGGGGGACGGGGATGACTCCCATTAACCCCTGACTAAACCGGGGATACGCTTAACACAATGCCTTTCTGGTCTGTGCTGAAGCAGGGCATTTTGGCAGCCACGTGGCTTGACCTTTATTAGTGAGCCTGGTTACCCCCTCTCGGAACCACAGAATTAGAAATCGCCAGCTCATATACAGTGCATAAAATATATTTATATATATACCCTTATACACCACTTTAATAAAAAATATCACAAAATTCTTCTAAGTCCCTCGGGAAGAGTGAAAGACGCGCACGTTCATTTTCAGAGCTCCTAGACCTTCCTATAAGAAGTTAGCCAAAAAGCAGCTTCTAAAAACGCTTAGGTTAAGTTTCAGAGTTGCTTCTAATGTACCGAAGCTGGACTTAGACATAATTTCACTCTCACAACATTATGGCTGGTTGGAGACAGTCCGAACCACAAATAGCGGGTCCATGGTTCTGGGCATATACTGGGGGGACGGGGACGACTCCCATTAACCCTTGACTATACCGGGGATACGCTTATCACAATGCCTTTCTGGTCTGTGCTGAAGCAGGGCATTCTGGCAGCCAAGTGGCTTGACCTTTATTAGTGAGCCTGGTTACCCCCTCTCAGAACCACAGACTTAGAAATCGCCAGCTCATATACAGTGCATAAAATATATTTATATATATACCCTTATACACCATTTTAATAAAAAATATCACAAAATTCTTCTAAGTCCCTCGGGAAGAGTGAAAGACGCGCAGGTTCATTTTCAGAGCTCCTAGACCTTCCTATAAGAAGTTAGCCAAAAAGTAGCTTCTAAAAACGCTTAGGTTAAGTTTCAGAGTTGCTTCTAATGTACCGAAGCTGGACTTAGACATAATTTCACTCTCACAACATTATGGCTGGTTGGAGACAGTCCGAACCACAAGTACCGGGTCCATGGTTCTGGCCATATACTGGGGGGACGGGGACGACTCCCATTAACCCCTGACTATACCGGGGATACGCTTATCACAATGCCTTTCTGGTCTGTGCTGAAGCAGGGCATTCTGGCAGCCAAGTGGCTTGACCTTTATTAGTGAGCCTGGTTACCCCCTCTCAGAACCACAGACTTAGAAATCGCCAGCTCATATACAGTGCATAAAATATATTTATATATATACCCTTATACACCATTTTAATAAAAAATATCACAAAATTCTTCTAAGTCCCTCGGGAAGAGTGAAAGACGCGCACGTTCATTTTCAGAGCTCCTAGACCTTCCTATAAGAAGTTAGCCAAATAGTAGCTTCGAAAAACGCTTAGGTTAAGTTTCAGAGTTGCTTCTAATGTACCGAAGCTGGACTTGGACATAATTTCACTCTCACAACATTATGGCTGGTTGGAGACAGTCCTAACCACAAGTACTGGGTCCATGGTTCTAGGAGTATACTGGGGGGACGGGGACGACTCCCATTAACCCCTGACTATACCGGGGATACGCTTATCACAATGCCTTTCTGGTCTGTGCTGAAGCAGGGCATTCTGGCAGCCAAGTGGCTTGACCTTTATTAGTGAGCCTGGTTACCCCCTCTCAGAACCACAGACTTAGAAATCGCCAGCTCATATACAGTGCATAAAATATATTTATATATATACCCTTATACACCATTTTAATAAAAAATATCACAAAATTCTTCTAAGTCCCTCGGGAAGAGTGAAAGACGCGCACGTTCATTTTCAGAGCTCCTAGACCTTCCTATAAGAAGTTAGCCAAAAAGTAGCTTCTAAAAACGCTTAGGTTAAGTTTCAGAGTTGCTTCTAATGTACCGAAGCTGGACTTAGACATAATTTCACTCTCACAACATTATGGCTGGTTGGAGACAGTCCGAACCACAAATAGCGGGTCCATGGTTCTGGGCATATACTGGGGGGACGGGGACGACTCCCATTAACCCCTGACTATACCGGGGATACGCTTATCACAATGCCTTTCTGGTCTGTGCTGAAGCAGGGCATTCTGGCAGCCAAGTGGCTTGAACTTTATTAGTGAGCCTGGTTACCCCCTCTCGGAACCACAGACTTAGAAATCGCCAGCTCATATACAGTGCATAAAATATATTTATATATATACCCTTATACACCATTTTAATAAAAAATATCACAAAATTCTTCTAAGTCCCTCGGGAAGAGTGAAAGACGCGCAGGTTCATTTTCAGAGCTCCTAGACCTTCCTATAAGAAGTTAGCCAAAAAGTAGCTTCTAAAAACGCTTAGGTTAAGTTTCAGAGTTGCTTCTAATGTACCGAAGCTGGACTTAGACATAATTTCACTCTCACAACATTATGGCTGGTTGGAGACAGTCCGAACCACAAATAGCGGGTCCATGGTTCTGGGCATATACTGGGGGGACGGGGACGACTCCCATTAACCCCTGACTATACCGGGGATACGCTTATCACAATGCCTTTCTGGTCTGTGCTGAAGCAGGGCATTCTGGCAGCCAAGTGGCTTGAACTTTATTAGTGAGCCTGGTTACCCCCTCTCGGAACCACAGACTTAGAAATCGCCAGCTCATATAGAGTGCATAAAATATATTTATATATATACCCTTATACACCATTTTAATAAAAAATATCACAAAATTCTTCTAAGTCCCTCGGGAAGAGTGAAAGACGCGCACGTTCATTTTCAGAGCTCCTAGACCTTCCTATAAGAAGTTAGCCAAAAAGCAGCTTCTAAAAACGCTTAGGTTAAGTTTCAGAGTTGCTTCTAATGTACCGAAGCTGGACTTAGACATAATTTCACTCTCACAACATTATGGCTGGTTGGAGACAGTCCGAACCACAAATAGCGGGTCCATGGTTCTGGGCATATACTGGGGGGACGGGGACGACTCCCATTAACCCTTGACTATACCGGGGATACGCTTATCACAATGCCTTTCTGGTCTGTGCTGAAGCAGGGCATTCTGGCAGCCAAGTGGCTTGACCTTTATTAGTGAGCCTGGTTACCCCCTCTCAGAACCACAGACTTAGAAATCGCCAGCTCATATACAGTGCATAAAATATATTTATATATATACCCTTATACACCATTTTAATAAAAAATATCACAAAATTCTTCTAAGTCCCTCGGGAAGAGTGAAAGACGCGCAGGTTCATTTTCAGAGCTCCTAGACCTTCCTATAAGAAGTTAGCCAAAAAGTAGCTTCTAAAAACGCTTAGGTTAAGTTTCAGAGTTGCTTCTAATGTACCGAAGCTGGACTTAGACATAATTTCACTCTCACAACATTATGGCTGGTTGGAGACAGTCCGAACCACAAATAGCGGGTCCATGGTTCTGGGCATATACTGGGGGGACGGGGACGACTCCCATTAACCCCTGACTATACCGGGGATACGCTTATCACAATGCCTTTCTGGTCTGTGCTGAAGCAGGGCATTCTGGCAGCCAAGTGGCTTGACCTTTATTAGTGAGCCTGATTACCCCCTCTCAGAACCACAGACTTAGAAATCGCCAGCTCATATACAGTGCATAAAATATATTTATATATATACCCTTATACACCATTTTAATAAAAAATATCACAAAATTCTTCTAAGTCCCTCGGGAAGAGTGAAAGACGCGCACGTTCATTTTCAGAGCTCCTAGACCTTCCTATAAGAAGTTAGCCAAAAAGCAGCTTCTAAAAACGCTTAGGTTAAGTTTCAGAGTTGCTTCTAATGTACCGAAGCTGGACAGACATAATTTCACTCTCACAACATTATGGCTGGTTGGAGACAGTCCGAACCACAAATAGCGGGTCCATGGTTCTGGGCATATACTGGGGGGACGGGGACGACTCCCATTAACCCCTGACTATACCGGGGATACGCTTATCACAATGCCTTTCTGGTCTGTGCTGAAGCAGGGCATTCTGGCAGCCAAGTGGCTTGACCTTTATTAGTGAGCCTGGTTACCCCCTCTCAGAACCACAGACTTAGAAATCGCCAGCTCATATACAGTGCATAAAATATATTTATATATATACCCTTATACACCATTTTAATAAAAAATATCACAAAATTCTTCTAAGTCCCTCGGGAAGAGTGAAAGACGCGCAGGTTCATTTTCAGAGCTCCTAGACCTTCCTATAAGAAGTTAGCCAAAAAGTAGCTTCTAAAAACGCTTAGGTTAAGTTTCAGAGTTGCTTCTAATGTACCGAAGCTGGACTTAGACATAATTTCACTCTCACAACATTATGGCTGGTTGGAGACAGTCCGAACCACAAATAGCGGGTCCATGGTTCTGGGCATAAACTGGGGGGACGGGGACGACTCCCATTAACCCCTGACTATACCGGGGATACGCTTATCACAATGCCTTTCTGGTCTGTGCTGAAGCAGGGCATTCTGGCAGCCAAGTGGCTTGACCTTTATTAGTGAGCCTGGTTACCCCCTCTCAGAACCACAGACTTAGAAATCGCCAGCTCATATACAGTGCATAAAATATATTTATATATATACCCTTATACACCATTTTAATAAAAAATATTACAAAATTCTTCTAAGTCCCTCGGGAAGAGTGAAAGACGCGCAGGTTCATTTTCAGAGCTCCTAGACCTTCTTTTAAGAAGTTAGCCAAAAAGTAGCTTCTAAAAACGCTTAGGTTAAGTTTCAGAGTTGCTTCTAATGTACCGAAGCTGGACTTAGACATAATTTCACTCTCACAACATTATGGCTGGTTGGAGACAGTCCGAACCACAAATAGCGGGTCCATGGTTCTGGGCATATACTGGGGGGACGGGGACGACTCCCATTAACCCCTGACTATACCGGGGATACGCTTATCACAATGCCTTTCTGGTCTGTGCTGAAGCAGGGCATTCTGGCAGCCAAGTGGCTTGACCTTTATTAGTGAGCCTGGTTACCCCCTCTCAGAACCACAGACTTAGAAATCGCCAGCTCATATACAGTGCATAAAATATATTTATATATATACCCTTATACACCATTTTAATAAAAAATATCACAAAATTCTTCTAAGTCCCTCGGGAAGAGTGAAAGACGCGCAGGTTCATTGTCAGAGCTCCTAGACCTTCCTATAAGAAGTTAGCAAAAAGTAGCTTCTAAAAACGCTTAGGTTAAGTTTCAGAGTTGCTTCTAATGTACCGAAGCTGGACTTGGACATAATTTCACTCTCACAACATTATGGCTGGTTGGAGACAGTCCTAACCACAAGTACTGGGTCCATGGTTCTAGGAGTATACTGGGGGGACGGGGACGACTCCCATTAAACCCTGACTATACCGGGGATACACTTATCACAATGCCTTTCTGGTCTGTGCTGAAGCAGGGCATTCTGGCAGCCAAGTGGCTTGACCTTTATTAGTGAGCCTGGTTACCCCCTCTCGGAACCACAGACTTAGAAATCGCCAGCTCATATACAGTGCATAAAATATATTTATATATATACCCTTATACACCATTTTAATAAAAAATATCACAAAATTCTTCTAAGTCCCTCGGGAAGAGTGAAAGACGCGCACGTTCATTTACAGAGCTCCTAGACCTTCCTATAAGAAGTTAGCCAAAAAGTAGCTTCTAAAAACGCTTAGGTTAAGTTTCAGAGTTGCTTCTAATGTACCGAAGCTGGACTTAGACATAATTTCACTCTCACAACATTATGGCTGGTTGGAGACAGTCCGAACCACAAATAGCGGGTCCATGGTTCTGGGCATATACTGGGGGGACGGGGACGACTCCCATTAACCCCTGACTATACCGGGGATACGCTTATCACAATGCCTTTCTGGTCTGTGCTGAAGCAGGGCATTCTGGCAGCCAAGTGGCTTGAACTTTATTAGTGAGCCTGGTTACCCCCTCTCGGAACCACAGACTTAGAAATCGCCAGCTCATATAGAGTGCATAAAATATATTTATATATATACCCTTATACACCATTTTAATAAAAAATATCACAAAATTCTTCTAAGTCCCTCGGGAAGAGTGAAAGACGCGCACGTTCATTTTCAGAGCTCCTAGACCTTCCTATAAGAAGTTAGCCAAAAAGCAGCTTCTAAAAACGCTTAGGTTAAGTTTCAGAGTTGCTTCTAATGTACCGAAGCTGGACTTAGACATAATTTCACTCTCACAACATTATGGCTGGTTGGAGACAGTCCGAACCACAAATAGCGGGTCCATGGTTCTGGGCATATACTGGGGGGACGGGGACGACTCCCATTAACCCTTGACTATACCGGGGATACGCTTATCACAATGCCTTTCTGGTCTGTGCTGAAGCAGGGCATTCTGGCAGCCAAGTGGCTTGACCTTTATTAGTGAGCCTGGTTACCCCCTCTCAGAACCACAGACTTAGAAATCGCCAGCTCATATACAGTGCATAAAATATATTTATATATATACCCTTATACACCATTTTAATAAAAAATATCACAAAATTCTTCTAAGTCCCTCGGGAAGAGTGAAAGACGCGCAGGTTCATTTTCAGAGCTCCTAGACCTTCCTATAAGAAGTTAGCCAAAAAGTAGCTTCTAAAAACGCTTAGGTTAAGTTTCAGAGTTGCTTCTAATGTACCGAAGCTGGACTTAGACATAATTTCACTCTCACAACATTATGGCTGGTTGGAGACAGTCCGAACCACAAGTACCGGGTCCATGGTTCTGGCCATATACTGGGGGGACGGGGACGACTCCCATTAACCCCTGACTATACCGGGGATACGCTTATCACAATGCCTTTCTGGTCTGTGCTGAAGCAGGGCATTCTGGCAGCCAAGTGGCTTGACCTTTATTAGTGAGCCTGGTTACCCCCTCTCAGAACCACAGACTTAGAAATCGCCAGCTCATATACAGTGCATAAAATATATTTATATATATACCCTTATACACCATTTTAATAAAAAATATCACAAAATTCTTCTAAGTCCCTCGGGAAGAGTGAAAGACGCGCAGGTTCATTTTCAGAGCTCCTAGACCTTCCTATAAGAAGTTAGCCAAAAAGTAGCTTCTAAAAACGCTTAGGTTAAGTTTCAGAGTTGCTTCTAATGTACCGAAGCTGGACTTAGACATAATTTCACTCTCACAACATTATGGCTGGTTGGAGACAGTCCGAACCACAAATAGCGGGTCCATGGTTCTGGGCATATACTGGGGGGACGGGGACGACTCCCATTAACCCCTGACTATACCGGGGATACGCTTATCACAATGCCTTTCTGGTCTGTGCTGAAGCAGGGCATTCTGGCAGCCAAGTGGCTTGAACTTTATTAGTGAGCCTGGTTACCCCCTCTCGGAACCACAGACTTAGAAATCGCCAGCTCATATAGAGTGCATAAAATATATTTATATATATACCCTTATACACCATTTTAATAAAAAATATCACAAAATTCTTCTAAGTCCCTCGGGAAGAGTGAAAGACGCGCACGTTCATTTTCAGAGCTCCTAGACCTTCCTATAAGAAGTTAGCCAAAAAGCAGCTTCTAAAAACGCTTAGGTTAAGTTTCAGAGTTGCTTCTAATGTACCGAAGCTGGACTTAGACATAATTTCACTCTCACAACATTATGGCTGGTTGGAGACAGTCCGAACCACAAATAGCGGGTCCATGGTTCTGGGCATATACTGGGGGGACGGGGACGACTCCCATTAACCCTTGACTATACCGGGGATACGCTTATCACAATGCCTTTCTGGTCTGTGCTGAAGCAGGGCATTCTGGCAGCCAAGTGGCTTGACCTTTATTAGTGAGCCTGGTTACCCCCTCTCAGAACCACAGACTTAGAAATCGCCAGCTCATATACAGTGCATAAAATATATTTATATATATACCCTTATACACCATTTTAATAAAAAATATCACAAAATTCTTCTAAGTCCCTCGGGAAGAGTGAAAGACGCGCAGGTTCATTTTCAGAGCTCCTAGACCTTCCTATAAGAAGTTAGCCAAAAAGTAGCTTCTAAAAACGCTTAGGTTAAGTTTCAGAGTTGCTTCTAATGTACCGAAGCTGGACTTAGACATAATTTCACTCTCACAACATTATGGCTGGTTGGAGACAGTCCGAACCACAAATAGCGGGTCCATGGTTCTGGGCATATACTGGGGGGACGGGGACGACTCCCATTAACCCCTGACTATACCGGGGATACGCTTATCACAATGCCTTTCTGGTCTGTGCTGAAGCAGGGCATTCTGGCAGCCAAGTGGCTTGACCTTTATTAGTGAGCCTGGTTACCCCCTCTCAGAACCACAGACTTAGAAATCGCCAGCTCATATACAGTGCATAAAATATATTTATATATATACCCTTATACACCATTTTAATAAAAAATATCACAAAATTCTTCTAAGTCCCTCGGGAAGAGTGAAAGACGCGCAGGTTCATTGTCAGAGCTCCTAGACCTTCCTATAAGAAGTTAGCAAAAAGTAGCTTCTAAAAACGCTTAGGTTAAGTTTCAGAGTTGCTTCTAATGTACCGAAGCTGGACTTGGACATAATTTCACTCTCACAACATTATGGCTGGTTGGAGACAGTCCTAACCACAAGTACTGGGTCCATGGTTCTAGGAGTATACTGGGGGGACGGGGACGACTCCCATTAAACCCTGACTATACCGGGGATACACTTATCACAATGCCTTTCTGGTCTGTGCTGAAGCAGGGCATTCTGGCAGCCAAGTGGCTTGACCTTTATTAGTGAGCCTGGTTACCCCCTCTCGGAACCACAGACTTAGAAATCGCCAGCTCATATACAGTGCATAAAATATATTTATATATATACCCTTATACACCATTTTAATAAAAAATATCACAAAATTCTTCTAAGTCCCTCGGGAAGAGTGAAAGACGCGCACGTTCATTTACAGAGCTCCTAGACCTTCCTATAAGAAGTTAGCCAAAAAGTAGCTTCTAAAAACGCTTAGGTTAAGTTTCAGAGTTGCTTCTAATGTACCGAAGCTGGACTTAGACATAATTTCACTCTCACAACATTATGGCTGGTTGGAGACAGTCCGAACCACAAATAGCGGGTCCATGGTTCTGGGCATATACTGGGGGGACGGGGACGACTCCCATTAACCCCTGACTATACCGGGGATACGCTTATCACAATGCCTTTCTGGTCTGTGCTGAAGCAGGGCATTCTGGCAGCCAAGTGGCTTGAACTTTATTAGTGAGCCTGGTTACCCCCTCTCGGAACCACAGACTTAGAAATCGCCAGCTCATATAGAGTGCATAAAATATATTTATATATATACCCTTATACACCATTTTAATAAAAAATATCACAAAATTCTTCTAAGTCCCTCGGGAAGAGTGAAAGACGCGCACGTTCATTTTCAGAGCTCCTAGACCTTCCTATAAGAAGTTAGCCAAAAAGCAGCTTCTAAAAACGCTTAGGTTAAGTTTCAGAGTTGCTTCTAATGTACCGAAGCTGGACTTAGACATAATTTCACTCTCACAACATTATGGCTGGTTGGAGACAGTCCGAACCACAAATAGCGGGTCCATGGTTCTGGGCATATACTGGGGGGACGGGGACGACTCCCATTAACCCTTGACTATACCGGGGATACGCTTATCACAATGCCTTTCTGGTCTGTGCTGAAGCAGGGCATTCTGGCAGCCAAGTGGCTTGACCTTTATTAGTGAGCCTGGTTACCCCCTCTCAGAACCACAGACTTAGAAATCGCCAGCTCATATACAGTGCATAAAATATATTTATATATATACCCTTATACACCATTTTAATAAAAAATATCACAAAATTCTTCTAAGTCCCTCGGGAAGAGTGAAAGACGCGCAGGTTCATTTTCAGAGCTCCTAGACCTTCCTATAAGAAGTTAGCCAAAAAGTAGCTTCTAAAAACGCTTAGGTTAAGTTTCAGAGTTGCTTCTAATGTACCGAAGCTGGACTTAGACATAATTTCACTCTCACAACATTATGGCTGGTTGGAGACAGTCCGAACCACAAGTACCGGGTCCATGGTTCTGGCCATATACTGGGGGGACGGGGACGACTCCCATTAACCCCTGACTATACCGGGGATACGCTTATCACAATGCCTTTCTGGTCTGTGCTGAAGCAGGGCATTCTGGCAGCCAAGTGGCTTGACCTTTATTAGTGAGCCTGGTTACCCCCTCTCAGAACCACAGACTTAGAAATCGCCAGCTCATATACAGTGCATAAAATATATTTATATATATACCCTTATACACCATTTTAATAAAAAATATCACAAAATTCTTCTAAGTCCCTCGGGAAGAGTGAAAGACGCGCAGGTTCATTTTCAGAGCTCCTAGACCTTCCTATAAGAAGTTAGCCAAAAAGTAGCTTCTAAAAACGCTTAGGTTAAGTTTCAGAGTTGCTTCTAATGTACCGAAGCTGGACTTAGACATAATTTCACTCTCACAACATTATGGCTGGTTGGAGACAGTCCGAACCACAAATAGCGGGTCCATGGTTCTGGGCATATACTGGGGGGACGGGGACGACTCCCATTAACCCCTGACTATACCGGGGATACGCTTATCACAATGCCTTTCTGGTCTGTGCTGAAGCAGGGCATTCTGGCAGCCAAGTGGCTTGAACTTTATTAGTGAGCCTGGTTACCCCCTCTCGGAACCACAGACTTAGAAATCGCCAGCTCATATAGAGTGCATAAAATATATTTATATATATACCCTTATACACCATTTTAATAAAAAATATCACAAAATTCTTCTAAGTCCCTCGGGAAGAGTGAAAGACGCGCACGTTCATTTTCAGAGCTCCTAGACCTTCCTATAAGAAGTTAGCCAAAAAGCAGCTTCTAAAAACGCTTAGGTTAAGTTTCAGAGTTGCTTCTAATGTACCGAAGCTGGACTTAGACATAATTTCACTCTCACAACATTATGGCTGGTTGGAGACAGTCCGAACCACAAATAGCGGGTCCATGGTTCTGGGCATATACTGGGGGGACGGGGACGACTCCCATTAACCCTTGACTATACCGGGGATACGCTTATCACAATGCCTTTCTGGTCTGTGCTGAAGCAGGGCATTCTGGCAGCCAAGTGGCTTGACCTTTATTAGTGAGCCTGGTTACCCCCTCTCAGAACCACAGACTTAGAAATCGCCAGCTCATATACAGTGCATAAAATATATTTATATATATACCCTTATACACCATTTTAATAAAAAATATCACAAAATTCTTCTAAGTCCCTCGGGAAGAGTGAAAGACGCGCAGGTTCATTTTCAGAGCTCCTAGACCTTCCTATAAGAAGTTAGCCAAAAAGTAGCTTCTAAAAACGCTTAGGTTAAGTTTCAGAGTTGCTTCTAATGTACCGAAGCTGGACTTAGACATAATTTCACTCTCACAACATTATGGCTGGTTGGAGACAGTCCGAACCACAAATAGCGGGTCCATGGTTCTGGGCATATACTGGGGGGACGGGGACGACTCCCATTAACCCCTGACTATACCGGGGATACGCTTATCACAATGCCTTTCTGGTCTGTGCTGAAGCAGGGCATTCTGGCAGCCAAGTGGCTTGAACTTTATTAGTGAGCCTGGTTACCCCCTCTCGGAACCACAGACTTAGAAATCGCCAGCTCATATAGAGTGCATAAAATATATTTATATATATACCCTTATACACCATTTTAATAAAAAATATCACAAAATTCTTCTAAGTCCCTCGGGAAGAGTGAAAGACGCGCACGTTCATTTTCAGAGCTCCTAGACCTTCCTATAAGAAGTTAGCCAAAAAGCAGCTTCTAAAAACGCTTAGGTTAAGTTTCAGAGTTGCTTCTAATGTACCGAAGCTGGACTTAGACATAATTTCACTCTCACAACATTATGGCTGGTTGGAGACAGTCCGAACCACAAATAGCGGGTCCATGGTTCTGGGCATATACTGGGGGGACGGGGACGACTCCCATTAACCCTTGACTATACCGGGGATACGCTTATCACAATGCCTTTCTGGTCTGTGCTGAAGCAGGGCATTCTGGCAGCCAAGTGGCTTGACCTTTATTAGTGAGCCTGGTTACCCCCTCTCAGAACCACAGACTTAGAAATCACCAGCTCATATACAGTGCATAAAATATATTTATATATATACCCTTATACACCATTTTAATAAAAAATATCACAAAATTCTTCTAAGTCCCTCGGGAAGAGTGAAAGACGCGCAGGTTCATTTTCAGAGCTCCTAGACCTTCCTATAAGAAGTTAGCCAAAAAGCAGCTTCTAAAAACGCTTAGGTTAAGTTTCAGAGTTGCTTCTAATGTACCGAAGCTGGACAGACATAATTTCACTCTCACAACATTATGGCTGGTTGGAGACAGTCCGAACCACAAATAGCGGGTCCATGGTTCTGGGCATATACTGGGGGGACGGGGACGACTCCCATTAACCCCTGACTATACCGGGGATACGCTTATCACAATGCCTTTCTGGTCTGTGCTGAAGCAGGGCATTCTGGCAGCCAAGTGGCTTGACCTTTATTAGTGAGCCTGGTTACCCCCTCTCAGAACCACAGACTTAGAAATCGCCAGCTCATATACAGTGCATAAAATATATTTATATATATACCCTTATACACCATTTTAATAAAAAATATCACAAAATTCTTCTAAGTCCCTCGGGAAGAGTGAAAGACGCGCAGGTTCATTTTCAGAGCTCCTAGACCTTCCTATAAGAAGTTAGCCAAAAAGTAGCTTCTAAAAACGCTTAGGTTAAGTTTCAGAGTTGCTTCTAATGTACCGAAGCTGGACTTAGACATAATTTCACTCTCACAACATTATGGCTGGTTGGAGACAGTCCGAACCACAAATAGCGGGTCCATGGTTCTGGGCATAAACTGGGGGGACGGGGACGACTCCCATTAACCCCTGACTATACCGGGGATACGCTTATCACAATGCCTTTCTGGTCTGTGCTGAAGCAGGGCATTCTGGCAGCCAAGTGGCTTGACCTTTATTAGTGAGCCTGGTTACCCCCTCTCAGAACCACAGACTTAGAAATCGCCAGCTCATATACAGTGCATAAAATATATTTATATATATACCCTTATACACCATTTTAATAAAAAATATTACAAAATTCTTCTAAGTCCCTCGGGAAGAGTGAAAGACGCGCAGGTTCATTTTCAGAGCTCCTAGACCTTCTTTTAAGAAGTTAGCCAAAAAGTAGCTTCTAAAAACGCTTAGGTTAAGTTTCAGAGTTGCTTCTAATGTACCGAAGCTGGACTTAGACATAATTTCACTCTCACAACATTATGGCTGGTTGGAGACAGTCCGAACCACAAATAGCGGGTCCATGGTTCTGGGCATATACTGGGGGGACGGGGACGACTCCCATTAACCCCTGACTATACCGGGGATACGCTTATCACAATGCCTTTCTGGTCTGTGCTGAAGCAGGGCATTCTGGCAGCCAAGTGGCTTGACCTTTATTAGTGAGCCTGGTTACCCCCTCTCAGAACCACAGACTTAGAAATCGCCAGCTCATATACAGTGCATAAAATATATTTATATATATACCCTTATACACCATTTTAATAAAAAATATCACAAAATTCTTCTAAGTCCCTCGGGAAGAGTGAAAGACGCGCAGGTTCATTGTCAGAGCTCCTAGACCTTCCTATAAGAAGTTAGCAAAAAGTAGCTTCTAAAAACGCTTAGGTTAAGTTTCAGAGTTGCTTCTAATGTACCGAAGCTGGACTTGGACATAATTTCACTCTCACAACATTATGGCTGGTTGGAGACAGTCCTAACCACAAGTACTGGGTCCATGGTTCTAGGAGTATACTGGGGGGACGGGGACGACTCCCATTAAACCCTGACTATACCGGGGATACACTTATCACAATGCCTTTCTGGTCTGTGCTGAAGCAGGGCATTCTGGCAGCCAAGTGGCTTGACCTTTATTAGTGAGCCTGGTTACCCCCTCTCGGAACCACAGACTTAGAAATCGCCAGCTCATATACAGTGCATAAAATATATTTATATATATACCCTTATACACCATTTTAATAAAAAATATCACAAAATTCTTCTAAGTCCCTCGGGAAGAGTGAAAGACGCGCACGTTCATTTACAGAGCTCCTAGACCTTCCTATAAGAAGTTAGCCAAAAAGCAGCTTCGAAAAACGCTTATGTTAAGTTTCAGAGTTGCTTCTAATGTACCGAAGCTGGACTTAGACATAATTTCACTCTCACAACATTATGGCTGGTTGGAGACAGTCCGAACCACAAATAGCGGGTCCATGGTTCTGGGCATATACTGGGGGGACGGGGACGACTCCCATTAACCCCTGACTATACCGGGGATACGCTTATCACAATGCCTTTCTGGTCTGTGCTGAAGCAGGGCATTCTGGCAGCCAAGTGGCTTGACCTTTATTAGTGAGCCTGGTTACCCCCTCTCAGAACCACAGACTTAGAAATCGCCAGCTCATATACAGTGCATAAAATATATTTATATATATACCCTTATACACCATTTTAATAAAAAATATCACAAAATTCTTCTAAGTCCCTCGGGAAGAGTGAAAGACGCGCAGGTTCATTTTCAGAGCTCCTAGACCTTCCTATAAGAAGTTAGCCAAAAAGTAGCTTCTAAAAACGCTTAGGTTAAGTTTCAGAGTTGCTTCTAATGTACCGAAGCTGGACTTAGACATAATTTCACTCTCACAACATTATGGCTGGTTGGAGACAGTCCGAACCACAAATAGCGGGTCCATGGTTCTGGGCATATACTGGGGGGACGGGGACGACTCCCATTAACCCCTGACTATACCGGGGATACGCTTATCACAATGCCTTTCTGGTCTGTGCTGAAGCAGGGCATTCTGGCAGCCAAGTGGCTTGACCTTTATTAGTGAGCCTGGTTACCCCCTCTCAGAACCACAGACTTAGAAATCGCCAGCTCATATACAGTGCATAAAATATATTTATATATATACCCTTATACACCATTTTAATAAAAAATATCACAAAATTCTTCTAAGTCCCTCGGGAAGAGTGAAAGACGCGCAGGTTCATTTTCAGAGCTCCTAGACCTTCCTATAAGAAGTTAGCCAAAAAGTAGCTTCTAAAAACGCTTAGGTTAAGTTTCAGAGTTGCTTCTAATGTACCGAAGCTGGACTTAGACATAATTTCACTCTCACAACATTATGGCTGGTTGGAGACAGTCCGAACCACAAATAGCGGGTCCATGGTTCTGGGCATATACTGGGGGGACGGGGACGACTCCCATTAACCCCTGACTATACCGGGGATACGCTTATCACAATGCCTTTCTGGTCTGTGCTGAAGCAGGGCATTCTGGCAGCCAAGTGGCTTGAACTTTATTAGTGAGCCTGGTTACCCCCTCTCGGAACCACAGACTTAGAAATCGCCAGCTCATATAGAGTGCATAAAATATATTTATATATATACCCTTATACACCATTTTAATAAAAAATATCACAAAATTCTTCTAAGTCCCTCGGGAAGAGTGAAAGACGCGCACGTTCATTTTCAGAGCTCCTAGACCTTCCTATAAGAAGTTAGCCAAAAAGCAGCTTCTAAAAACGCTTAGGTTAAGTTTCAGAGTTGCTTCTAATGTACCGAAGCTGGACTTAGACATAATTTCACTCTCACAACATTATGGCTGGTTGGAGACAGTCCGAACCACAAATAGCGGGTCCATGGTTCTGGGCATATACTGGGGGGACGGGGACGACTCCCATTAACCCTTGACTATACCGGGGATACGCTTATCACAATGCCTTTCTGGTCTGTGCTGAAGCAGGGCATTCTGGCAGCCAAGTGGCTTGACCTTTATTAGTGAGCCTGGTTACCCCCTCTCAGAACCACAGACTTAGAAATCGCCAGCTCATATACAGTGCATAAAATATATTTATATATATACCCTTATACACCATTTTAATAAAAAATATCACAAAATTCTTCTAAGTCCCTCGGGAAGAGTGAAAGACGCGCAGGTTCATTTTCAGAGCTCCTAGACCTTCCTATAAGAAGTTAGCCAAAAAGCAGCTTCTAAAAACGCTTAGGTTAAGTTTCAGAGTTGCTTCTAATGTACCGAAGCTGGACTTAGACATAATTTCACTCTCACAACATTATGGCTGGTTGGAGACAGTCCGAACCACAAATAGCGGGTCCATGGTTCTGGGCATATACTGGGGGGACGGGGACGACTCCCATTAACCCTTGACTATACCGGGGATACGCTTATCACAATGCCTTTCTGGTCTGTGCTGAAGCAGGGCATTCTGGCAGCCAAGTGGCTTGACCTTTATTAGTGAGCCTGGTTACCCCCTCTCAGAACCACAGACTTAGAAATCGCCAGCTCATATACAGTGCATAAAATATATTTATATATATACCCTTATACACCATTTTAATAAAAAATATCACAAAATTCTTCTAAGTCCCTCGGGAAGAGTGAAAGACGCGCAGGTTCATTTTCAGAGCTCCTAGACCTTCCTATAAGAAGTTAGCCAAAAAGTAGCTTCTAAAAACGCTTAGGTTAAGTTTCAGAGTTGCTTCTAATGTACCGAAGCTGGACTTAGACATAATTTCACTCTCACAACATTATGGCTGGTTGGAGACAGTCCGAACCACAAATAGCGGGTCCATGGTTCTGGGCATATACTGGGGGGACGGGGACGACTCCCATTAACCCCTGACTATACCGGGGATACGCTTATCACAATGCCTTTCTGGTCTGTGCTGAAGCAGGGCATTCTGGCAGCCAAGTGGCTTGACCTTTATTAGTGAGCCTGATTACCCCCTCTCAGAACCACAGACTTAGAAATCGCCAGCTCATATACAGTGCATAAAATATATTTATATATATACCCTTATACACCATTTTAATAAAAAATATCACAAAATTCTTCTAAGTCCCTCGGGAAGAGTGAAAGACGCGCACGTTCATTTTCAGAGCTCCTAGACCTTCCTATAAGAAGTTAGCCAAAAAGTAGCTTCTAAAAACGCTTAGGTTAAGTTTCAGAGTTGCTTCTAATGTACCGAAGCTGGACTTAGACATAATTTCACTCTCACAACATTATGGCTGGTTGGAGACAGTCCGAACCACAAATAGCGGGTCCATGGTTCTGGGCATATACTGGGGGGACGGGGACGACTCCCATTAACCCCTGACTATACCGGGGATGCGCTTATCACAATGCCTTTCTGGTCTGTGCTGAAGCAGGGCATTCTGGCAGCCAAGTGGCTTGACCTTTATTAGTGAGCCTGGTTACCCCCTCTCAGAACCACAGACTTAGAAATCGCCAGCTCATATACAGTGCATAAAATATATTTATATATATACCCTTATACACCATTTTAATAAAAAATATCACAAAATTCTTCTAAGTCCCTCGGGAAGAGTGAAAGACGCGCAGGTTCATTTTCAGAGCTCCTAGACCTTCCTATAAGAAGTTAGCCAAAAAGTAGCTTCTAAAAACGCTTAGGTTAAGTTTCAGAGTTGCTTCTAATGTACCGAAGCTGGACTTAGACATAATTTCACTCTCACAACATTATGGCTGGTTGGAGACAGTCCGAACCACAAATAGCGGGTCCATGGTTCTGGGCATATACTGGGGGGACGGGGACGACTCCCATTAACCCCTGACTATACCGGGGATACGCTTATCACAATGCCTTTCTGGTCTGTGCTGAAGCAGGGCATTCTGGCAGCCAAGTGGCTTGACCTTTATTAGTGAGCCTGATTACCCCCTCTCAGAACCACAGACTTAGAAATCGCCAGCTCATATACAGTGCATAAAATATATTTATATATATACCCTTATACACCATTTTAATAAAAAATATCACAAAATTCTTCTAAGTCCCTCGGGAAGAGTGAAAGACGCGCACGTTCATTTTCAGAGCTCCTAGACCTTCCTATAAGAAGTTAGCCAAAAAGTAGCTTCTAAAAACGCTTAGGTTAAGTTTCAGAGTTGCTTCTAATGTACCGAAGCTGGACTTAGACATAATTTCACTCTCACAACATTATGGCTGGTTGGAGACAGTCCGAACCACAAATAGCGGGTCCATGGTTCTGGGCATATACTGGGGGGACGGGGACGACTCCCATTAACCCCTGACTATACCGGGGATACGCTTATCACAATGCCTTTCTGGTCTGTGCTGAAGCAGGGCATTCTGGCAGCCAAGTGGCTTGAACTTTATTAGTGAGCCTGGTTACCCCCTCTCGGAACCACAGACTTAGAAATCGCCAGCTCATATAGAGTGCATAAAATATATTTATATATATACCCTTATACACCATTTTAATAAAAAATATCACAAAATTCTTCTAAGTCCCTCGGGAAGAGTGAAAGACGCGCACGTTCATTTTCAGAGCTCCTAGACCTTCCTATAAGAAGTTAGCCAAAAAGCAGCTTCTAAAAACGCTTAGGTTAAGTTTCAGAGTTGCTTCTAATGTACCGAAGCTGGACTTAGACATAATTTCACTCTCACAACATTATGGCTGGTTGGAGACAGTCCGAACCACAAATAGCGGGTCCATGGTTCTGGGCATATACTGGGGGGACGGGGACGACTCCCATTAACCCTTGACTATACCGGGGATACGCTTATCACAATGCCTTTCTGGTCTGTGCTGAAGCAGGGCATTCTGGCAGCCAAGTGGCTTGACCTTTATTAGTGAGCCTGGTTACCCCCTCTCAGAACCACAGACTTAGAAATCGCCAGCTCATATACAGTGCATAAAATATATTTATATATATACCCTTATACACCATTTTAATAAAAAATATCACAAAATTCTTCTAAGTCCCTCGGGAAGAGTGAAAGACGCGCAGGTTCATTTTCAGAGCTCCTAGACCTTCCTATAAGAAGTTAGCCAAAAAGTAGCTTCTAAAAACGCTTAGGTTAAGTTTCAGAGTTGCATCTAATGTACCGAAGCTGGACTTAGACATAATTTCACTCTCACAACATTATGGCTGGTTGGAGACAGTCCGAACCACAAATAGCGGGTCCATGGTTCTGGGCATATACTGGGGGGACGGGGACGACTCCCATTAACCCCTGACTATACCGGGGATACGCTTATCACAATGCCTTTCTGGTCTGTGCTGAAGCAGCGCATTCTGGCAGCCAAGTGGCTTGACCTTTATTAGTGAGCCTGATTACCCCCTCTCAGAACCACAGACTTAGAAATCGCCAGCTCATATACAGTGCATAAAATATATTTATATATATACCCTTATACACCATTTTAATAAAAAATATCACAAAATTCTTTTAAGTCCCTCGGGAAGAGTGAAAGACGCGCACGTTCATTTTCAGAGCTCCTAGACCTTCCTATAAGAAGTTAGCCAAAAAGTAGCTTCTAAAAACGCTTAGGTTAAGTTTCAGAGTTGCTTCTAATGTACCGAAGCTGGACTTAGACATAATTTCACTCTCACAACATTATGGCTGGTTGGAGACAGTCCGAACCACAAATAGCGGGTCCATGGTTCTGGGCATATACTGGGGGGACGGGGACGACTCCCATTAACCCCTGACTATACCGGGGATGCGCTTATCACAATGCCTTTCTGGTCTGTGCTGAAGCAGGGCATTCTGGCAGCCAAGTGGCTTGACCTTTATTAGTGAGCCTGGTTACCCCCTCTCAGAACCACAGACTTAGAAATCGCCAGCTCATATACAGTGCATAAAATATATTTATATATATACCCTTATACACCATTTTAATAAAAAATATCACAAAATTCTTCTAAGTCCCTCGGGAAGAGTGAAAGACGCGCAGGTTCATTGTCAGAGCTCCTAGACCTTCCTATAAGAAGTTAGCCAAAAAGCAGCTTCGAAAAACGCTTATGTTAAGTTTCAGAGTTGCTTCTAATGTACCGAAGCTGGACTTAGACATAATTTCACTCTCACAACATTATGGCTGGTTGGAGACAGTCCGAACCACAAATAGCGGGTCCATGGTTCTGGGCATATACTGGGGGGACGGGGACGACTCCCATTAACCCCTGACTATACCGGGGATACGCTTATCACAATGCCTTTCTGGTCTGTGCTGAAGCAGGGCATTCTGGCAGCCAAGTGGCTTGACCTTTATTAGTGAGCCTGGTTACCCCCTCTCAGAACCACAGACTTAGAAATCGCCAGCTCATATACAGTGCATAAAATATATTTATATATATACCCTTATACACCATTTTAATAAAAAATATCACAAAATTCTTCTAAGTCCCTCGGGAAGAGTGAAAGACGCGCAGGTTCATTTTCAGAGCTCCTAGACCTTCTTATAAGAAGTTAGCCAAAAAGCAGCTTCGAAAAACGCTTATGTTAAGTTTCAGAGTTGCTTCTAATGTACCGAAGCTGGACTTAGACATAATTTCACTCTCACAACATTATGGCTGGTTGGAGACAGTCCGAACCACAAATAGCGGGTCCATGGTTCTGGGCATATACTGGGGGGACGGGGACGACTCCCATTAACCCCTGACTATACCGGGGATACGCTTATCACAATGCCTTTCTGGTCTGTGCTGAAGCAGGGCATTCTGGCAGCCAAGTGGCTTGACCTTTATTAGTGAGCCTGGTTACCCCCTCTCAGAACCACAGACTTAGAAATCGCCAGCTCATATACAGTGCATAAAATATATTTATATATATACCCTTATACACCATTTTAATAAAAAATATCACAAAATTCTTCTAAGTCCCTCGGGAAGAGTGAAAGACGCGCAGGTTCATTTTCAGAGCTCCTAGACCTTCTTATAAGAAGTTAGCCAAAAAGTAGCTTCTAAAAACGCTTAGGTTAAGTTTCAGAGTTGCTTCTAATGTACCGAAGCTGGACTTAGACATAATTTCACTCTCACAACATTATGGCTGGTTGGAGACAGTCCGAACCACAAATAGCGGGTCCATGGTTCTGGGCATATACTGGGGGGACGGGGACGACTCCCATTAACCCCTGACTATACCGGGGATACGCTTATCACAATGCCTTTCTGGTCTGTGCTGAAGCAGGGCATTCTGGCAGCCAAGTGGCTTGACCTTTATTAGTGAGCCTGATTACCCCCTCTCAGAACCACAGACTTAGAAATCGCCAGCTCATATACAGTGCATAAAATATATTTATATATATACCCTTATACACCATTTTAATAAAAAATATCACAAAATTCTTCTAAGTCCCTCGGGAAGAGTGAAAGACGCGCACGTTCATTTTCAGAGCTCCTAGACCTTCCTATAAGAAGTTAGCCAAAAAGTAGCTTCTAAAAACGCTTAGGTTAAGTTTCAGAGTTGCTTCTAATGTACCGAAGCTGGACTTAGACATAATTTCACTCTCACAACATTATGGCTGGTTGGAGACAGTCCGAACCACAAATAGCGGGTCCATGGTTCTGGGCATATACTGGGGGGACGGGGACGACTCCCATTAACCCCTGACTATACCGGGGATACGCTTATCACAATGCCTTTCTGGTCTGTGCTGAAGCAGGGCATTCTGGCAGCCAAGTGGCTTGAACTTTATTAGTGAGCCTGGTTACCCCCTCTCGGAACCACAGACTTAGAAATCGCCAGCTCATATAGAGTGCATAAAATATATTTATATATATACCCTTATACACCATTTTAATAAAAAATATCACAAAATTCTTCTAAGTCCCTCGGGAAGAGTGAAAGACGCGCACGTTCATTTTCAGAGCTCCTAGACCTTCCTATAAGAAGTTAGCCAAAAAGCAGCTTCTAAAAACGCGTAGGTTAAGTTTCAGAGTTGCTTCTAATGTACCGAAGCTGGACTTAGACATAATTTCACTCTCACAACATTATGGCTGGTTGGAGACAGTCCGAACCACAAATAGCGGGTCCATGGTTCTGGGCATATACTGGGGGGACGGGGACGACTCCCATTAACCCTTGACTATACCGGGGATACGCTTATCACAATGCCTTTCTGGTCTGTGCTGAAGCAGGGCATTCTGGCAGCCAAGTGGCTTGACCTTTATTAGTGAGCCTGGTTACCCCCTCTCAGAACCACAGACTTAGAAATCGCCAGCTCATATACAGTGCATAAAATATATTTATATATATACCCTTATACACCATTTTAATAAAAAATATCACAAAATTCTTCTAAGTCCCTCGGGAAGAGTGAAAGACACGCAGGTTCATTTTCAGAGCTCCTAGACCTTCCTATAAGAAGTTAGCCAAAAAGTAGCTTCTAAAAACGCTTAGGTTAAGTTTCAGAGTTGCTTCTAATGTACCGAAGCTGGACTTAGACATAATTTCACTCTCACAACATTATGGCTGGTTGGAGACAGTCCGAACCACAAATAGCGGGTCCATGGTTCTGGGCATATACTGGGGGGACGGGGACGACTCCCATTAACCCCTGACTATACCGGGGATACGCTTATCACAATGCCTTTCTGGTCTGTGCTGAAGCAGGGCATTCTGGCAGCCAAGTGGCTTGACCTTTATTAGTGAGCCTGATTACCCCCTCTCAGAACCACAGACTTAGAAATCGCCAGCTCATATACAGTGCATAAAATATATTTATATATATACCCTTATACACCATTTTAATAAAAAATATCACAAAATTCTTCTAAGTCCCTCGGGAAGAGTGAAAGACGCGCACGTTCATTTTCAGAGCTCCTAGACCTTCCTATAAGAAGTTAGCCAAAAAGTAGCTTCTAAAAACGCTTAGGTTAAGTTTCAGAGTTGCTTCTAATGTACCGAAGCTGGACTTAGACATAATTTCACTCTCACAACATTATGGCTGGTTGGAGACAGTCCGAACCACAAATAGCGGGTCCATGGTTCTGGGCATATACTGGGGGGACGGGGACGACTCCCATTAACCCCTGACTATACCGGGGATACGCTTATCACAATGCCTTTCTGGTCTGTGCTGAAGCAGGGCATTCTGGCAGCCAAGTGGCTTGACCTTTATTAGTGAGCCTGGTTACCCCCTCTCAGAACCACAGACTTAGAAATCGCCAGCTCATATACAGTGCATAAAATATATTTATATATATACCCTTATACACCATTTTAATAAAAAATATCACAAAATTCTTCTAAGTCCCTCGGGAAGAGTGAAAGACGCGCAGGTTCATTGTCAGAGCTCCTAGACCTTCCTATAAGAAGTTAGCCAAAAAGCAGCTTCGAAAAACGCTTATGTTAAGTTTCAGAGTTGCTTCTAATGTACCGAAGCTGGACTTAGACATAATTTCACTCTCACAACATTATGGCTGGTTGGAGACAGTCCGAACCACAAATAGCGGGTCCATGGTTCTGGGCATATACTGGGGGGACGGGGACGACTCCCATTAACCCCTGACTATACCGGGGATACGCTTATCACAATGCCTTTCTGGTCTGTGCTGAAGCAGGGCATTCTGGCAGCCAAGTGGCTTGACCTTTATTAGTGAGCCTGGTTACCCCCTCTCAGAACCACAGACTTAGAAATCGCCAGCTCATATACAGTGCATAAAATATATTTATATATATACCCTTATACACCATTTTAATAAAAAATATCACAAAATTCTTCTAAGTCCCTCGGGAAGAGTGAAAGACGCGCAGGTTCATTTTCAGAGCTCCTAGACCTTCCTATAAGAAGTTAGCCAAAAAGTAGCTTCTAAAAACGCTTAGGTTAAGTTTCAGAGTTGCTTCTAATGTACCGAAGCTGGACTTAGACATAATTTCACTCTCACAACATTATGGCTGGTTGGAGACAGTCCGAACCACAAATAGCGGGTCCATGGTTCTGGGCATATACTGGGGGGACGGGGACGACTCCCATTAACCCCTGACTATACCGGGGATACGCTTATCACAATGCCTTTCTGGTCTGTGCTGAAGCAGGGCATTCTGGCAGCCAAGTGGCTTGACCTTTATTAGTGAGCCTGATTACCCCCTCTCAGAACCACAGACTTAGAAATCGCCAGCTCATATACAGTGCATAAAATATATTTATATATATACCCTTATACACCATTTTAATAAAAAATATCACAAAATTCTTCTAAGTACCTCGGGAAGAGTGAAAGACGCGCACGTTCATTTTCAGAGCTCCTAGACCTTCCTATAAGAAGTTAGCCAAAAAGTAGCTTCTAAAAACGCTTAGGTTAAGTTTCAGAGTTGCTTCTAATGTACCGAAGCTGGACTTAGACATAATTTCACTCTCACAACATTATGGCTGGTTGGAGACAGTCCGAACCACAAATAGCGGGTCCATGGTTCTGGGCATATACTGGGGGGACGGGGACGACTCCCATTAACCCCTGACTATACCGGGGATACGCTTATCACAATGCCTTTCTGGTCTGTGCTGAAGCAGGGCATTCTGGCAGCCAAGTGGCTTGAACTTTATTAGTGAGCCTGGTTACCCCCTCTCAGAACCACAGACTTAGAAATCGCCAGCTCATATACAGTGCATAAAATATATTTATATATATACCCTTATACACCATTTTAATAAAAAATATCACAAAATTCTTCTAAGTCCCTCGGGAAGAGTGAAAGACGCGCAGGTTCATTTTCAGAGCTCCTAGACCTTCCTATAAGAAGTTAGCCAAAAAGCAGCTTCTAAAAACGCTTAGGTTAAGTTTCAGAGTTGCTTCTAATGTACCGAAGCTGGACTTAGACATAATTTCACTCTCACAACATTATGGCTGGTTGGAGACAGTCCGAACCACAAATAGCGGGTCCATGGTTCTGGGCATATACTGGGGGGACGGGGACGACTCCCATTAACCCTTGACTATACCGGGGATACGCTTATCACAATGCCTTTCTGGTCTGTGCTGAAGCAGGGCATTCTGGCAGCCAAGTGGCTTGAACTTTATTAGTGAGCCTGGTTACCCCCTCTCGGAACCACAGACTTAGAAATCGCCAGCTCATATAGAGTGCATAAAATATATTTATATATATACCCTTATACACCATTTTAATAAAAAATATCACAAAATTCTTCTAAGTCCCTCGGGAAGAGTGAAAGACGCGCACGTTCATTTTCAGAGCTCCTAGACCTTCCTATAAGAAGTTAGCCAAAAAGTAGCTTCTAAAAACGCTTAGGTTAAGTTTCAGAGTTGCTTCTAATGTACCGAAGCTGGACTTAGACATAATTTCACTCTCACAACATTATGGCTGGTTGGAGACAGTCCGAACCACAAATAGCGGGTCCATGGTTCTGGGCATATACTGGGGGGACGGGGACGACTCCCATTAACCCTTGACTATACCGGGGATACGCTTATCACAATGCCTTTCTGGTCTGTGCTGAAGCAGGGCATTCTGGCAGCCAAGTGGCTTGACCTTTATTAGTGAGCCTGGTTACCCCCTCTCGGAACCACAGACTTAGAAATCGCCAGCTCATATAGAGTGCATAAAATATATTTATATATATACCCTTATACACCATTTTAATAAAAAATATCACAAAATTCTTCAAAGTCCCTCGGGAAGAGTGAAAGACGCGCACGTTCATTTTCAGAGCTCCTAGACCTTCCTATAAGAAGTTAGCCAAAAAGTAGCTTCTAAAAACGCTTAGGTTAAGTTTCAGAGTTGCTTCTAATGTACCGAAGCTGGACTTAGACATAATTTCACTCTCACAACATTATGGCTGGTTGGAGACAGTCCGAACCACAAATAGCGGGTCCATGGTTCTGGGCATATACTGGGGGGACGGGGACGACTCCCATTAACCCCTGACTATACCGGGGATACGCTTATCACAATGCCTTTCTGGTCTGTGCTGAAGCAGGGCATTCTGGCAGCCAAGTGGCTTGACCTTTATTAGTGAGCCTGATTACCCCCTCTCAGAACCACAGACTTAGAAATCGCCAGCTCATATACAGTGCATAAAATATATTTATATATATACCCTTATACACCATTTTAATAAAAAATATCACAAAATTCTTCTAAGTCCCTCGGGAAGAGTGAAAGACGCGCACATTCATTTTCAGAGCTCCTAGACCTTCCTATAAGAAGTTAGCCAAAAAGTAGCTTCTAAAAACGCTTAGGTTAAGTTTCAGAGTTGCTTCTAATGTACCGAAGCTGGACTTAGACATAATTTCACTCTCACAACATTATGGCTGGTTGGAGACAGTCCGAACCACAAATAGCGGGTCCATGGTTCTGGGCATATACTGGGGGGACGGGGACGACTCCCATTAACCCCTGACTATACCGGGGATACGCTTATCACAATGCCTTTCTGGTCTGTGCTGAAGCAGGGCATTCTGGCAGCCAAGTGGCTTGACCTTTATTAGTGAGCCTGGTTACCCCCTCTCAGAACCACAGACTTAGAAATCGCCAGCTCATATACAGTGCATAAAATATATTTATATATATACCCTTATACACCATTTTAATAAAAAATATCACAAAATTCTTCTAAGTCCCTCGGGAAGAGTGAAAGACGCGCAGGTTCATTTTCAGAGCTCCTAGACCTTCCTATAAGAAGTTAGCCAAAAAGCAGCTTCGAAAAACGCTTATGTTAAGTTTCAGAGTTGCTTCTAATGTACCGAAGCTGGACTTAGACATAATTTCACTCTCACAACATTATGGCTGGTTGGAGACAGTCCGAACCACAAATAGCGGGTCCATGGTTCTGGGCATATACTGGGGGGACGGGGTCGACTCCCATTAACCCCTGACTATACCGGGGATACGCTTATCACAATGCCTTTCTGGTCTGTGCTGAAGCAGGGCATTCTGGCAGCCAAGTGGCTTGACCTTTATTAGTGAGCCTGGTTACCCCCTCTCAGAACCACAGACTTAGAAATCGCCAGCTCATATACAGTGCATAAAATATATTTATATATATACCCTTATACACCATTTTAATAAAAAATATCACAAAATTCTTCTAAGTCCCTCGGGAAGAGTGAAAGACGCGCAGGTTCATTTTCAGAGCTCCTAGACCTTCCTATAAGAAGTTAGCCAAAAAGTAGCTTCTAAAAACGCTTAGGTTAAGTTTCAGAGTTGCTTCTAATGTACCGAAGCTGGACTTAGACATAATTTCACTCTCACAACATTATGGCTGGTTGGAGACAGTCCGAACCACAAATAGCGGGTCCATGGTTCTGGGCATATACTGGGGGGACGGGGACGACTCCCATTAACCCCTGACTATACCGGGGATACGCTTATCACAATGCCTTTCTGGTCTGTGCTGAAGCAGGGCATTCTGGCAGCCAAGTGGCTTGACCTTTATTAGTGAGCCTGATTACCCCCTCTCAGAACCACAGACTTAGAAATCGCCAGCTCATATACAGTGCATAAAATATATTTATATATATACCCTTATACACCATTTTAATAAAAAATATCACAAAATTCTTCTAAGTCCCTCGGGAAGAGTGAAAGACGCGCACGTTCATTTTCAGAGCTCCTAGACCTTCCTATAAGAAGTTAGCCAAAAAGTAGCTTCTAAAAACGCTTAGGTTAAGTTTCAGAGTTGCTTCTAATGTACCGAAGCTGGACTTAGACATAATTTCACTCTCACAACATTATGGCTGGTTGGAGACAGTCCGAACCACAAATAGCGGGTCCATGGTTCTGGGCATATACTGGGGGGACGGGGACGACTCCCATTAACCCCTGACTATACCGGGGATACGCTTATCACAATGCCTTTCTGGTCTGTGCTGAAGCAGGGCATTCTGGCAGCCAAGTGGCTTGAACTTTATTAGTGAGCCTGGTTACCCCCTCTCGGAACCACAGACTTAGAAATCGCCAGCTCATATAGAGTGCATAAAATATATTTATATATATACCCTTATACACCATTTTAATAAAAAATATCACAAAATTCTTCTAAGTCCCTCGGGAAGAGTGAAAGACGCGCACGTTCATTTTCAGAGCTCCTAGACCTTCCTATAAGAAGTTAGCCAAAAAGCAGCTTCTAAAAACGCTTAGGTTAAGTTTCAGAGTTGCTTCTAATGTACCGAAGCTGGACTTAGACATAATTTCACTCTCACAACATTATGGCTGGTTGGAGACAGTCCGAACCACAAATAGCGGGTCCATGGTTCTGGGCATATACTGGGGGGACGGGGACGACTCCCATTAACCCCTGACTATACCGGGGATACGCTTATCACAATGCCTTTCTGGTCTGTGCTGAAGCAGGGCATTCTGGCAGCCAAGTGGCTTGACCTTTATTAGTGAGCCTGGTTACCCCCTCTCAGAACCACAGACTTAGAAATCGCCAGCTCATATACAGTGCATAAAATATATTTATATATATACCCTTATACACCATTTTAATAAAAAATATCACAAAATTCTTCTAAGTCCCTCGGGAAGAGTGAAAGACGCGCAGGTTCATTTTCAGAGCTCCTAGACCTTCCTATAAGAAGTTAGCCAAAAAGTAGCTTCTAAAAACGCTTAGGTTAAGTTTCAGAGTTGCTTCTAATGTACCGAAGCTGGACTTAGACATAATTTCACTCTCACAACATTATGGCTGGTTGGAGACAGTCCGAACCACAAATAGCGGGTCCATGGTTCTGGGCATATACTGGGGGGACGGGGACGACTCCCATTAACCCCTGACTATACCGGGGATACGCTTATCACAATGCCTTTCTGGTCTGTGCTGAAGCAGGGCATTCTGGCAGCCAAGTGGCTTGACCTTTATTAGTGAGCCTGGTTACCCCCTCTCAGAACCACAGACTTAGAAATCGCCAGCTCATATACAGTGCATAAAATATATTTATATATATACCCTTATACACCATTTTAATAAAAAATATCACAAAATTCTTCTAAGTCCCTCGGGAAGAGTGAAAGACGCGCAGGTTCATTGTCAGAGCTCCTAGACCTTCCTATAAGAAGTTAGCCAAAAAGCAGCTTCGAAAAACGCTTATGTTAAGTTTCAGAGTTGCTTCTAATGTACCGAAGCTGGACTTAGACATAATTTCACTCTCACAACATTATGGCTGGTTGGAGACAGTCCGAACCACAAATAGCGGGTCCATGGTTCTGGGCATATACTGGGGGGACGGGGACGACTCCCATTAACCCCTGACTATACCGGGGATACGCTTATCACAATGCCTTTCTGGTCTGTGCTGAAGCAGGGCATTCTGGCAGCCAAGTGGCTTGACCTTTATTAGTGAGCCTGGTTACCCCCTCTCAGAACCACAGACTTAGAAATCGCCAGCTCATATACAGTGCATAAAATATATTTATATATATACCCTTATACACCATTTTAATAAAAAATATCACAAAATTCTTCTAAGTCCCTCGGGAAGAGTGAAAGACGCGCAGGTTCATTTTCAGAGCTCCTAGACCTTCCTATAAGAAGTTAGCCAAAAAGTAGCTTCTAAAAACGCTTAGGTTAAGTTTCAGAGTTGCTTCTAATGTACCGAAGCTGGACTTAGACATAATTTCACTCTCACAACATTATGGCTGGTTGGAGACAGTCCGAACCACAAATAGCGGGTCCATGGTTCTGGGCATATACTGGGGGGACGGGGACGACTCCCATTAACCCCTGACTATACCGGGGATACGCTTATCACAATGCCTTTCTGGTCTGTGCTGAAGCAGGGCATTCTGGCAGCCAAGTGGCTTGACCTTTATTAGTGAGCCTGATTACCCCCTCTCAGAACCACAGACTTAGAAATCGCCAGCTCATATACAGTGCATAAAATATATTTATATATATACCCTTATACACCATTTTAATAAAAAATATCACAAAATTCTTCTAAGTACCTCGGGAAGAGTGAAAGACGCGCACGTTCATTTTCAGAGCTCCTAGACCTTCCTATAAGAAGTTAGCCAAAAAGTAGCTTCTAAAAACGCTTAGGTTAAGTTTCAGAGTTGCTTCTAATGTACCGAAGCTGGACTTAGACATAATTTCACTCTCACAACATTATGGCTGGTTGGAGACAGTCCGAACCACAAATAGCGGGTCCATGGTTCTGGGCATATACTGGGGGGACGGGGACGACTCCCATTAACCCCTGACTATACCGGGGATACGCTTATCACAATGCCTTTCTGGTCTGTGCTGAAGCAGGGCATTCTGGCAGCCAAGTGGCTTGAACTTTATTAGTGAGCCTGGTTACCCCCTCTCAGAACCACAGACTTAGAAATCGCCAGCTCATATACAGTGCATAAAATATATTTATATATATACCCTTATACACCATTTTAATAAAAAATATCACAAAATTCTTCTAAGTCCCTCGGGAAGAGTGAAAGACGCGCAGGTTCATTTTCAGAGCTCCTAGACCTTCCTATAAGAAGTTAGCCAAAAAGCAGCTTCTAAAAACGCTTAGGTTAAGTTTCAGAGTTGCTTCTAATGTACCGAAGCTGGACTTAGACATAATTTCACTCTCACAACATTATGGCTGGTTGGAGACAGTCCGAACCACAAATAGCGGGTCCATGGTTCTGGGCATATACTGGGGGGACGGGGACGACTCCCATTAACCCTTGACTATACCGGGGATACGCTTATCACAATGCCTTTCTGGTCTGTGCTGAAGCAGGGCATTCTGGCAGCCAAGTGGCTTGAACTTTATTAGTGAGCCTGGTTACCCCCTCTCGGAACCACAGACTTAGAAATCGCCAGCTCATATAGAGTGCATAAAATATATTTATATATATACCCTTATACACCATTTTAATAAAAAATATCACAAAATTCTTCTAAGTCCCTCGGGAAGAGTGAAAGACGCGCACGTTCATTTTCAGAGCTCCTAGACCTTCCTATAAGAAGTTAGCCAAAAAGTAGCTTCTAAAAACGCTTAGGTTAAGTTTCAGAGTTGCTTCTAATGTACCGAAGCTGGACTTAGACATAATTTCACTCTCACAACATTATGGCTGGTTGGAGACAGTCCGAACCACAAATAGCGGGTCCATGGTTCTGGGCATATACTGGGGGGACGGGGACGACTCCCATTAACCCTTGACTATACCGGGGATACGCTTATCACAATGCCTTTCTGGTCTGTGCTGAAGCAGGGCATTCTGGCAGCCAAGTGGCTTGACCTTTATTAGTGAGCCTGGTTACCCCCTCTCGGAACCACAGACTTAGAAATCGCCAGCTCATATAGAGTGCATAAAATATATTTATATATATACCCTTATACACCATTTTAATAAAAAATATCACAAAATTCTTCAAAGTCCCTCGGGAAGAGTGAAAGACGCGCACGTTCATTTTCAGAGCTCCTAGACCTTCCTATAAGAAGTTAGCCAAAAAGTAGCTTCTAAAAACGCTTAGGTTAAGTTTCAGAGTTGCTTCTAATGTACCGAAGCTGGACTTAGACATAATTTCACTCTCACAACATTATGGCTGGTTGGAGACAGTCCGAACCACAAATAGCGGGTCCATGGTTCTGGGCATATACTGGGGGGACGGGGACGACTCCCATTAACCCCTGACTATACCGGGGATACGCTTATCACAATGCCTTTCTGGTCTGTGCTGAAGCAGGGCATTCTGGCAGCCAAGTGGCTTGACCTTTATTAGTGAGCCTGATTACCCCCTCTCAGAACCACAGACTTAGAAATCGCCAGCTCATATACAGTGCATAAAATATATTTATATATATACCCTTATACACCATTTTAATAAAAAATATCACAAAATTCTTCTAAGTCCCTCGGGAAGAGTGAAAGACGCGCACATTCATTTTCAGAGCTCCTAGACCTTCCTATAAGAAGTTAGCCAAAAAGTAGCTTCTAAAAACGCTTAGGTTAAGTTTCAGAGTTGCTTCAAATGTACCGAAGCTGGACTTAGACATAATTTCACTCTCACAACATTATGGCTGGTTGGAGACAGTCCGAACCACAAATAGCGGGTCCATGGTTCTGGGCATATACTGGGGGGACGGGGACGACTCCCATTAACCCCTGACTATACCGGGGATACGCTTATCACAATGCCTTTCTGGTCTGTGCTGAAGCAGGGCATTCTGGCAGCCAAGTGGCTTGACCTTTATTAGTGAGCCTGGTTACCCCCTCTCAGAACCACAGACTTAGAAATCGCCAGCTCATATACAGTGCATAAAATATATTTATATATATACCCTTATACACCATTTTAATAAAAAATATCACAAAATTCTTCTAAGTCCCTCGGGAAGAGTGAAAGACGCGCAGGTTCATTTTCAGAGCTCCTAGACCTTCCTATAAGAAGTTAGCCAAAAAGCAGCTTCGAAAAACGCTTATGTTAAGTTTCAGAGTTGCTTCTAATGTACCGAAGCTGGACTTAGACATAATTTCACTCTCACAACATTATGGCTGGTTGGAGACAGTCCGAACCACAAATAGCGGGTCCATGGTTCTGGGCATATACTGGGGGGACGGGGTCGACTCCCATTAACCCCTGACTATACCGGGGATACGCTTATCACAATGCCTTTCTGGTCTGTGCTGAAGCAGGGCATTCTGGCAGCCAAGTGGCTTGACCTTTATTAGTGAGCCTGGTTACCCCCTCTCAGAACCACAGACTTAGAAATCGCCAGCTCATATACAGTGCATAAAATATATTTATATATATACCCTTATACACCATTTTAATAAAAAATATCACAAAATTCTTCTAAGTCCCTCGGGAAGAGTGAAAGACGCGCAGGTTCATTTTCAGAGCTCCTAGACCTTCCTATAAGAAGTTAGCCAAAAAGTAGCTTCTAAAAACGCTTAGGTTAAGTTTCAGAGTTGCTTCTAATGTACCGAAGCTGGACTTAGACATAATTTCACTCTCACAACATTATGGCTGGTTGGAGACAGTCCGAACCACAAATAGCGGGTCCATGGTTCTGGGCATATACTGGGGGGACGGGGACGACTCCCATTAACCCCTGACTATACCGGGGATACGCTTATCACAATGCCTTTCTGGTCTGTGCTGAAGCAGGGCATTCTGGCAGCCAAGTGGCTTGACCTTTATTAGTGAGCCTGATTACCCCCTCTCAGAACCACAGACTTAGAAATCGCCAGCTCATATACAGTGCATAAAATATATTTATATATATACCCTTATACACCATTTTAATAAAAAATATCACAAAATTCTTCTAAGTCCCTCGGGAAGAGTGAAAGACGCGCACGTTCATTTTCAGAGCTCCTAGACCTTCCTATAAGAAGTTAGCCAAAAAGTAGCTTCTAAAAACGCTTAGGTTAAGTTTCAGAGTTGCTTCTAATGTACCGAAGCTGGACTTAGACATAATTTCACTCTCACAACATTATGGCTGGTTGGAGACAGTCCGAACCACAAATAGCGGGTCCATGGTTCTGGGCATATACTGGGGGGACGGGGACGACTCCCATTAACCCCTGACTATACCGGGGATACGCTTATCACAATGCCTTTCTGGTCTGTGCTGAAGCAGGGCATTCTGGCAGCCAAGTGGCTTGAACTTTATTAGTGAGCCTGGTTACCCCCTCTCGGAACCACAGACTTAGAAATCGCCAGCTCATATAGAGTGCATAAAATATATTTATATATATACCCTTATACACCATTTTAATAAAAAATATCACAAAATTCTTCTAAGTCCCTCGGGAAGAGTGAAAGACGCGCACGTTCATTTTCAGAGCTCCTAGACCTTCCTATAAGAAGTTAGCCAAAAAGCAGCTTCTAAAAACGCTTAGGTTAAGTTTCAGAGTTGCTTCTAATGTACCGAAGCTGGACTTAGACATAATTTCACTCTCACAACATTATGGCTGGTTGGAGACAGTCCGAACCACAAATAGCGGGTCCATGGTTCTGGGCATATACTGGGGGGACGGGGACGACTCCCATTAACCCCTGACTATACCGGGGATACGCTTATCACAATGCCTTTCTGGTCTGTGCTGAAGCAGGGCATTCTGGCAGCCAAGTGGCTTGACCTTTATTAGTGAGCCTGGTTACCCCCTCTCAGAACCACAGACTTAGAAATCGCCAGCTCATATACAGTGCATAAAATATATTTATATATATACCCTTATACACCATTTTAATAAAAAATATCACAAAATTCTTCTAAGTCCCTCGGGAAGAGTGAAAGACGCGCAGGTTCATTTTCAGAGCTCCTAGACCTTCCTATAAGAAGTTAGCCAAAAAGTAGCTTCTAAAAACGCTTAGGTTAAGTTTCAGAGTTGCTTCTAATGTACCGAAGCTGGACTTAGACATAATTTCACTCTCACAACATTATGGCTGGTTGGAGACAGTCCGAACCACAAATAGCGGGTCCATGGTTCTGGGCATATACTGGGGGGACGGGGACGACTCCCATTAACCCCTGACTATACCGGGGATACGCTTATCACAATGCCTTTCTGGTCTGTGCTGAAGCAGGGCATTCTGGCAGCCAAGTGGCTTGACCTTTATTAGTGAGCCTGATTACCCCCTCTCAGAACCACAGACTTAGAAATCGCCAGCTCATATACAGTGCATAAAATATATTTATATATATACCCTTATACACCATTTTAATAAAAAATATCACAAAATTCTTCTAAGTCCCTCGGGAAGAGTGAAAGACGCGCACGTTCATTTTCAGAGCTCCTAGACCTTCCTATAAGAAGTTAGCCAAAAAGTAGCTTCTAAAAACGCTTAGGTTAAGTTTCAGAGTTGCTTCTAATGTACCGAAGCTGGACTTAGACATAATTTCACTCTTACAACATTATGGCTGGTTGGAGACAGTCCGAACCACAAATAGCGGGTCCATGGTTCTGGGCATATACTGGGGGGACGGGGACGACTCCCATTAACCCCTGACTATACCGGGGATACGCTTATCACAATGCCTTTCTGGTCTGTGCTGAAGCAGGGCATTCTGGCAGCCAAGTGGCTTGAACTTTATTAGTGAGCCTGGTTACCACCTCTCGGAACCACAGACTTAGAAATCGCCAGCTCATATAGAGTGCATAAAATATATTTATATATATACCCTTATACACCATTTTAATAAAAAATATCACAAAATTCTTCTAAGTCCCTCGGGAAGAGTGAAAGACGCGCACGTTCATTTTCAGAGCTCCTAGACCTTCCTATAAGAAGTTAGCCAAAAAGCAGCTTCTAAAAACGCTTAGGTTAAGTTTCAGAGTTGCTTCTAATGTACCGAAGCTGGACTTAGACATAATTTCACTCTCACAACATTATGGCTGGTTGGAGACAGTCCGAACCACAAATAGCGGGTCCATGGTTCTGGGCATATACTTGGGGGGACGGGGACGACTCCCATTAACCCTTGACTATACCGGGGATACGCTTATCACAATGCCTTTCTGGTCTGTGCTGAAGCAGGGCATTCTGGCAGCCAAGTGGCTTGACCTTTATTAGTGAGCCTGGTTACCCCCTCTCAGAACCACAGACTTAGAAATCGCCAGCTCATATACAGTGCATAAAATATATTTATATATATACCCTTATACACCATTTTAATAAAAAATATCACAAAATTCTTCTAAGTCCCTCGGGAAGAGTGAAAGACGCGCAGGTTCATTTTCAGAGCTCCTAGACCTTCCTATAAGAAGTTAGCCAAAAAGTAGCTTCTAAAAACGCTTAGGTTAAGTTTCAGAGTTGCATCTAATGTACCGAAGCTGGACTTAGACATAATTTCACTCTCACAACATTATGGCTGGTTGGAGACAGTCCGAACCACAAATAGCGGGTCCATGGTTCTGGGCATATACTGGGGGGGACGGGGACGACTCCCATTAACCCCTGACTATACCGGGGATACGCTTATCACAATGCCTTTCTGGTCTGTGCTGAAGCAGGGCATTCTGGCAGCCAAGTGGCTTGACCTTTATTAGTGAGCCTGATTACCCCCTCTCAGAACCACAGACTTAGAAATCGCCAGCTCATATACAGTGCATAAAATAAATTTATATATATACCCTTATACACCATTTTAATAAAAAATATCACAAAATTCTTCTAAGTCCCTCGGGAAGAGTGAAAGACGCGCACGTTCATTTTCAGAGCTCCTAGACCTTCCTATAAGAAGTTAGCCAAAAAGTAGCTTCTAAAAACGCTTAGGTTAAGTTTCAGAGTTGCTTCTAATGTACCGAAGCTGGACTTAGACATAATTTCACTCTCACAACATTATGGCTGGTTGGAGACAGTCCGAACCACAAATAGCGGGTCCATGGTTCTGGGCATATACAGTACTGGGGGGACGGGGACGACTCCCATTAACCCCTGACTATACCGGGGATGCGCTTATCACAATGCCTTTCTGGTCTGTGCTGAAGCAGGGCATTCTGGCAGCCAAGTGGCTTGACCTTTATTAGTGAGCCTGGTTACCCCCTCTCAGAACCACAGACTTAGAAATCGCCAGCTCATATACAGTGCATAAAATATATTTATATATATACCCTTATACACCATTTTAATAAAAAATATCACAAAATTCTTCTAAGTCCCTCGGGAAGAGTGAAAGACGCGCAGGTTCATTGTCAGAGCTCCTAGACCTTCCTATAAGAAGTTAGCCAAAAAGCAGCTTCGAAAAACGCTTATGTTAAGTTTCAGAGTTGCTTCTAATGTACCGAAGCTGGACTTAGACATAATTTCACTCTCACAACATTATGGCTGGTTGGAGACAGTCCGAACCACAAATAGCGGGTCCATGGTTCTGGGCATATACTGGGGGGACGGGGACGACTCCCATTAACCCTGACTATACCGGGGATACGCTTATCACAATGCCTTTCTGGTCTGTGCTGAAGCAGGGCATTCTGGCAGCCAAGTGGCTTGACCTTTATTAGTGAGCCTGGTTACCCCCTCTCAGAACCACAGACTTAGAAATCGCCAGCTCATATACAGTGCATAAAATATATTTATATATATACCCTTATACACCATTTTAATAAAAAATATCACAAAATTCTTCTAAGTCCCTCGGGAAGAGTGAAAGACGCGCAGGTTCATTTTCAGAGCTCCTAGACCTTCTTATAAGAAGTTAGCCAAAAAGTAGCTTCTAAAAACGCTTAGGTTAAGTTTCAGAGTTGCTTCTAATGTACCGAAGCTGGACTTAGACATAATTTCACTCTCACAACATTATGGCTGGTTGGAGACAGTCCGAACCACAAATAGCGGGTCCATGGTTCTGGGCATATACTGGGGGGACGGGGACGACTCCCATTAACCCCTGACTATACCGGGGATACGCTTATCACAATGCCTTTCTGGTCTGTGCTGAAGCAGGGCATTCTGGCAGCCAAGTGGCTTGACCTTTATTAGTGAGCCTGATTACCCCCTCTCAGAACCACAGACTTAGAAATCGCCAGCTCATATACAGTGCATAAAATATATTTATATATATACCCTTATACACCATTTTAATAAAAAATATCACAAAATTCTTCTAATTCCCTCGGGAAGAGTGAAAGACGCGCAGGTTCATTTTCAGAGCTCCTAGACCTTCCTATAAGAAGTTAGCCAAAAAGTAGCTTCTAAAAACGCTTAGGTTAAGTTTCAGAGTTGCTTCTAATGTACCGAAGCTGGACTTAGACATAATTTCACTCTCACAACATTATGGCTGGTTGGAGACAGTCCGAACCACAAATAGCGGGTCCATGGTTCTGGGCATATACTGGGGGGACGGGGACGACTCCCATTAACCCCTGACTATACCGGGGATACGCTTATCACAATGCCTTTCTGGTCTGTGCTGAAGCAGGGCATTCTGGCAGCCAAGTGGCTTGACCTTTATTAGTGAGCCTGATTACCCCCTCTCAGAACCACAGACTTAGAAATCGCCAGCTCATATACAGTGCATAAAATATATTTATATATATACCCTTATACACCATTTTAATAAAAAATATCACAAAATTCTTCTAAGTCCCTCGGGAAGAGTGAAAGACGCGCACGTTCATTTTCAGAGCTCCTAGACCTTCCTATAAGAAGTTAGCCAAAAAGTAGCTTCTAAAAACGCTTAGGTTAAGTTTCAGAGTTGCTTCTAATGTACCGAAGCTGGACTTAGACATAATTTCACTCTCACAACATTATGGCTGGTTGGAGACAGTCCGAACCACAAATAGCGGGTCCATGGTTCTGGGCATATACTGGGGGGACGGGGACGACTCCCATTAACCCCTGACTATACCGGGGATACGCTTATCACAATGCCTTTCTGGTCTGTGCTGAAGCAGGGCATTCTGGCAGCCAAGTGGCTTGAACTTTATTAGTGAGCCTGGTTACCCCCTCTCGGAACCACAGACTTAGAAATCGCCAGCTCATATAGAGTGCATAAAATATATTTATATATATACCCTTATACACCATTTTAATAAAAAATATCACAAAATTCTTCTAAGTCCCTCGGGAAGAGTGAAAGACGCGCACGTTCATTTTCAGAGCTCCTAGACCTTCCTATAAGAAGTTAGCCAAAAAGCAGCTTCTAAAAACGCTTAGGTTAAGTTTCAGAGTTGCTTCTAATGTACCGAAGCTGGACTTAGACATAATTTCACTCTCACAACATTATGGCTGGTTGGAGACAGTCCGAACCACAAATAGCGGGTCCATGGTTCTGGGCATATACTGGGGGGACGGGGACGACTCCCATTAACCCTTGACTATACCGGGGATACGCTTATCACAATGCCTTTCTGGTCTGTGCTGAAGCAGGGCATTCTGGCAGCCAAGTGGCTTGACCTTTATTAGTGAGCCTGATTACCCCCTCTCAGAACCACAGACTTAGAAATCGCCAGCTCATATACAGTGCATAAAATATATTTATATATATACCCTTATACACCATTTTAATAAAAAATATCACAAAATTCTTCTAAGTCCCTCGGGAAGAGTGAAAGACGCGCACGTTCATTTTCAGAGCTCCTAGACCTTCCTATAAGAAGTTAGCCAAAAAGTAGCTTCTAAAAACGCTTAGGTTAAGTTTCAGAGTTGCTTCTAATGTACCGAAGCTGGACTTAGACATAATTTCACTCTCACAACATTATGGCTGGTTGGAGACAGTCCGAACCACAAATAGCGGGTCCATGGTTCTGGGCATATACTGGGGGGACGGGGACGACTCCCATTAACCCCTGACTATACCGGGGATACGCTTATCACAATGCCTTTCTGGTCTGTGCTGAAGCAGGGCATTCTGGCAGCCAAGTGGCTTGACCTTTATTAGTGAGCCTGGTTACCCCCTCTCAGAACCACAGACTTAGAAATCGCCAGCTCATATACAGTGCATAAAATATATTTATATATATACCCTTATACACCATTTTAATAAAAAATATCACAAAATTCTTCTAAGTCCCTCGGGAAGAGTGAAAGACGCGCAGGTTCATTGTCAGAGCTCCTAGACCTTCCTATAAGAAGTTAGCCAAAAAGCAGCTTCGAAAAACGCTTATGTTAAGTTTCAGAGTTGCTTCTAATGTACCGAAGCTGGACTTAGACATAATTTCACTCTCACAACATTATGGCTGGTTGGAGACAGTCCGAACCACAAATAGCGGGTCCATGGTTCTGGGCATATACTGGGGGGACGGGGACGACTCCCATTAACCCCTGACTATACCGGGGATACGCTTATCACAATGCCTTTCTGGTCTGTGCTGAAGCAGGGCATTCTGGCAGCCAAGTGGCTTGACCTTTATTAGTGAGCCTGGTTACCCCCTCTCAGAACCACAGACTTAGAAATCGCCAGCTCATATACAGTGCATAAAATATATTTATATATATACCCTTATACACCATTTTAATAAAAAATATCACAAAATTCTTCTAAGTCCCTCGGGAAGAGTGAAAGACGCGCAGGTTCATTTTCAGAGCTCCTAGACCTTCCTATAAGAAGTTAGCCAAAAAGTAGCTTCTAAAAACGCTTAGGTTAAGTTTCAGAGTTGCTTCTAATGTACCGAAGCTGGACTTAGACATAATTTCACTCTCACAACATTATGGCTGGTTGGAGACAGTCCGAACCACAAATAGCGGGTCCATGGTTCTGGGCATATACTGGGGGGACGGGGACGACTCCCATTAACCCCTGACTATACCGGGGATACGCTTATCACAATGCCTTTCTGGTCTGTGCTGAAGCAGGGCATTCTGGCAGCCAAGTGGCTTGACCTTTATTAGTGAGCCTGATTACCCCCTCTCAGAACCACAGACTTAGAAATCGCCAGCTCATATACAGTGCATAAAATATATTTATATATATACCCTTATACACCATTTTAATAAAAAATATCACATTAAAATTCTTCTAAGTACCTCGGGAAGAGTGAAAGACGCGCACGTTCATTTTCAGAGCTCCTAGACCTTCCTATAAGAAGTTAGCCAAAAAGTAGCTTCTAAAAACGCTTAGGTTAAGTTTCAGAGTTGCTTCTAATGTACCGAAGCTGGACTTAGACATAATTTCACTCTCACAACATTATGGCTGGTTGGAGACAGTCCGAACCACAAATAGCGGGTCCATGGTTCTGGGCATATACTGGGGGGACGGGGACGACTCCCATTAACCCCTGACTATACCGGGGATACGCTTATCACAATGCCTTTCTGGTCTGTGCTGAAGCAGGGCATTCTGGCAGCCAAGTGGCTTGACCTTTATTAGTGAGCCTGGTTACCCCCTCTCAGAACCACAGACTTAGAAATCGCCAGCTCATATACAGTGCATAAAATATATTTATATATATACCCTTATACACCATTTTAATAAAAAATATCACAAAATTCTTCTAAGTCCCTCGGGAAGAGTGAAAGACGCGCAGGTTCATTTTCAGAGCTCCTAGACCTTCCTATAAGAAGTTAGCCAAAAAGTAGCTTCTAAAAACGCTTAGGTTAAGTTTCAGAGTTGCTTCTAATGTACCGAAGCTGGACTTAGACATAATTTCACTCTCACAACATTATGGCTGGTTGGAGACAGTCCGAACCACAAATAGCGGGTCCATGGTTCTGGGCATATACTGGGGGGACGGGGACGACTCCCATTAACCCCTGACTATACCGGGGATACGCTTATCACAATGCCTTTCTGGTCTGTGCTGAAGCAGGGCATTCTGGCAGCCAAGTGGCTTGAACTTTATTAGTGAGCCTGGTTACCCCCTCTCGGAACCACAGACTTAGAAATCGCCAGCTCATATAGAGTGCATAAAATATATTTATATATATACCCTTATACACCATTTTAATAAAAAATATCACAAAATTCTTCTAAGTCCCTCGGGAAGAGTGAAAGACGCGCACGTTCATTTTCAGAGCTCCTAGACCTTCCTATAAGAAGTTAGCCAAAAAGCAGCTTCTAAAAACGCTTAGGTTAAGTTTCAGAGTTGCTTCTAATGTACCGAAGCTGGACTTAGACATAATTTCACTCTCACAACATTATGGCTGGTTGGAGACAGTCCGAACCACAAATAGCGGGTCCATGGTTCTGGGCATATACTGGGGGGACGGGGACGACTCCCATTAACCCTTGACTATACCGGGGATACGCTTATCACAATGCCTTTCTGGTCTGTGCTGAAGCAGGGCATTCTGGCAGCCAAGTGGCTTGAACTTTATTAGTGAGCCTGGTTACCCCCTCTCGGAACCACAGACTTAGAAATCGCCAGCTCATATAGAGTGCATAAAATATATTTATATATATACCCTTATACACCATTTTAATAAAAAATATCACAAAATTCTTCTAAGTCCCTCGGGAAGAGTGAAAGACGCGCACGTTCATTTTCAGAGCTCCTAGACCTTCCTATAAGAAGTTAGCCAAAAAGCAGCTTCTAAAAACGCTTAGGTTAAGTTTCAGAGTTGCTTCTAATGTACCGAAGCTGGACTTAGACATAATTTCACTCTCACAACATTATGGCTGGTTGGAGACAGTCCGAACCACAAATAGCGGGTCCATGGTTCTGGGCATATACTGGGGGGACGGGGACGACTCCCATTAACCCCTGACTATACCGGGGATACGCTTATCACAATGCCTTTCTGGTCTGTGCTGAAGCAGGGCATTCTGGCAGCCAAGTGGCTTGACCTTTATTAGTGAGCCTGATTACCCCCTCTCAGAACCACAGACTTAGAAATCGCCAGCTCATATACAGTGCATAATATATATTTATATATATACCCTTATACACCATTTTAATAAAAAATATCACAAAATTCTTCTAAGTCCCTCGGGAAGAGTGAAAGACGCGCACATTCATTTTCAGAGCTCCTAGACCTTCCTATAAGAAGTTAGCCAAAAAGTAGCTTCTAAAAACGCTTAGGTTAAGTTTCAGAGTTGCTTCTAATGTACCGAAGCTGGACTTAGACATAATTTCACTCTCACAACATTATGGCTGGTTGGAGACAGTCCGAACCACAAGTACCGGGTCCATGGTTCTGGGCGTATACTGGGGGGACGGGGACGACTCCCATTAACCCCTGACTATACCGGGGATACGCTTATCACAATGCCTTTCTGGTCTGTGCTGAAGCAGGGCATTCTGGCAGCCAAGTGGCTTGAACTTTATTAGTGAGCCTGGTTACCCCCTCTCGGAACCACAGACTTAGAAATCGCCAGCTCATATAGAGTGCATAAAATATATTTATATATATACCCTTATACACCATTTTAATAAAAAATATCACAAAATTCTTCTAAGTCCCTCGGGAAGAGTGAAAGACGCGCACGTTCATTTTCAGAGCTCCTAGACCTTCCTATAAGAAGTTAGCCAAAAAGCAGCTTCGAAAAACGCTTATGTTAAGTTTCAGAGTTGCTTCTAATGTACCGAAGCTGGACTTAGACATAATTTCACTCTCACAACATTATGGCTGGTTGGAGACAGTCCGAACCACAAATAGCGGGTCCATGGTTCTGGGCATATACTGGGGGGACGGGGACGACTCCCATTAACCCCTGACTATACCGGGGATACGCTTATCACAATGCCTTTCTGGTCTGTGCTGAAGCAGGGCATTCTGGCAGCCAAGTGGCTTGACCTTTATTAGTGAGCCTGGTTACCCCCTCTCAGAACCACAGACTTAGAAATCGCCAGCTCATATACAGTGCATAAAATATATTTATATATATACCCTTATACACCATTTTAATAAAAAATATCACAAAATTCTTCTAATTCCCTCGGGAAGAGTGAAAGACGCGCAGGTTCATTTTCAGAGCTCCTAGACCTTCCTATAAGAAGTTAGCCAAAAAGTAGCTTCTAAAAACGCTTAGGTTAAGTTTCAGAGTTGCTTCTAATGTACCGAAGCTGGACTTAGACATAATTTCACTCTCACAACATTATGGCTGGTTGGAGACAGTCCGAACCACAAATAGCGGGTCCATGGTTCTGGGCATATACTGGGGGGACGGGGACGACTCCCATTAACCCCTGACTATACCGGGGATACGCTTATCACAATGCCTTTCTGGTCTGTGCTGAAGCAGGGCATTCTGGCAGCCAAGTGGCTTGACCTTTATTAGTGAGCCTGGTTACCCCCTCTCAGAACCACAGACTTAGAAATCGCCAGCTCATATACAGTGCATAAAATATATTTATATATATACCCTTATACACCATTTTAATAAAAAATATCACAAAATTCTTCTAAGTCCCTCGGGAAGAGTGAAAGACGCGCAGGTTCATTTTCAGAGCTCCTAGACCTTCCTATAAGAAGTTAGCCAAAAAGTAGCTTCTAAAAACGCTTAGGTTAAGTTTCAGAGTTGCTTCTAATGTACCGAAGCTGGACTTAGACATAATTTCACTCTCACAACATTATGGCTGGTTGGAGATAGTCCGAACCACAAATAGCGGGTCCATGGTTCTGGGCATATACTGGGGGGACGGGGACGACTCCCATTAACCCCTGACTATACCGGGGATACGCTTATCACAATGCCTTTCTGGTCTGTGCTGAAGCAGGGCATTCTGGCAGCCAAGTGGCTTGAACTTTATTAGTGAGCCTGGTTACCCCCTCTCGGAACCACAGACTTAGAAATCGCCAGCTCATATAGAGTGCATAAAATATATTTATATATATACCCTTATACACCATTTTAATAAAAAATATCACAAAATTCTTCTAAGTCCCTCGGGAAGAGTGAAAGACGCGCACGTTCATTTTCAGAGCTCCTAGACCTTCCTATAAGAAGTTAGCCAAAAAGCAGCTTCTAAAAACGCTTAGGTTAAGTTTCAGAGTTGCTTCTAATGTACCGAAGCTGGACTTAGACATAATTTCACTCTCACAACATTATGGCTGGTTGGAGACAGTCCGAACCACAAATAGCGGGTCCATGGTTCTGGGCATATACTGGGGGGACGGGGACGACTCCCATTAACCCTTGACTATACCGGGGATACGCTTATCACAATGCCTTTCTGGTCTGTGCTGAAGCAGGGCATTCTGGCAGCCAAGTGGCTTGACCTTTATTAGTGAGCCTGGTTACCCCCTCTCAGAACCACAGACTTAGAAATCGCCAGCTCATATACAGTGCATAAAATATATTTATATATATACCCTTATACACCATTTTAATAAAAAATATCACAAAATTCTTCTAAGTCCCTCGGGAAGAGTGAAAGACGCGCAGGTTCATTTTCAGAGCTCCTAGACCTTCCTATAAGAAGTTAGCCAAAAAGTAGCTTCTAAAAACGCTTAGGTTAAGTTTCAGAGTTGCTTCTAATGTACCGAAGCTGGACTTAGACATAATTTCACTCTCACAACATTATGGCTGGTTGGAGACAGTCCGAACCACAAATAGCGGGTCCATGGTTCTGGGCATATACTGGGGGGACGGGGACGACTCCCATTAACCCCTGACTATACCGGGGATACGCTTATCACAATGCCTTTCTGGTCTGTGCTGAAGCAGGGCATTCTGGCAGCCAAGTGGCTTGACCTTTATTAGTGAGCCTGATTACCCCCTCTCAGAACCACAGACTTAGAAATCGCCAGCTCATATACAGTGCATAAAATATATTTATATATATACCCTTATACACCATTTTAATAAAAAATATCACAAAATTCTTCTAAGTCCCTCGGGAAGAGTGAAAGACGCGCACGTTCATTTTCAGAGCTCCTAGACCTTCCTATAAGAAGTTAGCCAAAAAGTAGCTTCTAAAAACGCTTAGGTTAAGTTTCAGAGTTGCTTCTAATGTACCGAAGCTGGACTTAGACATAATTTCACTCTCACAACATTATGGCTGGTTGGAGACAGTCCGAACCACAAATAGCGGGTCCATGGTTCTGGGCATATACTGGGGGGACGGGGACGACTCCCATTAACCCCTGACTATACCGGGGATACGCTTATCACAATGCCTTTCTGGTCTGTGCTGAAGCAGGGCATTCTGGCAGCCAAGTGGCTTGACCTTTATTAGTGAGCCTGGTTACCCCCTCTCAGAACCACAGACTTAGAAATCGCCAGCTCATATACAGTGCATAAAATATATTTATATATATACCCTTATACACCATTTTAATAAAAAATATCACAAAATTCTTCTAAGTCCCTCGGGAAGAGTGAAAGACGCGCAGGTTCATTTTCAGAGCTCCTAGACCTTCCTATAAGAAGTTAGCCAAAAAGTAGCTTCTAAAAACGCTTAGGTTAAGTTTCAGAGTTGCTTCTAATGTACCGAAGCTGGACTTAGACATAATTTCACTCTCACAACATTATGGCTGGTTGGAGACAGTCCGAACCACAAATAGCGGGTCCATGGTTCTGGGCATATACTGGGGGGACGGGGACGACTCCCATTAACCCCTGACTATACCGGGGATACGCTTATCACAATGCCTTTCTGGTCTGTGCTGAAGCAGGGCATTCTGGCAGCCAAGTGGCTTGACCTTTATTAGTGAGCCTGGTTACCCCCTCTCAGAACCACAGACTTAGAAATCGCCAGCTCATATACAGTGCATAAAATATATTTATATATATACCCTTATACACCATTTTAATAAAAAATATCACAAAATTCTTCTAAGTCCCTCGGGAAGAGTGAAAGACGCGCAGGTTCATTTTCAGAGCTCCTAGACCTTCCTATAAGAAGTTAGCCAAAAAGTAGCTTCTAAAAACGCTTAGGTTAAGTTTCAGAGTTGCTTCTAATGTACCGAAGCTGGACTTAGACATAATTTCACTCTCACAACATTATGGCTGGTTGGAGACAGTCCGAACCACAAATAGCGGGTCCATGGTTCTGGGCATATACTGGGGGGACGGGGACGACTCCCATTAACCCCTGACTATACCGGGGATACGCTTATCACAATGCCTTTCTGGTCTGTGCTGAAGCAGGGCATTCTGGCAGCCAAGTGGCTTGACCTTTATTAGTGAGCCTGGTTACCCCCTCTCAGAACCACAGACTTAGAAATCGCCAGCTCATATACAGTGCATAAAATATATTTATATATATACCCTTATACACCATTTTAATAAAAAATATCACAAAATTCTTCTAAGTCCCTCGGGAAGAGTGAAAGACGCGCAGGTTCATTTTCAGAGCTCCTAGACCTTCCTATAAGAAGTTAGCCAAAAAGTAGCTTCTAAAAACGCTTAGGTTAAGTTTCAGAGTTGCTTCTAATGTACCGAAGCTGGACTTAGACATAATTTCACTCTCACAACATTATGGCTGGTTGGAGACAGTCCGAACCACAAATAGCGGGTCCATGGTTCTGGGCATATACTGGGGGGACGGGGACGACTCCCATTAACCCCTGACTATACCGGGGATACGCTTATCACAATGCCTTTCTGGTCTGTGCTGAAGCAGGGCATTCTGGCAGCCAAGTGGCTTGCACTTTATTAGTGAGCCTGGTTACCCCCTCTCAGAACCACAGACTTAGAAATCGCCAGCTCATATACAGTGCATAAAATATATTTATATATATACCCTTATACACCATTTTAATAAAAAATATCACAAAATTCTTCTAAGTCCCTCGGGAAGAGTGAAAGACGCGCAGGTTCATTTTCAGAGCTTCTAGACCTTCCTATAAGAAGTTAGCCAAAAAGTAGCTTCTAAAAACGCTTAGGTTAAGTTTCAGAGTTGCTTCTAATGTACCGAAGCTGGACTTAGACATAATTTCACTCTCACAACATTATGGCTGGTTGGAGACAGTCCGAACCACAAATAGCGGGTCCATGGTTCTGGGCATATACTGGGGGGACGGGGACGACTCCCATTAACCCCTGACTATACCGGGGATACGCTTATCACAATGCCTTTCTGGTCTGTGCTGAAGCAGGGCATTCTGGCAGCCAAGTGGCTTGACCTTTATTAGTGAGCCTGATTACCCCCTCTCAGAACCACAGACTTAGAAATCGCCAGCTCATATACAGTGCATAAAATATATTTATATATATACCCTTATACACCATTTTAATAAAAAATATCACAAAATTCTTCTAAGTCCCTCGGGAAGAGTGAAAGACGCGCACGTTCATTTTCAGAGCTCCTAGACCTTCCTATAAGAAGTTAGCCAAAAAGTAGCTTCTAAAAACGCTTAGGTTAAGTTTCAGAGTTGCTTCTAATGTACCGAAGCTGGACTTAGACATAATTTCACTCTCACAACATTATGGCTGGTTGGAGACAGTCCGAACCACAAATAGCGGGTCCATGGTTCTGGGCATATACTGGGGGGACGGGGACGACTCCCATTAACCCCTGACTATACCGGGGATACGCTTATCACAATGCCTTTCTGGTCTGTGCTGAAGCAGGGCATTCTGGCAGCCAAGTGGCTTGAACTTTATTAGTGAGCCTGGTTACCCCCTCTCGGAACCACAGACTTAGAAATCGCCAGCTCATATAGAGTGCATAAAATATATTTATATATATACCCTTATACACCATTTTAATAAAAAATATCACAAAATTCTTCTAAGTCCCTCGGGAAGAGTGAAAGACGCGCACGTTCATTTTCAGAGCTCCTAGACCTTCCTATAAGAAGTTAGCCAAAAAGCAGCTTCTAAAAACGCTTAGGTTAAGTTTCAGAGTTGCTTCTAATGTACCGAAGCTGGACTTAGACATAATTTCACTCTCACAACATTATGGCTGGTTGGAGACAGTCCGAACCACAAATAGCGGGTCCATGGTTCTGGGCATATACTGGGGGGACGGGGACGACACCCATTAACCCCTGACTATACCGGGGATACGCTTATCACAATGCCTTTCTGGTCTGTGCTGAAGCAGGGCATTCTGGCAGCCAAGTGGCTTGACCTTTATTAGTGAGCCTGGTTACCCCCTCTCAGAACCACAGACTTAGAAATCGCCAGCTCATATACAGTGCATAAAATATATTTATATATATACCCTTATACACCATTTTAATAAAAAATATCACAAAATTCTTCTAAGTCCCTCGGGAAGAGTGAAAGACGCGCAGGTTCATTTTCAGAGCTCCTAGACCTTCCTATAAGAAGTTAGCCAAAAAGTAGCTTCTAAAAACGCTTAGGTTAAGTTTCAGAGTTGCTTCTAATGTACCGAAGCTGGACTTAGACATAATTTCACTCTCACAACATTATGGCTGGTTGGAGACAGTCCGAACCACAAATAGCGGGTCCATGGTTCTGGGCATATACTGGGGGGACGGGGACGACTCCCATTAACCCCTGACTATACCGGGGATACGCTTATCACAATGCCTTTCTGGTCTGTGCTGAAGCAGGGCATTCTGGCAGCCAAGTGGCTTGACCTTTATTAGTGAGCCTGGTTACCCCCTCTCAGAACCACAGACTTAGAAATCGCCAGCTCATATACAGTGCATAAAATATATTTATATATATACCCTTATACACCATTTTAATAAAAAATATCACAAAATTCTTCTAAGTCCCTCGGGAAGAGTGAAAGACGCGCAGGTTCATTTTCAGAGCTCCTAGACCTTCCTATAAGAAGTTAGCCAAAAAGTAGCTTCTAAAAACGCTTAGGTTAAGTTTCAGAGTTGCTTCTAATGTACCGAAGCTGGACTTAGACATAATTTCACTCTCACAACATTATGGCTGGTTGGAGACAGTCCGAACCACAAATAGCGGGTCCATGGTTCTGGGCATATACTGGGGGGACGGGGACGACTCCCATTAACCCCTGACTATACCGGGGATACGCTTATCACAATGCCTTTCTGGTCTGTGCTGAAGCAGGGCATTCTGGCAGCCAAGTGGCTTGACCTTTATTAGTGAGCCTGGTTACCCCCTCTCAGAACCACAGACTTAGAAATCGCCAGCTCATATACAGTGCATAAAATATATTTATATATATACCCTTATACACCATTTTAATAAAAAATATCACAAAATTCTTCTAAGTCCCTCGGGAAGAGTGAAAGACGCGCAGGTTCATTTTCAGAGCTCCTAGACCTTCCTATAAGAAGTTAGCCAAAAAGTAGCTTCTAAAAACGCTTAGGTTAAGTTTCAGAGTTGCTTCTAATGTACCGAAGCTGGACTTAGACATAATTTCACTCTCACAACATTATGGCTGGTTGGAGACAGTCCGAACCACAAATAGCGGGTCCATGGTTCTGGGCATATACTGGGGGGACGGGGACGACTCCCATTAACCCCTGACTATACCGGGGATACGCTTATCACAATGCCTTTCTGGTCTGTGCTGAAGCAGGGCATTCTGGCAGCCAAGTGGCTTGACCTTTATTAGTGAGCCTGGTTACCCCCTCTCAGAACCACAGACTTAGAAATCGCCAGCTCATATACAGTGCATAAAATATATTTATATATATACCCTTATACACCATTTTAATAAAAAATATCACAAAATTCTTCTAAGTCCCTCGGGAAGAGTGAAAGACGCGCAGGTTCATTTTCAGAGCTCCTAGACCTTCCTATAAGAAGTTAGCCAAAAAGTAGCTTCTAAAAACGCTTAGGTTAAGTTTCAGAGTTGCTTCTAATGTACCGAAGCTGGACTTAGACATAATTTCACTCTCACAACATTATGGCTGGTTGGAGACAGTCCGAACCACAAATAGCGGGTCCATGGTTCTGGGCATATACTGGGGGGACGGGGACGACTCCCATTAACCCCTGACTATACCGGGGATACGCTTATCACAATGCCTTTCTGGTCTGTGCTGAAGCAGGGCATTCTGGCAGCCAAGTGGCTTGCACTTTATTAGTGAGCCTGGTTACCCCCTCTCAGAACCACAGACTTAGAAATCGCCAGCTCATATACAGTGCATAAAATATATTTATATATATACCCTTATACACCATTTTAATAAAAAATATCACAAAATTCTTCTAAGTCCCTCGGGAAGAGTGAAAGACGCGCAGGTTCATTTTCAGAGCTTCTAGACCTTCCTATAAGAAGTTAGCCAAAAAGTAGCTTCTAAAAACGCTTAGGTTAAGTTTCAGAGTTGCTTCTAATGTACCGAAGCTGGACTTAGACATAATTTCACTCTCACAACATTATGGCTGGTTGGAGACAGTCCGAACCACAAATAGCGGGTCCATGGTTCTGGGCATATACTGGGGGGACGGGGACGACTCCCATTAACCCCTGACTATACCGGGGATACGCTTATCACAATGCCTTTCTGGTCTGTGCTGAAGCAGGGCATTCTGGCAGCCAAGTGGCTTGACCTTTATTAGTGAGCCTGATTACCCCCTCTCAGAACCACAGACTTAGAAATCGCCAGCTCATATACAGTGCATAAAATATATTTATATATATACCCTTATACACCATTTTAATAAAAAATATCACAAAATTCTTCTAAGTCCCTCGGGAAGAGTGAAAGACGCGCACGTTCATTTTCAGAGCTCCTAGACCTTCCTATAAGAAGTTAGCCAAAAAGTAGCTTCTAAAAACGCTTAGGTTAAGTTTCAGAGTTGCTTCTAATGTACCGAAGCTGGACTTAGACATAATTTCACTCTCACAACATTATGGCTGGTTGGAGACAGTCCGAACCACAAATAGCGGGTCCATGGTTCTGGGCATATACTGGGGGGACGGGGACGACTCCCATTAACCCCTGACTATACCGGGGATACGCTTATCACAATGCCTTTCTGGTCTGTGCTGAAGCAGGGCATTCTGGCAGCCAAGTGGCTTGAACTTTATTAGTGAGCCTGGTTACCCCCTCTCGGAACCACAGACTTAGAAATCGCCAGCTCATATAGAGTGCATAAAATATATTTATATATATACCCTTATACACCATTTTAATAAAAAATATCACAAAATTCTTCTAAGTCCCTCGGGAAGAGTGAAAGACGCGCACGTTCATTTTCAGAGCTCCTAGACCTTCCTATAAGAAGTTAGCCAAAAAGCAGCTTCTAAAAACGCTTAGGTTAAGTTTCAGAGTTGCTTCTAATGTACCGAAGCTGGACTTAGACATAATTTCACTCTCACAACATTATGGCTGGTTGGAGACAGTCCGAACCACAAATAGCGGGTCCATGGTTCTGGGCATATACTGGGGGGACGGGGACGACACCCATTAACCCCTGACTATACCGGGGATACGCTTATCACAATGCCTTTCTGGTCTGTGCTGAAGCAGGGCATTCTGGCAGCCAAGTGGCTTGACCTTTATTAGTGAGCCTGGTTACCCCCTCTCAGAACCACAGACTTAGAAATCGCCAGCTCATATACAGTGCATAAAATATATTTATATATATACCCTTATACACCATTTTAATAAAAAATATCACAAAATTCTTCTAAGTCCCTCGGGAAGAGTGAAAGACGCGCAGGTTCATTTTCAGAGCTCCTAGACCTTCCTATAAGAAGTTAGCCAAAAAGTAGCTTCTAAAAACGCTTAGGTTAAGTTTCAGAGTTGCTTCTAATGTACCGAAGCTGGACTTAGACATAATTTCACTCTCACAACATTATGGCTGGTTGGAGACAGTCCGAACCACAAATAGCGGGTCCATGGTTCTGGGCATATACTGGGGGGACGGGGACGACTCCCATTAACCCCTGACTATACCGGGGATACGCTTATCACAATGCCTTTCTGGTCTGTGCTGAAGCAGGGCATTCTGGCAGCCAAGTGGCTTGACCTTTATTAGTGAGCCTGGTTACCCCCTCTCAGAACCACAGACTTAGAAATCGCCAGCTCATATACAGTGCATAAAATATATTTATATATATACCCTTATACACCATTTTAATAAAAAATATCACAAAATTCTTCTAAGTCCCTCGGGAAGAGTGAAAGACGCGCAGGTTCATTTTCAGAGCTCCTAGACCTTCCTATAAGAAGTTAGCCAAAAAGTAGCTTCTAAAAACGCTTAGGTTAAGTTTCAGAGTTGCTTCTAATGTACCGAAGCTGGACTTAGACATAATTTCACTCTCACAACATTATGGCTGGTTGGAGACAGTCCGAACCACAAATAGCGGGTCCATGGTTCTGGGCATATACTGGGGGGACGGGGACGACTCCCATTAACCCCTGACTATACCGGGGATACGCTTATCACAATGCCTTTCTGGTCTGTGCTGAAGCAGGGCATTCTGGCAGCCAAGTGGCTTGACCTTTATTAGTGAGCCTGGTTACCCCCTCTCAGAACCACAGACTTAGAAATCGCCAGCTCATATACAGTGCATAAAATATATTTATATATATACCCTTATACACCATTTTAATAAAAAATATCACAAAATTCTTCTAAGTCCCTCGGGAAGAGTGAAAGACGCGCAGGTTCATTTTCAGAGCTCCTAGACCTTCCTATAAGAAGTTAGCCAAAAAGTAGCTTCTAAAAACGCTTAGGTTAAGTTTCAGAGTTGCTTCTAATGTACCGAAGCTGGACTTAGACATAATTTCACTCTCACAACATTATGGCTGGTTGGAGACAGTCCGAACCACAAATAGCGGGTCCATGGTTCTGGGCATATACTGGGGGGACGGGGACGACTCCCATTAACCCCTGACTATACCGGGGATACGCTTATCACAATGCCTTTCTGGTCTGTGCTGAAGCAGGGCATTCTGGCAGCCAAGTGGCTTGAACTTTATTAGTGAGCCTGGTTACCCCCTCTCGGAACCACAGACTTAGAAATCGCCAGCTCATATAGAGTGCATAAAATATATTTATATATATACCCTTATACACCATTTTAATAAAAAATATCACAAAATTCTTCTAAGTCCCTCGGGAAGAGTGAAAGACGCGCACGTTCATTTTCAGAGCTCCTAGACCTTCCTATAAGAAGTTAGCCAAAAAGTAGCTTCTAAAAACGCTTAGGTTAAGTTTCAGAGTTGCTTCTAATGTACCGAAGCTGGACTTAGACATAATTTCACTCTCACAACATTATGGCTGGTTGGAGACAGTCCGAACCACAAATAGCGGGTCCATGGTTCTGGGCATATACTGGGGGGACGGGGACGACTCCCATTAACCCCTGACTATACCGGGGATACGCTTATCACAATGCCTTTCTGGTCTGTGCTGAAGCAGGGCATTCTGGCAGCCAAGTGGCTTGACCTTTATTAGTGAGCCTGGTTACCCCCTCTCAGAACCACAGACTTAGAAATCGCCAGCTCATATACAGTGCATAAAATATATTTATATATATACCCTTATACACCATTTTAATAAAAAATATCACAAAATTCTTCTAAGTCCCTCGGGAAGAGTGAAAGACGCGCAGGTTCATTTTCAGAGCTCCTAGACCTTCCTATAAGAAGTTAGCCAAAAAGTAGCTTCTAAAAACGCTTAGGTTAAGTTTCAGAGTTGCTTCTAATGTACCGAAGCTGGACTTAGACATAATTTCACTCTCACAACATTATGGCTGGTTGGAGACAGTCCGAACCACAAATAGCGGGTCCATGGTTCTGGGCATATACTGGGGGGACGGGGACGACTCCCATTAACCCCTGACTATACCGGGGATACGCTTATCACAATGCCTTTCTGGTCTGTGCTGAAGCAGGGCATTCTGGCAGCCAAGTGGCTTGACCTTTATTAGTGAGCCTGGTTACCCCCTCTCAGAACCACAGACTTAGAAATCGCCAGCTCATATACAGTGCATAAAATATATTTATATATATACCCTTATACACCATTTTAATAAAAAATATCACAAAATTCTTCTAAGTCCCTCGGGAAGAGTGAAAGACGCGCAGGTTCATTTTCAGAGCTCCTAGACCTTCCTATAAGAAGTTAGCCAAAAAGTAGCTTCTAAAAACGCTTAGGTTAAGTTTCAGAGTTGCTTCTAATGTACCGAAGCTGGACTTAGACATAATTTCACTCTCACAACATTATGGCTGGTTGGAGACAGTCCGAACCACAAATAGCGGGTCCATGGTTCTGGGCATATACTGGGGGGACGGGGACGACTCCCATTAACCCCTGACTATACCGGGGATACGCTTATCACAATGCCTTTCTGGTCTGTGCTGAAGCAGGGCATTCTGGCAGCCAAGTGGCTTGAACTTTATTAGTGAGCCTGGTTACCCCCTCTCGGAACCACAGACTTAGAAATCGCCAGCTCATATAGAGTGCATAAAATATATTTATATATATACCCTTATACACCATTTTAATAAAAAATATCACAAAATTCTTCTAAGTCCCTCGGGAAGAGTGAAAGACGCGCACGTTCATTTTCAGAGCTCCTAGACCTTCCTATAAGAAGTTAGCCAAAAAGCAGCTTCTAAAAACGCTTAGGTTAAGTTTCAGAGTTGCTTCTAATGTACCGAAGCTGGACTTAGACATAATTTCACTCTCACAACATTATGGCTGGTTGGAGACAGTCCGAACCACAAATAGCGGGTCCATGGTTCTGGGCATATACTGGGGGGACGGGGACGACTCCCATTAACCCTTGACTATACCGGGGATACGCTTATCACAATGCCTTTCTGGTCTGTGCTGAAGCAGGGCATTCTGGCAGCCAAGTGGCTTGACCTTTATTAGTGAGCCTGGTTACCCCCTCTCAGAACCACAGACTTAGAAATCGCCAGCTCATATACAGTGCATAAAATATATTTATATATATACCCTTATACACCATTTTAATAAAAAATATCACAAAATTCTTCTAAGTCCCTCGGGAAGAGTGAAAGACGCGCAGGTTCATTTTCAGAGCTCCTAGACCTTCCTATAAGAAGTTAGCCAAAAAGTAGCTTCTAAAAACGCTTAGGTTAAGTTTCAGAGTTGCTTCTAATGTACCGAAGCTGGACTTAGACATAATTTCACTCTCACAACATTATGGCTGGTTGGAGACAGTCCGAACCACAAATAGCGGGTCCATGGTTCTGGGCATATACTGGGGGGACGGGGACGACTCCCATTAACCCCTGACTATACCGGGGATACGCTTATCACAATGCCTTTCTGGTCTGTGCTGAAGCAGGGCATTCTGGCAGCCAAGTGGCTTGACCTTTATTAGTGAGCCTGATTACCCCCTCTCAGAACCACAGACTTAGAAATCGCCAGCTCATATACAGTGCATAAAATATATTTATATATATACCCTTATACACCATTTTAATAAAAAATATCACAAAATTCTTCTAAGTCCCTCGGGAAGAGTGAAAGACGCGCACGTTCATTTTCAGAGCTCCTAGACCTTCCTATAAGAAGTTAGCCAAAAAGTAGCTTCTAAAAACGCTTAGGTTAAGTTTCAGAGTTGCTTCTAATGTACCGAAGCTGGACTTAGACATAATTTCACTCTCACAACATTATGGCTGGTTGGAGACAGTCCGAACCACAAATAGCGGGTCCATGGTTCTGGGCATATACTGGGGGGACGGGGACGACTCCCATTAACCCCTGACTATACCGGGGATACGCTTATCACAATGCCTTTCTGGTCTGTGCTGAAGCAGGGCATTCTGGCAGCCAAGTGGCTTGACCTTTATTAGTGAGCCTGGTTACCCCCTCTCAGAACCACAGACTTAGAAATCGCCAGCTCATATACAGTGCATAAAATATATTTATATATATACCCTTATACACCATTTTAATAAAAAATATCACAAAATTCTTCTAAGTCCCTCGGGAAGAGTGAAAGACGCGCAGGTTCATTTTCAGAGCTCCTAGACCTTCCTATAAGAAGTTAGCCAAAAAGTAGCTTCTAAAAACGCTTAGGTTAAGTTTCAGAGTTGCTTCTAATGTACCGAAGCTGGACTTAGACATAATTTCACTCTCACAACATTATGGCTGGTTGGAGACAGTCCGAACCACAAATAGCGGGTCCATGGTTCTGGGCATATACTGGGGGGACGGGGGGGACTCCCATTAACCCCTGACTATACCGGGGATACGCTTATCACAATGCCTTTCTGGTCTGTGCTGAAGCAGGGCATTCTGGCAGCCAAGTGGCTTGACCTTTATTAGTGAGCCTGGTTACCCCCTCTCAGAACCACAGACTTAGAAATCGCCAGCTCATATACAGTGCATAAAATATATTTATATATATACCCTTATACACCATTTTAATAAAAAATATCACAAAATTCTTCTAAGTCCCTCGGGAAGAGTGAAAGACGCGCAGGTTCATTGTCAGAGCTCCTAGACCTTCCTATAAGAAGTTAGCCAAAAAGCAGCTTCGAAAAACGCTTATGTTAAGTTTCAGAGTTGCTTCTAATGTACCGAAGCTGGACTTAGACATAATTTCACTCTCACAACATTATGGCTGGTTGGAGACAGTCCGAACCACAAATAGCGGGTCCATGGTTCTGGGCATATACTGGGGGGACGGGGACGACTCCCATTAACCCCTGACTATACCGGGGATACGCTTATCACAATGCCTTTCTGGTCTGTGCTGAAGCAGGGCATTCTGGCAGCCAAGTGGCTTGACCTTTATTAGTGAGCCTGGTTACCCCCTCTCAGAACCACAGACTTAGAAATCGCCAGCTCATATACAGTGCATAAAATATATTTATATATATACCCTTATACACCATTTTAATAAAAAATATCACAAAATTCTTCTAAGTCCCTCGGGAAGAGTGAAAGACGCGCAGGTTCATTTTTAGAGCTCCTAGACCTTCCTATAAGAAGTTAGCCAAAAAGTAGCTTCTAAAAACGCTTAGGTTAAGTTTCAGAGTTGCTTCTAATGTACCGAAGCTGGACTTAGACATAATTTCACTCTCACAACATTATGGCTGGTTGGAGACAGTCCGAACCACAAGTACCGGGTCCATGGTTCTGGGCGTATACTGGGGGGACGGGGACGACTCCCATTAACCCCTGACTATACCGGGGATACGCTTATCACAATGCCTTTCTGGTCTGTGCTGAAGCAGGGCATTCTGGCAGTCAAGTGGCTTGAATTTTATTAGTGAGCCTGGTTACCCCCTCTCGGAACCACAGACTTAGAAATCGCCAGCTCATATAGAGTGCATAAAATATATTTATATATATACCCTTATACACCATTTTAATAAAAAATATCACAAAATTCTTCTAAGTCCCTCGGGAAGAGTGAAAGACGCGCACGTTCATTTTCAGAGCTCCTAGACCTTCCTATAAGAAGTTAGCCAAATAGTAGCTTCGAAAAACGCTTAGGTTAAGTTTCAGAGTTGCTTCTAATGTACCGAAGCTGGACTTGGACATAATTTCACTCTCACAACATTATGGCTGGTTGGAGACAGTCCTAACCACAAGTACTGGGTCCATGGTTCTGGGAGTATACTGGGGGGACGGGGACGACTCCCATTAACCCCTGACTATACCGGGGATACGCTTATCACAATGCCTTTCTGGTCTGTGCTGAAGCAGGGCATTCTGGCAGCCAAGTGGCTTGACCTTTATTAGTGAGCCTGATTACCCCCTCTCAGAACCACAGACTTAGAAATCGCCAGCTCATATACAGTGCATAAAATATATTTATATATATACCCTTATACACCATTTTAATAAAAAATATCACAAAATTCTTCTAAGTCCCTCGGGAAGAGTGAAAGACGCGCACGTTCATTTTCAGAGCTCCTAGACCTTCCTATAAGAAGTTAGCCAAAAAGTAGCTTCTAAAAACGCTTAGGTTAAGTTTCAGAGTTGCTTCTAATGTACCGAAGCTGGACTTAGACATAATTTCACTCTCACAACATTATGGCTGGTTGGAGACAGTCCGAACCACAAGTACCGGGTCCATGGTTCTGGGCGTATACTGGGGGGACGGGGACGTCTCCCATTAACCCCTGACTATACCGGGTATACGCTTATCACAATGCCTTTCTGGTCTGTGCTGAAGCAGGGCATTCTGGCAGCCAAGTGGCTTGAACTTTATTAGTGAGCCTGGTTACCCCCTCTCGGAACCACAGACTTAGAAATCGCCAGCTCATATAGAGTGCATAAAATATATTTATATATATACCCTTATACACCATTTTAATAAAAAATATCACAAAATTCTTCTAAGTCCCTCGGGAAGAGTGAAAGACGCGCACGTTCATTTTCAGAGCTCCTAGACCTTCCTATAAGAAGTTAGCCAAAAAGCAGCTTCTAAAAACGCTTAGGTTAAGTTTCAGAGTTGCTTCTAATGTACCGAAGCTGGACTTAGACATAATTTCACTCTCACAACATTATGGCTGGTTGGAGACAGTCCGAACCACAAATAGCGGGTCCATGGTTCTGGGCATATACTGGGGGGACGGGGACGACTCCCATTAACCCCTGACTATACCGGGGATACGCTTATCACAATGCCTTTCTGGTCTGTGCTGAAGCAGGGCATTCTGGCAGCCAAGTGGCTTGACCTTTATTAGTGAGCCTGGTTACCCCCTCTCAGAACCACAGACTTAGAAATCGCCAGCTCATATACAGTGCATAAAATATATTTATATATATACCCTTATACACCATTTTAATAAAAAATATCACAAAATTCTTCTAAGTCCCTCGGGAAGAGTGAAAGACGCGCAGGTTCATTGTCAGAGCTCCTAGACCTTCCTATAAGAAGTTAGCCAAAAAGCAGCTTCGAAAAACGCTTATGTTAAGTTTCAGAGTTGCTTCTAATGTACCGAAGCTGGACTTAGACATAATTTCACTCTCACAACATTATGGCTGGTTGGAGACAGTCCGAACCACAAATAGCGGGTCCATGGTTCTGGGCATATACTGGGGGGACGGGGACGACTCCCATTAACCCCTGACTATACCGGGGATACGCTTATCACAATGCCTTTCTGGTCTGTGCTGAAGCAGGGCATTCTGGCAGCCAAGTGGCTTGACCTTTATTAGTGAGCCTGGTTACCCCCTCTCAGAACCACAGACTTAGAAATCGCCAGCTCATATACAGTGCATAAAATATATTTATATATATACCCTTATACACCATTTTAATAAAAAATATCACAAAATTCTTCTAAGTCCCTCGGGAAGAGTGAAAGACGCGCAGGTTCATTGTCAGAGCTCCTAGACCTTCCTATAAGAAGTTAGCCAAAAAGTAGCTTCTAAAAACGCTTAGGTTAAGTTTCAGAGTTGCTTCTAATGTACCGAAGCTGGACTTAGACATAATTTCACTCTCACAACATTATGGCTGGTTGGAGACAGTCCGAACCACAAATAGCGGGTCCATGGTTCTGGGCATATACTGGGGGGACGGGGACGACTCCCATTAACCCCTGACTATACCGGGGATACGCTTATCACAATGCCTTTCTGGTCTGTGCTGAAGCAGGGCATTCTGGCAGCCAAGTGGCTTGACCTTTATTAGTGAGCCTGGTTACCCCCTCTCAGAACCACAGACTTAGAAATCGCCAGCTCATATACAGTGCATAAAATATATTTATATATATACCCTTATACACCATTTTAATAAAAAATATCACAAAATTCTTCTAAGTCCCTCGGGAAGAGTGAAAGACGCGCAGGTTCATTGTCAGAGCTCCTAGACCTTCCTATAAGAAGTTAGCCAAAAAGTAGCTTCTAAAAACGCTTAGGTTAAGTTTCAGAGTTGCTTCTAATGTACCGAAGCTGGACTTAGACATAATTTCACTCTCACAACATTATGGCTGGTTGGAGACAGTCCGAACCACAAGTACCGGGTCCATGGTTCTGGGCGTATACTGGGGGGACGGGGACGACTCCCATTAACCCCTGACTATACCGGGGATACGCTTATCACAATGCCTTTCTGGTCTGTGCTGAAGCAGGGCATTCTGGCAGTCAAGTGGCTTGAATTTTATTAGTGAGCCTGGTTACCCCCTCTCGGAACCACAGACTTAGAAATCGCCAGCTCATATAGAGTGCATAAAATATATTTATATATATACCCTTATACACCATTTTAATAAAAAATATCACAAAATTCTTCTAAGTCCCTCGGGAAGAGTGAAAGACGCGCACGTTCATTTTCAGAGCTCCTAGACCTTCCTATAAGAAGTTAGCCAAATAGTAGCTTCGAAAAACGCTTAGGTTAAGTTTCAGAGTTGCTTCTAATGTACCGAAGCTGGACTTGGACATAATTTCACTCTCACAACATTATGGCTGGTTGGAGACAGTCCTAACCACAAGTACTGGGTCCATGGTTCTGGGAGTATACTGGGGGGACGGGGACGACTCCCATTAACCCCTGACTATACCGGGGATACACTTATCACAATGCCTTTCTGGTCTGTGCTGAAGCAGGGCATTCTGGCAGCCAAGTGGCTTGACCTTTATTAGTGAGCCTGGTTACCCCCTCTCAGGACCACAGACTTAGAAATCGCCAGCTCATATACAGTGCATAAAATATATTTATATATATACCCTTATACACCATTTTAATAAAAAATATCACAAAATTCTTCTAAGTCCCTCGGGAAGAGTGAAAGACGCGCACGTTCATTTACAGAGCTCCTAGACCTTCCTATAAGAAGTTAGCCAAAAAGCAGCTTCGAAAAACGCTTATGTTAAGTTTCAGAGTTGCTTCTAATGTACCGAAGCTGGACTTAGACATAATTTCACTCTCACAACATTATGGCAGGTTGGAGACAGTCCGAACCACAAATAGCGGGTCCATGGTTCTGGGCATATACTGGGGGGACGGGGACGACTCCCATTAACCCCTGACTATACCGGGGATACACTTATCACAATGCCTTTCTGGTCTGTGCTGAAGCAGTACATTCTGGCAGCCAAGTGGCTTGACCTTTATTAGTGAGCCTGGTTACCCCCTCTCAGAACCACAGACTTAGAAATCGCCAGCTCATATACAGTGCATAAAATATATTTATATATATACCCTTATACACCCTTTTAATAAAAAATATCACAAAATTCTTCTAAGTCCCTCGTGAAGAGTGAAAGACGCGCACGTTCATTTTCAGAGCTCCTAGACCTTCCTATAAGAAGTTAGCCAAAAAGTAGCTTCGAAAAACGCTTAGGTTAAGTTTCAGAGTTGCTTCTAATGTACCAAAGCTGGACTTAGACATAATTTCACTCTCACAACATTATGGCTGGTTGGAGACAGTCCGAACCACAAGTACCGGGTCCATGGTTCTGGGCGTATACTGGGGGGACGGGGACGACTCCCATTAACCCCTGACTATACCGGGGATACGCTTATCACAATGCCTTTCTGGTCTGTGCTGAAGCAGGGCATTCTGGCAGCCAAGTGGCTTGAACTTTATTAGTGAGCCTGGTTACCCCCTCTCGGAACCACAGACTTAGAAATCGCCAGCTCATATACAGTGCATAAAATATATTTATATATATATACCCTTATACACCATTTTAATAAAAAATATCACAAAATTCTTCTAAGTCCCTCGGGAAGAGTGAAAGACGCGCACGTTCATTTTCAGAGCTCCTAGACCTTCCTATAAGAAGTTAGCCAAAAAGTAGCTTCGAAAAACGCTTAGGTTAAGTTTCAGAGTTGCTTCTAATGTACCGAAGCTGGACATGGACATAATTTCACTCTCACAACATTATGGCTGGTTGGAGACAGTCCTAACCACAAGTACTGGGTCCATGGTTCTGGGCGTATACTGGGGGGACGGGGACGACTCCCATTAACCCCTGACTATACCGGGGATACGCTTATCACAATGCCTTTCTAATCTGTGCTGAAGCAGGGCATTCTGGCAGCCAAGTGGCTTGAACTTTATTAGTGAGCCTGGTTACCCCCTCTCGGAACCACAGACTTAGAAATCGCCAGCTCATATAGAGTGCATAAAATATATTTATATATATACCCTTATACACCATTTTAATAAAAAATATCACAAAATTCTTCTAAGTCCCTCGGGAAGAGTGAAAGACGCGCACGTTCATTTTCAGAGCTCCTAGACCTTCCTATAAGAAGTTAGCCAAAAAGCAGCTTCTAAAAACGCTTAGGTTAAGTTTCAGAGTTGCTTCTAATGTACCGAAGCTGGACTTAGACATAATTTCACTCTCACAACATTATGGCTGGTTGGAGACAGTCCGAACCACAAATAGCGGGTCCATGGTTCTGGGCATATACTGGGGGGACGGGGACGACTCCCATTAACCCCTGACTATACCGGGGATACGCTTATCACAATGCCTTTCTGGTCTGTGCTGAAGCAGGGCATTCTGGCAGCCAAGTGGCTTGACCTTTATTAGTGAGCCTGGTTACCCCCTCTCAGAACCACAGACTTAGAAATCGCCAGCTCATATACAGTGCATAAAATATATTTATATATATACCCTTATACACCATTTTAATAAAAAATATCACAAAATTCTTCTAAGTCCCTCGGGAAGAGTGAAAGACGCGCAGGTTCATTTTCAGAGCTCCTAGACCTTCCTATAAGAAGTTAGCCAAAAAGTAGCTTCTAAAAACGCTTAGGTTAAGTTTCAGAGTTGCTTCTAATGTACCGAAGCTGGACTTAGACATAATTTCACTCTCACAACATTATGGCTGGTTGGAGACAGTCCGAACCACAAATAGCGGGTCCATGGTTCTGGGCATATACTGGGGGGACGGGGACGACTCCCATTAACCCCTGACTATACCGGGGATACGCTTATCACAATGCCTTTCTGGTCTGTGCTGAAGCAGGGCATTCTGGCAGCCAAGTGGCTTGACCTTTATTAGTGAGCCTGATTACCCCCTCTCAGAACCACAGACTTAGAAATCGCCAGCTCATATACAGTGCATAAAATATATTTATATATATACCCTTATACACCATTTTAATAAAAAATATCACAAAATTCTTCTAAGTCCCTCGGGAAGAGTGAAAGACGCGCACGTTCATTTTCAGAGCTCCTAGACCTTCCTATAAGAAGTTAGCCAAAAAGTAGCTTCTAAAAACGCTTAGGTTAAGTTTCAGAGTTGCTTCTAATGTACCGAAGCTGGACTTAGACATAATTTCACTCTCACAACATTATGGCTGGTTGGAGACAGTCCGAACCACAAGTACCGGGTCCATGGTTCTGGGCGTATACTGGGGGGACGGGGGGGACTCCCATTAACCCCTGACTATACCGGGGATACGCTTATCACAATGCCTTTCTGGTCTGTGCTGAAGCAGGGCATTCTGGCAGCCAAGTGGCTTGAACTTTATTAGTGAGCCTGGTTACCCCCTCTCGGAACCACAGACTTAGAAATCGCCAGCTCATATAGAGTGCATAAAATATATTTATATATATACCCTTATACACCATTTTAATAAAAAATATCACAAAATTCTTCTAAGTCCCTCGGGAAGAGTGAAAGACGCGCACGTTCATTTTCAGAGCTCCTAGACCTTCCTATAAGAAGTTAGCCAAAAAGTAGCTTCTAAAAACGCTTAGGTTAAGTTTCAGAGTTGCTTCTAATGTACCGAAGCTGGACTTAGACATAATTTCACTCTCACAACATTATGGCTGGTTGGAGACAGTCCGAACCACAAGTACCGGGTCCATGGTTCTGGGCGTATACTGGGGGGACGGGGACGACTCCCATTAACCCCTGACTATACCGGGGATACACTTATCACAATGCCTTTCTGGTCTGTGCTGAAGCAGGGCATTCTGGCAGCCAAGTGGCTTGAACTTTATTAGTGAGCCTGGTTACCCCCTCTCGGAACCACAGACTTAGAAATCGCCAGCTCATATAGAGTGCATAAAATATATTTATATATATACCCTTATACACCATTTTAATAAAAAATATCACAAAATTCTTCTAAGTCCCTCGGGAAGAGTGAAAGACGCGCACGTTCATTTTCAGAGCTCCTAGACCTTCCTATAAGAAGTTAGCCAAAAAGCAGCTTCTAAAAACGCTTAGGTTAAGTTTCAGAGTTGCTTCTAATGTACCGAAGCTGGACTTAGACATAATTTCACTCTCACAACATTATGGCTGGTTGGAGACAGTCCGAACCACAAATAGCGGGTCCATGGTTCTGGGCATATACTGGGGGGACGGGGACGACTCCCATTAACCCCTGACTATACCGGGGATACGCTTATCACAATGCCTTTCTGGTCTGTGCTGAAGCAGGGCATTCTGGCAGCCAAGTGGCTTGACCTTTATTAGTGAGCCTGGTTACCCCCTCTCAGAACCACAGACTTAGAAATCGCCAGCTCATATACAGTGCATAAAATATATTTATATATATACCCTTATACACCATTTTAATAAAAAATATCACAAAATTCTTCTAAGTCCCTCGGGAAGAGTGAAAGACGCGCAGGTTCATTTTCAGAGCTCCTAGACCTTCCTATAAGAAGTTAGCCAAAAAGTAGCTTCTAAAAACGCTTAGGTTAAGTTTCAGAGTTGCTTCTAATGTACCGAAGCTGGACTTAGACATAATTTCACTCTCACAACATTATGGCTGGTTGGAGACAGTCCGAACCACAAATAGCGGGTCCATGGTTCTGGGCATATACTGGGGGGACGGGGACGACTCCCATTAACCCCTGACTATACCGGGGATACGCTTATCACAATGCCTTTCTGGTCTGTGCTGAAGCAGGGCATTCTGGCAGCCAAGTGGCTTGACCTTTATTAGTGAGCCTGGTTACCCCCTCTCAGAACCACAGACTTAGAAATCGCCAGCTCATATACAGTGCATAAAATATATTTATATATATACCCTTATACACCATTTTAATAAAAAATATCACAAAATTCTTCTAAGTCCCTCGGGAAGAGTGAAAGACGCGCAGGTTCATTGTCAGAGCTCCTAGACCTTCCTATAAGAAGTTAGCCAAAAAGTAGCTTCTAAAAACGCTTAGGTTAAGTTTCAGAGTTGCTTCTAATGTACCGAAGCTGGACTTAGACATAATTTCACTCTCACAACATTATGGCTGGTTGGAGACAGTCCTAACCACAAGTACTGGGTCCATGGTTCTGGGCATATACTGGGGGGACGGGGACGACTCCCATTAACCCCTGACTATACCGGGGATACGCTTATCACAATGCCTTTCTGGTCTGTGCTGAAGCAGGGCATTCTGGCAGCCAAGTGGCTTGAATTTTATTAGTGAGCCTGGTTACCCCCTCTCGGAACCACAGACTTAGAAATCGCCAGCTCATATAGAGTGCATAAAATATATTTATATATATACCCTTATACACCATTTTAATAAAAAATATCACAAAATTCTTCTAAGTCCCTCGGGAAGAGTGAAAGACGCGCACGTTCATTTTCAGAGCTCCTAGACCTTCCTATAAGAAGTTAGCCAAATAGTAGCTTCGAAAAACGCTTAGGTTAAGTTTCAGAGTTGCTTCTAATGTACCGAAGCTGGACTTGGACATAATTTCACTCTCACAACATTATGGCTGGTTGGAGACAGTCCGAACCACAAATAGCGGGTCCATGGTTCTGGGCATATACTGGGGGGACGGGGACGACTCCCATTAACCCCTGACTATACCGGGGATACGCTTATCACAATGCCTTTCTGGTCTGTGCTGAAGCAGGGCATTCTGGCAGCCAAGTGGCTTGACCTTTATTAGTGAGCCTGGTTACCCCCTCTCAGAACCACAGACTTAGAAATCGCCAGCTCATATAGAGTGCATAAAATATATTTATATATATACCCTTATACACCATTTTAATAAAAAATATCACAAAATTCTTCTAAGTCCCTCGGGAAGAGTGAAAGACGCGCACGTTCATTTTCAGAGCTCCTAGACCTTCCTATAAGAAGTTAGCCAAAAAGCAGCTTCTAAAAACGCTTAGGTTAAGTTTCAGAGTTGCTTCTAATGTACCGAAGCTGGACTTAGACATAATTTCACTCTCACAACATTATGGCTGGTTGGAGACAGTCCGAACCACAAATAGCGGGTCCATGGTTCTGGGCATATACTGGGGGGACGGGGACGACTCCCATTAACCCCTGACTATACCGGGGATACGCTTATCACAATGCCTTTCTGGTCTGTGCTGAAGCAGGGCATTCTGGCAGCCAAGTGGCTTGACCTTTATTAGTGAGCCTGGTTACCCCCTCTCAGAACCACAGACTTAGAAATCGCCAGCTCATATACAGTGCATAAAATATATTTATATATATACCCTTATACACCATTTTAATAAAAAATATCACAAAATTCTTCTAAGTCCCTCGGGAAGAGTGAAAGACGCGCAGGTTCATTTTCAGAGCTCCTAGACCTTCCTATAAGAAGTTAGCCAAAAAGTAGCTTCTAAAAACGCTTAGGTTAAGTTTCAGAGTTGCTTCTAATGTACCGAAGCTGGACTTAGACATAATTTCACTCTCACAACATTATGGCTGGTTGGAGACAGTCCGAACCACAAATAGCGGGTCCATGGTTCTGGGCATATACTGGGGGGACGGGGACGACTCCCATTAACCCCTGACTATACCGGGGATACGCTTATCACAATGCCTTTCTGGTCTGTGCTGAAGCAGGGCATTCTGGCAGCCAAGTGGCTTGACCTTTATTAGTGAGCCTGGTTACCCCCTCTCAGAACCACAGACTTAGAAATCGCCAGCTCATATACAGTGCATAAAATATATTTATATATATACCCTTATACACCATTTTAATAAAAAATATCACAAAATTCTTCTAAGTCCCTCGGGAAGAGTGAAAGACGCGCAGGTTCATTGTCAGAGCTCCTAGACCTTCCTATAAGAAGTTAGCCAAAAAGTAGCTTCTAAAAACGCTTAGGTTAAGTTTCAGAGTTGCTTCTAATGTACCGAAGCTGGACTTAGACATAATTTCACTCTCACAACATTATGGCTGGTTGGAGACAGTCCGAACCACAAATAGCGGGTCCATGGTTCTGGGCATATACTGGGGGGACGGGGACGACTCCCATTAACCCCTGACTATACCGGGGATACGCTTATCACAATGCCTTTCTGGTCTGTGCTGAAGCAGGGCATTCTGGCAGCCAAGTGGCTTGAATTTTATTAGTGAGCCTGGTTACCCCCTCTCGGAACCACAGACTTAGAAATCGCCAGCTCATATAGAGTGCATAAAATATATTTATATATATACCCTTATACACCATTTTAATAAAAAATATCACAAAATTCTTCTAAGTCCCTCGGGAAGAGTGAAAGACGCGCACGTTCATTTTCAGAGCTCCTAGACCTTCCTATAAGAAGTTAGCCAAATAGTAGCTTCGAAAAACGCTTAGGTTAAGTTTCAGAGTTGCTTCTAATGTACCGAAGCTGGACTTGGACATAATTTCACTCTCACAACATTATGGCTGGTTGGAGACAGTCCGAACCACAAATAGCGGGTCCATGGTTCTGGGCATATACTGGGGGGACGGGGACGACTCCCATTAACCCCTGACTATACCGGGGATACGCTTATCACAATGCCTTTCTGGTCTGTGCTGAAGCAGGGCATTCTGGCAGCCAAGTGGCTTGACCTTTATTAGTGAGCCTGGTTACCCCCTCTCAGAACCACAGACTTAGAAATCGCCAGCTCATATACAGTGCATAAAATATATTTATATATATACCCTTATACACCATTTTAATAAAAAATATCACAAAATTCTTCTAAGTCCCTCGGGAAGAGTGAAAGACGCGCAGGTTCATTTTCAGAGCTCCTAGACCTTCCTATAAGAAGTTAGCCAAAAAGTAGCTTCTAAAAACGCTTAGGTTAAGTTTCAGAGTTGCTTCTAATGTACCGAAGCTGGACTTAGACATAATTTCACTCTCACAACATTATGGCTGGTTGGAGACAGTCCGAACCACAAATAGCGGGTCCATGGTTCTGGGCATATACTGGGGGGACGGGGACGACTCCCATTAACCCCTGACTATACCGGGGATACGCTTATCACAATGCCTTTCTGGTCTGTGCTGAAGCAGGGCATTCTGGCAGCCAAGTGGCTTGACCTTTATTAGTGAGCCTGGTTACCCCCTCTCAGAACCACAGACTTAGAAATCGCCAGCTCATATACAGTGCATAAAATATATTTATATATATACCCTTATACACCATTTTAATAAAAAATATCACAAAATTCTTCTAAGTCCCTCGGGAAGAGTGAAAGACGCGCAGGTTCATTTTCAGAGCTCCTAGACCTTCCTATAAGAAGTTAGCCAAAAAGTAGCTTCGAAAAACGCTTAGGTTAAGTTTCAGAGTTGCTTCTAATGTACCGAAGCTGGACTTAGACATAATTTCACTCTCACAACATTATGGCTGGTTGGAGACAGTCCGAACCACAAATAGCTGGTCCATGGTTCTGGGCATATACTGGGGGGACGGGGACGACTCCCATTAACCCCTGACTATACCGGGGATACGCTTATCACAATGCCTTTCTGGTCTGTGCTGAAGCAGGGCATTCTGGCAGCCAAGTGGCTTGACCTTTATTAGTGAGCCTGATTACCCCCTCTCAGAACCACAGACTTAGAAATCGCCAGCTCATATACAGTGCATAAAATATATTTATATATATACCCTTATACACCATTTTAATAAAAAATATCACAAAATTCTTCTAAGTCCCTCGGGAAGAGTGAAAGACGCGCACGTTCATTTTCAGAGCTCCTAGACCTTCCTATAAGAAGTTAGCCAAAAAGTAGCTTCTAAAAACGCTTAGGTTAAGTTTCAGAGTTGCTTCTAATGTACCGAAGCTGGACTTAGACATAATTTCACTCTCACAACATTATGGCTGGTTGGAGACAGTCCGAACCACAAGTACCGGGTCCATGGTTCTGGGCGTATACTGGGGGGACGGGGACGACTCCCATTAACCCCTGACTATACCGGGGATACGCTTATCACAATGCCTTTCTGGTCTGTGCTGAAGCAGGGCATTCTGGCAGCCAAGTGGCTTGAACTTTATTAGTGAGCCTGGTTACCCCCTCTCGGAACCACAGACTTAGAAATCGCCAGCTCATATAGAGTGCATAAAATATATTTATATATATACCCTTATACACCATTTTAATAAAAAATATCACAAAATTCTTCTAAGTCCCTCGGGAAGAGTGAAAGACGCGCACGTTCATTTTCAGAGCTCCTAGACCTTCCTATAAGAAGTTAGCCAAAAAGCAGCTTCTAAAAACGCTTAGGTTAAGTTTCAGAGTTGCTTCTAATGTACCGAAGCTGGACTTAGACATAATTTCACTCTCACAACATTATGGCTGGTTGGAGACAGTCCGAACCACAAATAGCGGGTCCATGGTTCTGGGCATATACTGGGGGGACGGGGACGACTCCCATTAACCCCTGACTATACCGGGGATACGCTTATCACAATGCCTTTCTGGTCTGTGCTGAAGCAGGGCATTCTGGCAGCCAAGTGGCTTGACCTTTATTAGTGAGCCTGGTTACCCCCTCTCAGAACCACAGACTTAGAAATCGCCAGCTCATATACAGTGCATAAAATATATTTATATATATACCCTTATACACCATTTTAATAAAAAATATCACAAAATTCTTCTAAGTCCCTCGGGAAGAGTGAAAGACGCGCAGGTTCATTGTCAGAGCTCCTAGACCTTCCTATAAGAAGTTAGCCAAAAAGTAGCTTCTAAAAACGCTTAGGTTAAGTTTCAGAGTTGCTTCAAATGTACCGAAGCTGGACTTAGACATAATTTCACTCTCACAACATTATGGCTGGTTGGAGACAGTCCGAACCACAAATAGCGGGTCCATGGTTCTGGGCATATACTGGGGGGACGGGGACGACTCCCATTAACCCCTGACTATACCGGGGATACGCTTATCACAATGCCTTTCTGGTCTGTGCTGAAGCAGGGCATTCTGGCAGCCAAGTGGCTTGAATTTTATTAGTGAGCCTGGTTACCCCCTCTCGGAACCACAGACTTAGAAATCGCCAGCTCATATAGAGTGCATAAAATATATTTATATATATACCCTTATACACCATTTTAATAAAAAATATCACAAAATTCTTCTAAGTCCCTCGGGAAGAGTGAAAGACGCGCAGGTTCATTTTCAGAGCTCCTAGACCTTCCTATAAGAAGTTAGCCAAAAAGTAGCTTCTAAAAACGCTTAGGTTAAGTTTCAGAGTTGCTTCTAATGTACCGAAGCTGGACTTAGACTTAATTTCACTCTCACAACATTATGGCTGGTTGGAGACAGTCCGAACCACAAATAGCGGGTCCATGGTTCTGGGCATATACTGGGGGGACGGGGACGACTCCCATTAACCCCTGACTATACCGGGGATACGCTTATCACAATGCCTTTCTGGTCTGTGCTGAAGCAGGGCATTCTGGCAGCCAAGTGGCTTGACCTTTATTAGTGAGCCTGATTACCCCCTCTCAGAACCACAGACTTAGAAATCGCCAGCTCATATACAGTGCATAAAATATATTTATATATATACCCTTATACACCATTTTAATAAAAAATATCACAAAATTCTTCTAAGTCCCTCGGGAAGAGTGAAAGACGCGCAGGTTCATTTTCAGAGCTCCTAGACCTTCCTATAAGAAGTTAGCCAAAAAGTAGCTTCTAAAAACGCTTAGGTTAAGTTTCAGAGTTGCTTCTAATGTACCGAAGCTGGACTTAGACTTAATTTCACTCTCACAACATTATGGCTGGTTGGAGACAGTCCGAACCACAAATAGCGGGTCCATGGTTCTGGGCATATACTGGGGGGACGGGGACGACTCCCATTAACCCCTGACTATACCGGGGATACGCTTATCACAATGCCTTTCTGGTCTGTGCTGAAGCAGGGCATTCTGGCAGCCAAGTGGCTTGACCTTTATTAGTGAGCCTGGTTACCCCCTCTCAGAACCACAGACTTAGAAATCGCCAGCTCATATACAGTGCATAAAATATATTTATATATATACCCTTATACACCATTTTAATAAAAAATATCACAAAATTCTTCTAAGTCCCTCGGGAAGAGTGAAAGACGCGCAGGTTCATTGTCAGAGCTCCTAGACCTTCCTATAAGAAGTTAGCCAAAAAGTAGCTTCTAAAAACGCTTAGGTTAAGTTTCAGAGTTGCTTCTAATGTACCGAAGCTGGACTTAGACATAATTTCACTCTCACAACATTATGGCTGGTTGGAGACAGTCCGAACCACAAGTACCGGGTCCATGGTTCTGGGCGTATACTGGGGGGACGGGGACGACTCCCATTAACCCCTGACTATACCGGGGATACGCTTATCACAATGCCTTTCTGGTCTGTGCTGAAGCAGGGCATTCTGGCAGCCAAGTGGCTTGAACTTTATTAGTGAGCCTGGTTACCCCCTCTCGGAACCACAGACTTAGAAATCGCCAGCTCATATAGAGTGCATAAAATATATTTATATATATACACTGGCGACACACTTTATTCGAGCTTGGCTAGTCCCACGAATTCGGGTATACCCGGGTGTATTGAGGTTTGTGACTGTTTTCTGCCCGAGTACATTGAGTTATTTTCCAAGCAGGGATTGAAGCATTTTATTCCTGCTGGCTGCAATACTGCACAGTATATATATATATACTGCATTACAATTCATGAATTTATGCCATCTGGTAGACACGCGAAGCATTGCAGCCTATTAAATCCTAATCATTATCATTTAACAGATCAGCCGCCCATCAGCCAGGCATGAACCCAGGCTGGAAAGGCAAATGCAACGGGGCTTGTCAGAGGTTAGGAGTGGCGCATTCCAGGTATCTGCCAGGTACATACCGGGTATTTGCTCGAATAAAGTGTGTCGGTGCAGTACCCTTATACACCATTTTAATAAAAAATATCACAAAATTCTTCTAAGTCCCTCGGGAAGAGTGAAAGACGCGCACGTTCATTTTCAGAGCTCCTAGACCTTCCTATAAGAAGTTAGCCAAAAAGCAGCTTCTAAAAACGCTTAGGTTAAGTTTCAGAGTTGCTTCTAATGTACCGAAGCTGGACTTAGACATAATTTCACTCTCACAACATTATGGCTGGTTGGAGACAGTCCGAACCACAAATAGCGGGTCCATGGTTCTGGGCATATACTGGGGGGACGGGGACGACTCCCATTAACCCCTGACTATACCGGGGATACGCTTATCACAATGCCTTTCTGGTCTGTGCTGAAGCAGGGCATTCTGGCAGCCAAGTGGCTTGACCTTTATTAGTGAGCCTGGTTACCCCCTCTCAGAACCACAGACTTAGAAATCGCCAGCTCATATACAGTGCATAAAATATATTTATATATATACCCTTATACACCATTTTAATAAAAAATATCACAAAATTCTTCTAAGTCCCTCGGGAAGAGTGAAAGACGCGCAGGTTCATTTTCAGAGCTCCTAGACCTTCCTATAAGAAGTTAGCCAAAAAGTAGCTTCTAAAAACGCTTAGGTTAAGTTTCAGAGTTGCTTCTAATGTACCGAAGCTGGACTTAGACTTAATTTCACTCTCACAACATTATGGCTGGTTGGAGACAGTCCGAACCACAAATAGCGGGTCCATGGTTCTGGGCATATACTGGGGGGACGGGGACGACTCCCATTAACCCCTGACTATACCGGGGATACGCTTATCACAATGCCTTTCTGGTCTGTGCTGAAGCAGGGCATTCTGGCAGCCAAGTGGCTTGACCTTTATTAGTGAGCCTGGTTACCCCCTCTCAGAACCACAGACTTAGAAATCGCCAGCTCATATACAGTGCATAAAATATATTTATATATATACCCTTATACACCATTTTAATAAAAAATATCACAAAATTCTTCTAAGTCCCTCGGGAAGAGTGAAAGACGCGCAGGTTCATTGTCAGAGCTCCTAGACCTTCCTATAAGAAGTTAGCCAAAAAGTAGCTTCTAAAAACGCTTAGGTTAAGTTTCAGAGTTGCTTCTAATGTACCGAAGCTGGACTTAGACATAATTTCACTCTCACAACATTATGGCTGGTTGGAGACAGTCCGAACCACAAGTACCGGGTCCATGGTTCTGGGCGTATACTGGGGGGACGGGGACGACTCCCATTAACCCCTGACTATACCGGGGATACGCTTATCACAATGCCTTTCTGGTCTGTGCTGAAGCAGGGCATTCTGGCAGCCAAGTGGCTTGAATTTTATTAGTGAGCCTGGTTACCCCCTCTCGGAACCACAGACTTAGAAATCGCCAGCTCATATAGAGTGCATAAAATATATTTATATATATACCCTTATACACCATTTTAATAAAAAATATCACAAAATTCTTCTAAGTCCCTCGGGAAGAGTGAAAGACGCGCACGTTCATTTTCAGAGCTCCTAGACCTTCCTATAAGAAGTTAGCCAAATAGTAGCTTCGAAAAACGCTTAGGTTAAGTTTCAGAGTTGCTTCTAATGTACCGAAGCTGGACTTGGACATAATTTCACTCTCACAACATTATGGCTGGTTGGAGACAGTCCTAACCACAAGTACTGGGTCCATGGCTCTAGGAGTATACTGGGGGGACGGGGACGACTCCCATTAACCCCTGACTATACCGGGGATACACTTATCACAATGCCTTTCTGGTCTGTGCTGAAGCAGGGCATTCTGGCAGCCAAGTGGCTTGACCTTTATTAGTGAGCCTGGTTACCCCCTCTCGGAACCACAGACTTAGAAATCGCCAGCTCATATACAGTGCATAAAATATATTTATATATATACCCTTATACACCATTTTAATAAAAAATATCACAAAATTCTTCTAAGTCCCTCGGGAAGAGTGAAAGACGCGCAGGTTCATTGTCAGAGCTCCTAGACCTTCCTATAAGAAGTTAGCCAAAAAGCAGCTTCGAAAAACGCTTATGTTAAGTTTCAGAGTTGCTTCTAATGTACCGAAGCTGGACTTAGACATAATTTCACTCTCACAACATTATGGCTGGTTGGAGACAGTCCGAACCACAAATAGCGGGTCCATGGTTCTGGGCATATACTGGGGGGACGGGGACGACTCCCATTAACCCCTGACTATACCGGGGATACGCTTATCACAATGCCTTTCTGGTCTGTGCTGAAGCAGGGCATTCTGGCAGCCAAGTGGCTTGACCTTTATTAGTGAGCCTGGTTACCCCCTCTCAGAACCACAGACTTAGAAATCGCCAGCTCATATACAGTGCATAAAATATATTTATATATATACCCTTATACACCATTTTAATAAAAAATATCACAAAATTCTTCTAAGTCCCTCGGGAAGAGTGAAAGACGCGCAGGTTCATTTTCAGAGCTCCTAGACCTTCTTATAAGAAGTTAGCCAAAAAGTAGCTTCTAAAAACGCTTAGGTTAAGTTTCAGAGTTGCTTCTAATGTACCGAAGCTGGACTTAGACATAATTTCACTCTCACAACATTATGGCTGGTTGGAGACAGTCCGAACCACAAATAGCGGGTCCATGGTTCTGGGCATATACTGGGGGGACGGGGACGACTCCCATTAACCCCTGACTATACCGGGGATACGCTTATCACAATGCCTTTCTGGTCTGTGCTGAAGCAGGGCATTCTGGCAGCCAAGTGGCTTGACCTTTATTAGTGAGCCTGATTACCCCCTCTCAGAACCACAGACTTAGAAATCGCCAGCTCATATACAGTGCATAAAATATATTTATATATATACCCTTATACACCATTTTAATAAAAAATATCACAAAATTCTTCTAAGTCCCTCGGGAAGAGTGAAAGACGCGCACGTTCATTTTCAGAGCTCCTAGACCTTCCTATAAGAAGTTAGCCAAAAAGTAGCTTCTAAAAACGCTTAGGTTAAGTTTCAGAGTTGCTTCTAATGTACCGAAGCTGGACTTAGACATAATTTCACTCTCACAACATTATGGCTGGTTGGAGACAGTCCGAACCACAAATAGCGGGTCCATGGTTCTGGGCATATACTGGGGGGACGGGGACGACTCCCATTAACCCCTGACTATACCGGGGATACGCTTATCACAATGCCTTTCTGGTCTGTGCTGAAGCAGGGCATTCTGGCAGCCAAGTGGCTTGAACTTTATTAGTGAGCCTGGTTACCCCCTCTCGGAACCACAGACTTAGAAATCGCCAGCTCATATAGAGTGCATAAAATATATTTATATATATACCCTTATACACCATTTTAATAAAAAATATCACAAAATTCTTCTAAGTCCCTCGGGAAGAGTGAAAGACGCGCACGTTCATTTTCAGAGCTCCTAGACCTTCCTATAAGAAGTTAGCCAAAAAGCAGCTTCTAAAAACGCGTAGGTTAAGTTTCAGAGTTGCTTCTAATGTACCGAAGCTGGACTTAGACATAATTTCACTCTCACAACATTATGGCTGGTTGGAGACAGTCCGAACCACAAATAGCGGGTCCATGGTTCTGGGCATATACTGGGGGGACGGGGACGACTCCCATTAACCCTTGACTATACCGGGGATACGCTTATCACAATGCCTTTCTGGTCTGTGCTGAAGCAGGGCATTCTGGCAGCCAAGTGGCTTGACCTTTATTAGTGAGCCTGGTTACCCCCTCTCAGAACCACAGACTTAGAAATCGCCAGCTCATATACAGTGCATAAAATATATTTATATATATACCCTTATACACCATTTTAATAAAAAATATCACAAAATTCTTCTAAGTCCCTCGGGAAGAGTGAAAGACGCGCAGGTTCATTTTCAGAGCTCCTAGACCTTCCTATAAGAAGTTAGCCAAAAAGTAGCTTCTAAAAACGCTTAGGTTAAGTTTCAGAGTTGCTTCTAATGTACCGAAGCTGGACTTAGACATAATTTCACTCTCACAACATTATGGCTGGTTGGAGACAGTCCGAACCACAAATAGCGGGTCCATGGTTCTGGGCATATACTGGGGGGACGGGGACGACTCCCATTAACCCCTGACTATACCGGGGATACGCTTATCACAATGCCTTTCTGGTCTGTGCTGAAGCAGGGCATTCTGGCAGCCAAGTGGCTTGACCTTTATTAGTGAGCCTGATTACCCCCTCTCAGAACCACAGACTTAGAAATCGCCAGCTCATATACAGTGCATAAAATATATTTATATATATACCCTTATACACCATTTTAATAAAAAATATCACAAAATTCTTCTAAGTCCCTCGGGAAGAGTGAAAGACGCGCACGTTCATTTTCAGAGCTCCTAGACCTTCCTATAAGAAGTTAGCCAAAAAGTAGCTTCTAAAAACGCTTAGGTTAAGTTTCAGAGTTGCTTCTAATGTACCGAAGCTGGACTTAGACATAATTTCACTCTCACAACATTATGGCTGGTTGGAGACAGTCCGAACCACAAATAGCGGGTCCATGGTTCTGGGCATATACTGGGGGGACGGGGACGACTCCCATTAACCCCTGACTATACCGGGGATACGCTTATCACAATGCCTTTCTGGTCTGTGCTGAAGCAGGGCATTCTGGCAGCCAAGTGGCTTGACCTTTATTAGTGAGCCTGGTTACCCCCTCTCAGAACCACAGACTTAGAAATCGCCAGCTCATATACAGTGCATAAAATATATTTATATATATACCCTTATACACCATTTTAATAAAAAATATCACAAAATTCTTCTAAGTCCCTCGGGAAGAGTGAAAGACGCGCAGGTTCATTGTCAGAGCTCCTAGACCTTCCTATAAGAAGTTAGCCAAAAAGCAGCTTCGAAAAACGCTTATGTTAAGTTTCAGAGTTGCTTCTAATGTACCGAAGCTGGACTTAGACATAATTTCACTCTCACAACATTATGGCTGGTTGGAGACAGTCCGAACCACAAATAGCGGGTCCATGGTTCTGGGCATATACTGGGGGGACGGGGACGACTCCCATTAACCCCTGACTATACCGGGGATACGCTTATCACAATGCCTTTCTGGTCTGTGCTGAAGCAGGGCATTCTGGCAGCCAAGTGGCTTGACCTTTATTAGTGAGCCTGGTTACCCCCTCTCAGAACCACAGACTTAGAAATCGCCAGCTCATATACAGTGCATAAAATATATTTATATATATACCCTTATACACCATTTTAATAAAAAATATCACAAAATTCTTCTAAGTCCCTCGGGAAGAGTGAAAGACGCGCAGGTTCATTTTCAGAGCTCCTAGACCTTCCTATAAGAAGTTAGCCAAAAAGTAGCTTCTAAAAACGCTTAGGTTAAGTTTCAGAGTTGCTTCTAATGTACCGAAGCTGGACTTAGACATAATTTCACTCTCACAACATTATGGCTGGTTGGAGACAGTCCGAACCACAAATAGCGGGTCCATGGTTCTGGGCATATACTGGGGGGACGGGGACGACTCCCATTAACCCCTGACTATACCAGGGATACGCTTATCACAATGCCTTTCTGGTCTGTGCTGAAGCAGGGCATTCTGGCAGCCAAGTGGCTTGACCTTTATTAGTGAGCCTGATTACCCCCTCTCAGAACCACAGACTTAGAAATCGCCAGCTCATATACAGTGCATAAAATATATTTATATATATACCCTTATACACCATTTTAATAAAAAATATCACAAAATTCTTCTAAGTACCTCGGGAAGAGTGAAAGACGCGCACGTTCATTTTCAGAGCTCCTAGACCTTCCTATAAGAAGTTAGCCAAAAAGTAGCTTCTAAAAACGCTTAGGTTAAGTTTCAGAGTTGCTTCTAATGTACCGAAGCTGGACTTAGACATAATTTCACTCTCACAACATTATGGCTGGTTGGAGACAGTCCGAACCACAAATAGCGGGTCCATGGTTCTGGGCATATACTGGGGGGACGGGGACGACTCCCATTAACCCCTGACTATACCGGGGATACGCTTATCACAATGCCTTTCTGGTCTGTGCTGAAGCAGGGCATTCTGGCAGCCAAGTGGCTTGACCTTTATTAGTGAGCCTGGTTACCCCCTCTCAGAACCACAGACTTAGAAATCGCCAGCTCATATACAGTGCATAAAATATATTTATATATATACCCTTATACACCATTTTAATAAAAAATATCACAAAATTCTTCTAAGTCCCTCGGGAAGAGTGAAAGACGCGCAGGTTCATTTTCAGAGCTCCTAGACCTTCCTATAAGAAGTTAGCCAAAAAGTAGCTTCTAAAAACGCTTAGGTTAAGTTTCAGAGTTGCTTCTAATGTACCGAAGCTGGACTTAGACATAATTTCACTCTCACAACATTATGGCTGGTTGGAGACAGTCCGAACCACAAATAGCGGGTCCATGGTTCTGGGCATATACTGGGGGGACGGGGACGACTCCCATTAACCCCTGACTATACCGGGGATACGCTTATCACAATGCCTTTCTGGTCTGTGCTGAAGCAGGGCATTCTGGCAGCCAAGTGGCTTGACCTTTATTAGTGAGCCTGATTACCCCCTCTCAGAACCACAGACTTAGAAATCGCCAGCTCATATACAGTGCATAAAATATATTTATATATATACCCTTATACACCATTTTAATAAAAAATATCACAAAATTCTTCTAAGTACCTCGGGAAGAGTGAAAGACGCGCACGTTCATTTTCAGAGCTCCTAGACCTTCCTATAAGAAGTTAGCCAAAAAGTAGCTTCTAAAAACGCTTAGGTTAAGTTTCAGAGTTGCTTCTAATGTACCGAAGCTGGACTTAGACATAATTTCACTCTCACAACATTATGGCTGGTTGGAGACAGTCCGAACCACAAATAGCGGGTCCATGGTTCTGGGCATATACTGGGGGGACGGGGACGACTCCCATTAACCCCTGACTATACCGGGGATACGCTTATCACAATGCCTTTCTGGTCTGTGCTGAAGCAGGGCATTCTGGCAGCCAAGTGGCTTGACCTTTATTAGTGAGCCTGGTTACCCCCTCTCAGAACCACAGACTTAGAAATCGCCAGCTCATATACAGTGCATAAAATATATTTATATATATACCCTTATACACCATTTTAATAAAAAATATCACAAAATTCTTCTAAGTCCCTCGGGAAGAGTGAAAGACGCGCAGGTTCATTTTCAGAGCTCCTAGACCTTCCTATAAGAAGTTAGCCAAAAAGTAGCTTCTAAAAACGCTTAGGTTAAGTTTCAGAGTTGCTTCTAATGTACCGAAGCTGGACTTAGACATAATTTCACTCTCACAACATTATGGCTGGTTGGAGACAGTCCGAACCACAAATAGCGGGTCCATGGTTCTGGGCATATACTGGGGGGACGGGGACGACTCCCATTAACCCCTGACTATACCGGGGATACGCTTATCACAATGCCTTTCTGGTCTGTGCTGAAGCAGGGCATTCTGGCAGCCAAGTGGCTTGAACTTTATTAGTGAGCCTGGTTACCCCCTCTCGGAACCACAGACTTAGAAATCGCCAGCTCATATAGAGTGCATAAAATATATTTATATATATACCCTTATACACCATTTTAATAAAAAATATCACAAAATTCTTCTAAGTCCCTCGGGAAGAGTGAAAGACGCGCACGTTCATTTTCAGAGCTCCTAGACCTTCCTATAAGAAGTTAGCCAAAAAGCAGCTTCTAAAAACGCTTAGGTTAAGTTTCAGAGTTGCTTCTAATGTACCGAAGCTGGACTTAGACATAATTTCACTCTCACAACATTATGGCTGGTTGGAGACAGTCCGAACCACAAATAGCGGGTCCATGGTTCTGGGCATATACTGGGGGGACGGGGACGACTCCCATTAACCCTTGACTATACCGGGGATACGCTTATCACAATGCCTTTCTGGTCTGTGCTGAAGCAGGGCATTCTGGCAGCCAAGTGGCTTGAACTTTATTAGTGAGCCTGGTTACCCCCTCTCGGAACCACAGACTTAGAAATCGCCAGCTCATATAGAGTGCATAAAATATATTTATATATATACCCTTATACACCATTTTAATAAAAAATATCACAAAATTCTTCTAAGTCCCTCGGGAAGAGTGAAAGACGCGCACGTTCATTTTCAGAGCTCCTAGACCTTCCTATAAGAAGTTAGCCAAAAAGTAGCTTCTAAAAACGCTTAGGTTAAGTTTCAGAGTTGCTTCTAATGTACCGAAGCTGGACTTAGACATAATTTCACTCTCACAACATTATGGCTGGTTGGAGACAGTCCGAACCACAAATAGCGGGTCCATGGTTCTGGGCATATACTGGGGGGACGGGGACGACTCCCATTAACCCCTGACTATACCGGGGATACGCTTATCACAATGCCTTTCTGGTCTGTGCTGAAGCAGGGCATTCTGGCAGCCAAGTGGCTTGACCTTTATTAGTGAGCCTGATTACCCCCTCTCAGAACCACAGACTTAGAAATCGCCAGCTCATATACAGTGCATAAAATATATTTATATATATACCCTTATACACCATTTTAATAAAAAATATCACAAAATTCTTCTAAGTCCCTCGGGAAGAGTGAAAGACGCGCACATTCATTTTCAGAGCTCCTAGACCTTCCTATAAGAAGTTAGCCAAAAAGTAGCTTCTAAAAACGCTTAGGTTAAGTTTCAGAGTTGCTTCTAATGTACCGAAGCTGGACTTAGACATAATTTCACTCTCACAACATTATGGCTGGTTGGAGACAGTCCGAACCACAAGTACCGGGTCCATGGTTCTGGGCGTATACTGGGGGGACGGGGACGACTCCCATTAACCCCTGACTATACCGGGGATACGCTTATCACAATGCCTTTCTGGTCTGTGCTGAAGCAGGGCATTCTGGCAGCCAAGTGGCTTGAACTTTATTAGTGAGCCTGGTTACCCCCTCTCGGAACCACAGACTTAGAAATCGCCAGCTCATATAGAGTGCATAAAATATATTTATATATATACCCTTATACACCATTTTAATAAAAAATATCACAAAATTCTTCTAAGTCCCTCGGGAAGAGTGAAAGACGCGCACGTTCATTTTCAGAGCTCCTAGACCTTCCTATAAGAAGTTAGCCAAAAAGCAGCTTCGAAAAACGCTTATGTTAAGTTTCAGAGTTGCTTCTAATGTACCGAAGCTGGACTTAGACATAATTTCACTCTCACAACATTATGGCTGGTTGGAGACAGTCCGAACCACAAATAGCGGGTCCATGGTTCTGGGCATATACTGGGGGGACGGGGACGACTCCCATTAACCCCTGACTATACCGGGGATACGCTTATCACAATGCCTTTCTGGTCTGTGCTGAAGCAGGGCATTCTGGCAGCCAAGTGGCTTGACCTTTATTAGTGAGCCTGGTTACCCCCTCTCAGAACCACAGACTTAGAAATCGCCAGCTCATATACAGTGCATAAAATATATTTATATATATACCCTTATACACCATTTTAATAAAAAATATCACAAAATTCTTCTAAGTCCCTCGGGAAGAGTGAAAGACGCGCAGGTTCATTTTCAGAGCTCCTAGACCTTCCTATAAGAAGTTAGCCAAAAAGTAGCTTCTAAAAACGCTTAGGTTAAGTTTCAGAGTTGCTTCTAATGTACCGAAGCTGGACTTAGACATAATTTCACTCTCACAACATTATGGCTGGTTGGAGACAGTCCGAACCACAAATAGCGGGTCCATGGTTCTGGGCATATACTGGGGGGACGGGGACGACTCCCATTAACCCCTGACTATACCGGGGATACGCTTATCACAATGCCTTTCTGGTCTGTGCTGAAGCAGGGCATTCTGGCAGCCAAGTGGCTTGACCTTTATTAGTGAGCCTGATTACCCCCTCTCAGAACCACAGACTTAGAAATCGCCAGCTCATATACAGTGCATAAAATATATTTATATATATACCCTTATACACCATTTTAATAAAAAATATCACAAAATTCTTCTAAGTCCCTCGGGAAGAGTGAAAGACGCGCACGTTCATTTTCAGAGCTCCTAGACCTTCCTATAAGAAGTTAGCCAAAAAGTAGCTTCTAAAAACGCTTAGGTTAAGTTTCAGAGTTGCTTCTAATGTACCGAAGCTGGACTTAGACATAATTTCACTCTCACAACATTATGGCTGGTTGGAGACAGTCCGAACCACAAATAGCGGGTCCATGGTTCTGGGCATATACTGGGGGGACGGGGACGACTCCCATTAACCCCTGACTATACCGGGGATACGCTTATCACAATGCCTTTCTGGTCTGTGCTGAAGCAGGGCATTCTGGCAGCCAAGTGGCTTGAACTTTATTAGTGAGCCTGGTTACCCCCTCTCGGAACCACAGACTTAGAAATCGCCAGCTCATATAGAGTGCATAAAATATATTTATATATATACCCTTATACACCATTTTAATAAAAAATATCACAAAATTCTTCTAAGTCCCTCGGGAAGAGTGAAAGACGCGCACGTTCATTTTCAGAGCTCCTAGACCTTCCTATAAGAAGTTAGCCAAAAAGCAGCTTCTAAAAACGCTTAGGTTAAGTTTCAGAGTTGCTTCTAATGTACCGAAGCTGGACTTAGACATAATTTCACTCTCACAACATTATGGCTGGTTGGAGACAGTCCGAACCACAAATAGCGGGTCCATGGTTCTGGGCATATACTGGGGGGACGGGGACGACTCCCATTAACCCCTGACTATACCGGGGATACGCTTATCACAATGCCTTTCTGGTCTGTGCTGAAGCAGGGCATTCTGGCAGCCAAGTGGCTTGACCTTTATTAGTGAGCCTGGTTACCCCCTCTCAGAACCACAGACTTAGAAATCGCCAGCTCATATACAGTGCATAAAATATATTTATATATATACCCTTATACACCATTTTAATAAAAAATATCACAAAATTCTTCTAAGTCCCTCGGGAAGAGTGAAAGACGCGCAGGTTCATTTTCAGAGCTCCTAGACCTTCCTATAAGAAGTTAGCCAAAAAGTAGCTTCTAAAAACGCTTAGGTTAAGTTTCAGAGTTGCTTCTAATGTACCGAAGCTGGACTTAGACATAATTTCACTCTCACAACATTATGGCTGGTTGGAGACAGTCCGAACCACAAATAGCGGGTCCATGGTTCTGGGCATATACTGGGGGGACGGGGACGACTCCCATTAACCCCTGACTATACCGGGGATACGCTTATCACAATGCCTTTCTGGTCTGTGCTGAAGCAGGGCATTCTGGCAGCCAAGTGGCTTGACCTTTATTAGTGAGCCTGATTACCCCCTCTCAGAACCACAGACTTAGAAATCGCCAGCTCATATACAGTGCATAAAATATATTTATATATATACCCTTATACACCATTTTAATAAAAAATATCACAAAATTCTTCTAAGTCCCTCGGGAAGAGTGAAAGACGCGCACGTTCATTTTCAGAGCTCCTAGACCTTCCTATAAGAAGTTAGCCAAAAAGTAGCTTCTAAAAACGCTTAGGTTAAGTTTCAGAGTTGCTTCTAATGTACCGAAGCTGGACTTAGACATAATTTCACTCTCACAACATTATGGCTGGTTGGAGACAGTCCGAACCACAAATAGCGGGTCCATGGTTCTGGGCATATACTGGGGGGACGGGGACGACTCCCATTAACCCCTGACTATACCGGGGATACGCTTATCACAATGCCTTTCTGGTCTGTGCTGAAGCAGGGCATTCTGGCAGCCAAGTGGCTTGAACTTTATTAGTGAGCCTGGTTACCACCTCTCGGAACCACAGACTTAGAAATCGCCAGCTCATATAGAGTGCATAAAATATATTTATATATATACCCTTATACACCATTTTAATAAAAAATATCACAAAATTCTTCTAAGTCCCTCGGGAAGAGTGAAAGACGCGCACGTTCATTTTCAGAGCTCCTAGACCTTCCTATAAGAAGTTAGCCAAAAAGCAGCTTCTAAAAACGCTTAGGTTAAGTTTCAGAGTTGCTTCTAATGTACCGAAGCTGGACTTAGACATAATTTCACTCTCACAACATTATGGCTGGTTGGAGACAGTCCGAACCACAAATAGCGGGTCCATGGTTCTGGGCATATACTGGGGGGACGGGGACGACTCCCATTAACCCTTGACTATACCGGGGATACGCTTATCACAATGCCTTTCTGGTCTGTGCTGAAGCAGGGCATTCTGGCAGCCAAGTGGCTTGACCTTTATTAGTGAGCCTGGTTACCCCCTCTCAGAACCACAGACTTAGAAATCGCCAGCTCATATACAGTGCATAAAATATATTTATATATATACCCTTATACACCATTTTAATAAAAAATATCACAAAATTCTTCTAAGTCCCTCGGGAAGAGTGAAAGACGCGCAGGTTCATTTTCAGAGCTCCTAGACCTTCCTATAAGAAGTTAGCCAAAAAGTAGCTTCTAAAAACGCTTAGGTTAAGTTTCAGAGTTGCATCTAATGTACCGAAGCTGGACTTAGACATAATTTCACTCTCACAACATTATGGCTGGTTGGAGACAGTCCGAACCACAAATAGCGGGTCCATGGTTCTGGGCATATACTGGGGGGACGGGGACGACTCCCATTAACCCCTGACTATACCGGGGATACGCTTATCACAATGCCTTTCTGGTCTGTGCTGAAGCAGGGCATTCTGGCAGCCAAGTGGCTTGACCTTTATTAGTGAGCCTGATTACCCCCTCTCAGAACCACAGACTTAGAAATCGCCAGCTCATATACAGTGCATAAAATATATTTATATATATACCCTTATACACCATTTTAATAAAAAATATCACAAAATTCTTCTAAGTCCCTCGGGAAGAGTGAAAGACGCGCACGTTCATTTTTAGAGCTCCTAGACCTTCCTATAAGAAGTTAGCCAAAAAGTAGCTTCTAAAAACGCTTAGGTTAAGTTTCAGAGTTGCTTCTAATGTACCGAAGCTGGACTTAGACATAATTTCACTCTCACAACATTATGGCTGGTTGGAGACAGTCCGAACCACAAATAGCGGGTCCATGGTTCTGGGCATATACAGTACTGGGGGGACGGGGACGACTCCCATTAACCCCTGACTATACCGGGGATGCGCTTATCACAATGCCTTTCTGGTCTGTGCTGAAGCAGGGCATTCTGGCAGCCAAGTGGCTTGACCTTTATTAGTGAGCCTGGTTACCCCCTCTCAGAACCACAGACTTAGAAATCGCCAGCTCATATACAGTGCATAAAATATATTTATATATATACCCTTATACACCATTTTAATAAAAAATATCACAAAATTCTTCTAAGTCCCTCGGGAAGAGTGAAAGACGCGCAGGTTCATTGTCAGAGCTCCTAGACCTTCCTATAAGAAGTTAGCCAAAAAGCAGCTTCGAAAAACGCTTATGTTAAGTTTCAGAGTTGCTTCTAATGTACCGAAGCTGGACTTAGACATAATTTCACTCTCACAACATTATGGCTGGTTGGAGACAGTCCGAACCACAAATAGCGGGTCCATGGTTCTGGGCATATACTGGGGGGACGGGGACGACTCCCATTAACCCCTGACTATACCGGGGATACGCTTATCACAATGCCTTTCTGGTCTGTGCTGAAGCAGGGCATTCTGGCAGCCAAGTGGCTTGACCTTTATTAGTGAGCCTGGTTACCCCCTCTCAGAACCACAGACTTAGAAATCGCCAGCTCATATACAGTGCATAAAATATATTTATATATATACCCTTATACACCATTTTAATAAAAAATATCACAAAATTCTTCTAAGTCCCTCGGGAAGAGTGAAAGACGCGCAGGTTCATTTTCAGAGCTCCTAGACCTTCTTATAAGAAGTTAGCCAAAAAGTAGCTTCTAAAAACGCTTAGGTTAAGTTTCAGAGTTGCTTCTAATGTACCGAAGCTGGACTTAGACATAATTTCACTCTCACAACATTATGGCTGGTTGGAGACAGTCCGAACCACAAATAGCGGGTCCATGGTTCTGGGCATATACTGGGGGGACGGGGACGACTCCCATTAACCCCTGACTATACCGGGGATACGCTTATCACAATGCCTTTCTGGTCTGTGCTGAAGCAGGGCATTCTGGCAGCCAAGTGGCTTGACCTTTATTAGTGAGCCTGATTACCCCCTCTCAGAACCACAGACTTAGAAATCGCCAGCTCATATACAGTGCATAAAATATATTTATATATATACCCTTATACACCATTTTAATAAAAAATATCACAAAATTCTTCTAAGTCCCTCGGGAAGAGTGAAAGACGCGCACGTTCATTTTCAGAGCTCCTAGACCTTCCTATAAGAAGTTAGCCAAAAAGCAGCTTCTAAAAACGCTTAGGTTAAGTTTCAGAGTTGCTTCTAATGTACCGAAGCTGGACTTAGACATAATTTCACTCTCACAACATTATGGCTGGTTGGAGACAGTCCGAACCACAAATAGCGGGTCCATGGTTCTGGGCATATACTGGGGGGACGGGGACGACTCCCATTAACCCCTGACTATACCGGGGATACGCTTATCACAATGCCTTTCTGGTCTGTGCTGAAGCAGGGCATTCTGGCAGCCAAGTGGCTTGACCTTTATTAGTGAGCCTGGTTACCCCCTCTCAGAACCACAGACTTAGAAATCGCCAGCTCATATACAGTGCATAAAATATATTTATATATATACCCTTATACACCATTTTAATAAAAAATATCACAAAATTCTTCTAAGTCCCTCGGGAAGAGTGAAAGACGCGCAGGTTCATTTTCAGAGCTCCTAGACCTTCCTATAAGAAGTTAGCCAAAAAGTAGCTTCTAAAAACGCTTAGGTTAAGTTTCAGAGTTGCTTCTAATGTACCGAAGCTGGACTTAGACATAATTTCACTCTCACAACATTATGGCTGGTTGGAGACAGTCCGAACCACAAATAGCGGGTCCATGGTTCTGGGCATATACTGGGGGGACGGGGACGACTCCCATTAACCCCTGACTATACCGGGGATACGCTTATCACAATGCCTTTCTGGTCTGTGCTGAAGCAGGGCATTCTGGCAGCCAAGTGGCTTGACCTTTATTAGTGAGCCTGATTACCCCCTCTCAGAACCACAGACTTAGAAATCGCCAGCTCATATACAGTGCATAAAATATATTTATATATATACCCTTATACACCATTTTAATAAAAAATATCACAAAATTCTTCTAAGTCCCTCGGGAAGAGTGAAAGACGCGCACGTTCATTTTCAGAGCTCCTAGACCTTCCTATAAGAAGTTAGCCAAAAAGTAGCTTCTAAAAACGCTTAGGTTAAGTTTCAGAGTTGCTTCTAATGTACCGAAGCTGGACTTAGACATAATTTCACTCTCACAACATTATGGCTGGTTGGAGACAGTCCGAACCACAAATAGCGGGTCCATGGTTCTGGGCATATACTGGGGGGACGGGGACGACTCCCATTAACCCCTGACTATACCGGGGATACGCTTATCACAATGCCTTTCTGGTCTGTGCTGAAGCAGGGCATTCTGGCAGCCAAGTGGCTTGAACTTTATTAGTGAGCCTGGTTACCACCTCTCGGAACCACAGACTTAGAAATCGCCAGCTCATATAGAGTGCATAAAATATATTTATATATATACCCTTATACACCATTTTAATAAAAAATATCACAAAATTCTTCTAAGTCCCTCGGGAAGAGTGAAAGACGCGCACGTTCATTTTCAGAGCTCCTAGACCTTCCTATAAGAAGTTAGCCAAAAAGCAGCTTCTAAAAACGCTTAGGTTAAGTTTCAGAGTTGCTTCTAATGTACCGAAGCTGGACTTAGACATAATTTCACTCTCACAACATTATGGCTGGTTGGAGACAGTCCGAACCACAAATAGCGGGTCCATGGTTCTGGGCATATACTGGGGGGACGGGGACGACTCCCATTAACCCTTGACTATACCGGGGATACGCTTATCACAATGCCTTTCTGGTCTGTGCTGAAGCAGGGCATTCTGGCAGCCAAGTGGCTTGACCTTTATTAGTGAGCCTGGTTACCCCCTCTCAGAACCACAGACTTAGAAATCGCCAGCTCATATACAGTGCATAAAATATATTTATATATATACCCTTATACACCATTTTAATAAAAAATATCACAAAATTCTTCTAAGTCCCTCGGGAAGAGTGAAAGACGCGCAGGTTCATTTTCAGAGCTCCTAGACCTTCCTATAAGAAGTTAGCCAAAAAGTAGCTTCTAAAAACGCTTAGGTTAAGTTTCAGAGTTGCATCTAATGTACCGAAGCTGGACTTAGACATAATTTCACTCTCACAACATTATGGCTGGTTGGAGACAGTCCGAACCACAAATAGCGGGTCCATGGTTCTGGGCATATACTGGGGGGACGGGGACGACTCCCATTAACCCCTGACTATACCGGGGATACGCTTATCACAATGCCTTTCTGGTCTGTGCTGAAGCAGGGCATTCTGGCAGCCAAGTGGCTTGACCTTTATTAGTGAGCCTGATTACCCCCTCTCAGAACCACAGACTTAGAAATCGCCAGCTCATATACAGTGCATAAAATATATTTATATATATACCCTTATACACCATTTTAATAAAAAATATCACAAAATTCTTCTAAGTCCCTCGGGAAGAGTGAAAGACGCGCACGTTCATTTTTAGAGCTCCTAGACCTTCCTATAAGAAGTTAGCCAAAAAGTAGCTTCTAAAAACGCTTAGGTTAAGTTTCAGAGTTGCTTCTAATGTACCGAAGCTGGACTTAGACATAATTTCACTCTCACAACATTATGGCTGGTTGGAGACAGTCCGAACCACAAATAGCGGGTCCATGGTTCTGGGCATATACAGTACTGGGGGGACGGGGACGACTCCCATTAACCCCTGACTATACCGGGGATGCGCTTATCACAATGCCTTTCTGGTCTGTGCTGAAGCAGGGCATTCTGGCAGCCAAGTGGCTTGACCTTTATTAGTGAGCCTGGTTACCCCCTCTCAGAACCACAGACTTAGAAATCGCCAGCTCATATACAGTGCATAAAATATATTTATATATATACCCTTATACACCATTTTAATAAAAAATATCACAAAATTCTTCTAAGTCCCTCGGGAAGAGTGAAAGACGCGCACGTTCATTGTCAGAGCTCCTAGACCTTCCTATAAGAAGTTAGCCAAAAAGCAGCTTCGAAAAACGCTTATGTTAAGTTTCAGAGTTGCTTCTAATGTACCGAAGCTGGACTTAGACATAATTTCACTCTCACAACATTATGGCTGGTTGGAGACAGTCCGAACCACAAATAGCGGGTCCATGGTTCTGGGCATATACTGGGGGGACGGGGACGACTCCCATTAACCCCTGACTATACCGGGGATACGCTTATCACAATGCCTTTCTGGTCTGTGCTGAAGCAGGGCATTCTGGCAGCCAAGTGGCTTGACCTTTATTAGTGAGCCTGGTTACCCCCTCTCAGAACCACAGACTTAGAAATCGCCAGCTCATATACAGTGCATAAAATATATTTATATATATACCCTTATACACCATTTTAATAAAAAATATCACAAAATTCTTCTAAGTCCCTCGGGAAGAGTGAAAGACGCGCAGGTTCATTTTCAGAGCTCCTAGACCTTCTTATAAGAAGTTAGCCAAAAAGTAGCTTCTAAAAACGCTTAGGTTAAGTTTCAGAGTTGCTTCTAATGTACCGAAGCTGGACTTAGACATAATTTCACTCTCACAACATTATGGCTGGTTGGAGACAGTCCGAACCACAAATAGCGGGTCCATGGTTCTGGGCATATACTGGGGGGACGGGGACGACTCCCATTAACCCCTGACTATACCGGGGATACGCTTATCACAATGCCTTTCTGGTCTGTGCTGAAGCAGGGCATTCTGGCAGCCAAGTGGCTTGACCTTTATTAGTGAGCCTGATTACCCCCTCTCAGAACCACAGACTTAGAAATCGCCAGCTCATATACAGTGCATAAAATATATTTATATATATACCCTTATACACCATTTTAATAAAAAATATCACAAAATTCTTCTAAGTCCCTCGGGAAGAGTGAAAGACGCGCACGTTCATTTTCAGAGCTCCTAGACCTTCCTATAAGAAGTTAGCCAAAAAGTAGCTTCTAAAAACGCTTAGGTTAAGTTTCAGAGTTGCTTCTAATGTACCGAAGCTGGACTTAGACATAATTTCACTCTCACAACATTATGGCTGGTTGGAGACAGTCCGAACCACAAATAGCGGGTCCATGGTTCTGGGCATATACTGGGGGGACGGGGACGACTCCCATTAACCCCTGACTATACCGGGGATACGCTTATCACAATGCCTTTCTGGTCTGTGCTGAAGCAGGGCATTCTGGCAGCCAAGTGGCTTGAACTTTATTAGTGAGCCTGGTTACCCCCTCTCGGAACCACAGACTTAGAAATCGCCAGCTCATATAGAGTGCATAAAATATATTTATATATATACCCTTATACACCATTTTAATAAAAAATATCACAAAATTCTTCTAAGTCCCTCGGGAAGAGTGAAAGACGCGCACGTTCATTTTCAGAGCTCCTAGACCTTCCTATAAGAAGTTAGCCAAAAAGCAGCTTCTAAAAACGCTTAGGTTAAGTTTCAGAGTTGCTTCTAATGTACCGAAGCTGGACTTAGACATAATTTCACTCTCACAACATTATGGCTGGTTGGAGACAGTCCGAACCACAAATAGCGGGTCCATGGTTCTGGGCATATACTGGGGGGACGGGGACGACTCCCATTAACCCTTGACTATACCGGGGATACGCTTATCACAATGCCTTTCTGGTCTGTGCTGAAGCAGGGCATTCTGGCAGCCAAGTGGCTTGACCTTTATTAGTGAGCCTGGTTACCCCCTCTCAGAACCACAGACTTAGAAATCGCCAGCTCATATACAGTGCATAAAATATATTTATATATATACCCTTATACACCATTTTAATAAAAAATATCACAAAATTCTTCTAAGTCCCTCGGGAAGAGTGAAAGACGCGCAGGTTCATTGTCAGAGCTCCTAGACCTTCCTATAAGAAGTTAGCCAAAAAGCAGCTTCGAAAAACGCTTATGTTAAGTTTCAGAGTTGCTTCTAATGTACCGAAGCTGGACTTAGACATAATTTCACTCTCACAACATTATGGCTGGTTGGAGACAGTCCGAACCACAAATAGCGGGTCCATGGTTCTGGGCATATACTGGGGGGACGGGGACGACTCCCATTAACCCCTGACTATACCGGGGATACGCTTATCACAATGCCTTTCTGGTCTGTGCTGAAGCAGGGCATTCTGGCAGCCAAGTGGCTTGACCTTTATTAGTGAGCCTGGTTACCCCCTCTCAGAACCACAGACTTAGAAATCGCCAGCTCATATACAGTGCATAAAATATATTTATATATATACCCTTATACACCATTTTAATAAAAAATATCACAAAATTCTTCTAAGTCCCTCGGGAAGAGTGAAAGACGCGCAGGTTCATTTTCAGAGCTCCTAGACCTTCCTATAAGAAGTTAGCCAAAAAGTAGCTTCTAAAAACGCTTAGGTTAAGTTTCAGAGTTGCTTCTAATGTACCGAAGCTGGACTTAGACATAATTTCACTCTCACAACATTATGGCTGGTTGGAGACAGTCCGAACCACAAATAGCGGGTCCATGGTTCTGGGCATATACTGGGGGGACGGGGACGACTCCCATTAACCCCTGACTATACCGGGGATACGCTTATCACAATGCCTTTCTGGTCTGTGCTGAAGCAGGGCATTCTGGCAGCCAAGTGGCTTGACCTTTATTAGTGAGCCTGATTACCCCCTCTCAGAACCACAGACTTAGAAATCGCCAGCTCATATACAGTGCATAAAATATATTTATATATATACCCTTATACACCATTTTAATAAAAAATATCACAAAATTCTTCTAAGTACCTCGGGAAGAGTGAAAGACGCGCACGTTCATTTTCAGAGCTCCTAGACCTTCCTATAAGAAGTTAGCCAAAAAGTAGCTTCTAAAAACGCTTAGGTTAAGTTTCAGAGTTGCTTCTAATGTACCGAAGCTGGACTTAGACATAATTTCACTCTCACAACATTATGGCTGGTTGGAGACAGTCCGAACCACAAATAGCGGGTCCATGGTTCTGGGCATATACTGGGGGGACGGGGACGACTCCCATTAACCCCTGACTATACCGGGGATACGCTTATCACAATGCCTTTCTGGTCTGTGCTGAAGCAGGGCATTCTGGCAGCCAAGTGGCTTGACCTTTATTAGTGAGCCTGGTTACCCCCTCTCAGAACCACAGACTTAGAAATCGCCAGCTCATATACAGTGCATAAAATATATTTATATATATACCCTTATACACCATTTTAATAAAAAATATCACAAAATTCTTCTAAGTCCCTCGGGAAGAGTGAAAGACGCGCAGGTTCATTTTCAGAGCTCCTAGACCTTCCTATAAGAAGTTAGCCAAAAAGTAGCTTCTAAAAACGCTTAGGTTAAGTTTCAGAGTTGCTTCTAATGTACCGAAGCTGGACTTAGACATAATTTCACTCTCACAACATTATGGCTGGTTGGAGACAGTCCGAACCACAAATAGCGGGTCCATGGTTCTGGGCATATACTGGGGGGACGGGGACGACTCCCATTAACCCCTGACTATACCGGGGATACGCTTATCACAATGCCTTTCTGGTCTGTGCTGAAGCAGGGCATTCTGGCAGCCAAGTGGCTTGAACTTTATTAGTGAGCCTGGTTACCCCCTCTCGGAACCACAGACTTAGAAATCGCCAGCTCATATAGAGTGCATAAAATATATTTATATATATACCCTTATACACCATTTTAATAAAAAATATCACAAAATTCTTCTAAGTCCCTCGGGAAGAGTGAAAGACGCGCACGTTCATTTTCAGAGCTCCTAGACCTTCCTATAAGAAGTTAGCCAAAAAGCAGCTTCTAAAAACGCTTAGGTTAAGTTTCAGAGTTGCTTCTAATGTACCGAAGCTGGACTTAGACATAATTTCACTCTCACAACATTATGGCTGGTTGGAGACAGTCCGAACCACAAATAGCGGGTCCATGGTTCTGGGCATATACTGGGGGGACGGGGACGACTCCCATTAACCCTTGACTATACCGGGGATACGCTTATCACAATGCCTTTCTGGTCTGTGCTGAAGCAGGGCATTCTGGCAGCCAAGTGGCTTGAACTTTATTAGTGAGCCTGGTTACCCCCTCTCGGAACCACAGACTTAGAAATCGCCAGCTCATATAGAGTGCATAAAATATATTTATATATATACCCTTATACACCATTTTAATAAAAAATATCACAAAATTCTTCTAAGTCCCTCGGGAAGAGTGAAAGACGCGCACGTTCATTTTCAGAGCTCCTAGACCTTCCTATAAGAAGTTAGCCAAAAAGTAGCTTCTAAAAACGCTTAGGTTAAGTTTCAGAGTTGCTTCTAATGTACCGAAGCTGGACTTAGACATAATTTCACTCTCACAACATTATGGCTGGTTGGAGACAGTCCGAACCACAAATAGCGGGTCCATGGTTCTGGGCATATACTGGGGGGACGGGGACGACTCCCATTAACCCCTGACTATACCGGGGATACGCTTATCACAATGCCTTTCTGGTCTGTGCTGAAGCAGGGCATTCTGGCAGCCAAGTGGCTTGACCTTTATTAGTGAGCCTGATTACCCCCTCTCAGAACCACAGACTTAGAAATCGCCAGCTCATATACAGTGCATAAAATATATTTATATATATACCCTTATACACCATTTTAATAAAAAATATCACAAAATTCTTCTAAGTCCCTCGGGAAGAGTGAAAGACGCGCACATTCATTTTCAGAGCTCCTAGACCTTCCTATAAGAAGTTAGCCAAAAAGTAGCTTCTAAAAACGCTTAGGTTAAGTTTCAGAGTTGCTTCTAATGTACCGAAGCTGGACTTAGACATAATTTCACTCTCACAACATTATGGCTGGTTGGAGACAGTCCGAACCACAAGTACCGGGTCCATGGTTCTGGGCGTATACTGGGGGGACGGGGACGACTCCCATTAACCCCTGACTATACCGGGGATACGCTTATCACAATGCCTTTCTGGTCTGTGCTGAAGCAGGGCATTCTGGCAGCCAAGTGGCTTGAACTTTATTAGTGAGCCTGGTTACCCCCTCTCGGAACCACAGACTTAGAAATCGCCAGCTCATATAGAGTGCATAAAATATATTTATATATATACCCTTATACACCATTTTAATAAAAAATATCACAAAATTCTTCTAAGTCCCTCGGGAAGAGTGAAAGACGCGCACGTTCATTTTCAGAGCTCCTAGACCTTCCTATAAGAAGTTAGCCAAAAAGCAGCTTCGAAAAACGCTTATGTTAAGTTTCAGAGTTGCTTCTAATGTACCGAAGCTGGACTTAGACATAATTTCACTCTCACAACATTATGGCTGGTTGGAGACAGTCCGAACCACAAATAGCGGGTCCATGGTTCTGGGCATATACTGGGGGGACGGGGACGACTCCCATTAACCCCTGACTATACCGGGGATACGCTTATCACAATGCCTTTCTGGTCTGTGCTGAAGCAGGGCATTCTGGCAGCCAAGTGGCTTGACCTTTATTAGTGAGCCTGGTTACCCCCTCTCAGAACCACAGACTTAGAAATCGCCAGCTCATATACAGTGCATAAAATATTTTTATATATATACCCTTATACACCATTTTAATAAAAAATATCACAAAATTCTTCTAAGTCCCTCGGGAAGAGTGAAAGACGCGCAGGTTCATTTTCAGAGCTCCTAGACCTTCCTATAAGAAGTTAGCCAAAAAGTAGCTTCTAAAAACGCTTAGGTTAAGTTTCAGAGTTGCTTCTAATGTACCGAAGCTGGACTTAGACATAATTTCACTCTCACAACATTATGGCTGGTTGGAGACAGTCCGAACCACAAATAGCGGGTCCATGGTTCTGGGCATATACTGGGGGGACGGGGACGACTCCCATTAACCCCTGACTATACCGGGGATACGCTTATCACAATGCCTTTCTGGTCTGTGCTGAAGCAGGGCATTCTGGCAGCCAAGTGGCTTGAACTTTATTAGTGAGCCTGGTTACCCCCTCTCGGAACCACAGACTTAGAAATCGCCAGCTCATATAGAGTGCATAAAATATATTTATATATATACCCTTATACACCATTTTAATAAAAAATATCACAAAATTCTTCTAAGTCCCTCGGGAAGAGTGAAAGACGCGCACGTTCATTTTCAGAGCTCCTAGACCTTCCTATAAGAAGTTAGCCAAAAAGTAGCTTCTAAAAACGCTTAGGTTAAGTTTCAGAGTTGCTTCTAATGTACCGAAGCTGGACTTAGACATAATTTCACTCTCACAACATTATGGCTGGTTGGAGACAGTCCGAACCACAAATAGCGGGTCCATGGTTCTGGGCATATACTGGGGGGACGGGGACGACTCCCATTAACCCCTGACTATACCGGGGATACGCTTATCACAATGCCTTTCTGGTCTGTGCTGAAGCAGGGCATTCTGGCAGCCAAGTGGCTTGACCTTTATTAGTGAGCCTGATTACCCCCTCTCAGAACCACAGACTTAGAAATCGCCAGCTCATATACAGTGCATAAAATATATTTATATATATACCCTTATACACCATTTTAATAAAAAATATCACAAAATTCTTCTAAGTCCCTCGGGAAGAGTGAAAGACGCGCACATTCATTTTCAGAGCTCCTAGACCTTCCTATAAGAAGTTAGCCAAAAAGTAGCTTCTAAAAACGCTTAGGTTAAGTTTCAGAGTTGCTTCTAATGTACCGAAGCTGGACTTAGACATAATTTCACTCTCACAACATTATGGCTGGTTGGAGACAGTCCGAACCACAAGTACCGGGTCCATGGTTCTGGGCGTATACTGGGGGGACGGGGACGACTCCCATTAACCCCTGACTATACCGGGGATACGCTTATCACAATGCCTTTCTGGTCTGTGCTGAAGCAGGGCATTCTGGCAGCCAAGTGGCTTGAACTTTATTAGTGAGCCTGGTTACCCCCTCTCGGAACCACAGACTTAGAAATCGCCAGCTCATATAGAGTGCATAAAATATATTTATATATATACCCTTATACACCATTTTAATAAAAAATATCACAAAATTCTTCTAAGTCCCTCGGGAAGAGTGAAAGACGCGCACGTTCGTTTTCAGAGCTCCTAGACCTTCCTATAAGAAGTTAGCCAAAAAGCAGCTTCGAAAAACGCTTATGTTAAGTTTCAGAGTTGCTTCTAATGTACCGAAGCTGGACTTAGACATAATTTCACTCTCACAACATTATGGCTGGTTGGAGACAGTCCGAACCACAAATAGCGGGTCCATGGTTCTGGGCATATACTGGGGGGACGGGGACGACTCCCATTAACCCCTGACTATACCGGGGATACGCTTATCACAATGCCTTTCTGGTCTGTGCTGAAGCAGGGCATTCTGGCAGCCAAGTGGCTTGACCTTTATTAGTGAGCCTGGTTACCCCCTCTCAGAACCACAGACTTAGAAATCGCCAGCTCATATACAGTGCATAAAATATATTTATATATATACCCTTATACACCATTTTAATAAAAAATATCACAAAATTCTTCTAAGTCCCTCGGGAAGAGTGAAAGACGCGCAGGTTCATTTTCAGAGCTCCTAGACCTTCCTATAAGAAGTTAGCCAAAAAGTAGCTTCTAAAAACGCTTAGGTTAAGTTTCAGAGTTGCTTCTAATGTACCGAAGCTGGACTTAGACATAATTTCACTCTCACAACATTATGGCTGGTTGGAGACAGTCCGAACCACAAATAGCGGGTCCATGGTTCTGGGCATATACTGGGGGGACGGGGACGACTCCCATTAACCCCTGACTATACCGGGGATACGCTTATCACAATGCCTTTCTGGTCTGTGCTGAAGCAGGGCATTCTGGCAGCCAAGTGGCTTGACCTTTATTAGTGAGCCTGATTACCCCCTCTCAGAACCACAGACTTAGAAATCGCCAGCTCATATACAGTGCATAAAATATATTTATATATATACCCTTATACACCATTTTAATAAAAAATATCACAAAATTCTTCTAAGTCCCTCGGGAAGAGTGAAAGACGCGCACGTTCATTTTCAGAGCTCCTAGACCTTCCTATAAGAAGTTAGCCAAAAAGTAGCTTCTAAAAACGCTTAGGTTAAGTTTCAGAGTTGCTTCTAATGTACCGAAGCTGGACTTAGACATAATTTCACTCTCACAACATTATGGCTGGTTGGAGACAGTCCGAACCACAAATAGCGGGTCCATGGTTCTGGGCATATACTGGGGGGACGGGGACGACTCCCATTAACCCCTGACTATACCGGGGATACGCTTATCACAATGCCTTTCTGGTCTGTGCTGAAGCAGGGCATTCTGGCAGCCAAGTGGCTTGACCTTTATTAGTGAGCCTGGTTACCCCCTCTCAGAACCACAGACTTAGAAATCGCCAGCTCATATACAGTGCATAAAATATATTTATATATATACCCTTATACACCATTTTAATAAAAAATATCACAAAATTCTTCTAAGTCCCTCGGGAAGAGTGAAAGACGCGCAGGTTCATTTTCAGAGCTCCTAGACCTTCCTATAAGAAGTTAGCCAAAAAGTAGCTTCTAAAAACGCTTAGGTTAAGTTTCAGAGTTGCTTCTAATGTACCGAAGCTGGACTTAGACATAATTTCACTCTCACAACATTATGGCTGGTTGGAGATAGTCCGAACCACAAATAGCGGGTCCATGGTTCTGGGCATATACTGGGGGGACGGGGACGACTCCCATTAACCCCTGACTATACCGGGGATACGCTTATCACAATGCCTTTCTGGTCTGTGCTGAAGCAGGGCATTCTGGCAGCCAAGTGGCTTGAACTTTATTAGTGAGCCTGGTTACCCCCTCTCGGAACCACAGACTTAGAAATCGCCAGCTCATATAGAGTGCATAAAATATATTTATATATATACCCTTATACACCATTTTAATAAAAAATATCACAAAATTCTTCTAAGTCCCTCGGGAAGAGTGAAAGACGCGCACGTTCATTTTCAGAGCTCCTAGACCTTCCTATAAGAAGTTAGCCAAAAAGCAGCTTCTAAAAACGCTTAGGTTAAGTTTCAGAGTTGCTTCTAATGTACCGAAGCTGGACTTAGACATAATTTCACTCTCACAACATTATGGCTGGTTGGAGACAGTCCGAACCACAAATAGCGGGTCCATGGTTCTGGGCATATACTGGGGGGACGGGGACGACTCCCATTAACCCTTGACTATACCGGGGATACGCTTATCACAATGCCTTTCTGGTCTGTGCTGAAGCAGGGCATTCTGGCAGCCAAGTGGCTTGACCTTTATTAGTGAGCCTGGTTACCCCCTCTCAGAACCACAGACTTAGAAATCGCCAGCTCATATACAGTGCATAAAATATATTTATATATATACCCTTATACACCATTTTAATAAAAAATATCACAAAATTCTTCTAAGTCCCTCGGGAAGAGTGAAAGACGCGCAGGTTCATTTTCAGAGCTCCTAGACCTTCCTATAAGAAGTTAGCCAAAAAGTAGCTTCTAAAAACGCTTAGGTTAAGTTTCAGAGTTGCTTCTAATGTACCGAAGCTGGACTTAGACATAATTTCACTCTCACAACATTATGGCTGGTTGGAGACAGTCCGAACCACAAATAGCGGGTCCATGGTTCTGGGCATATACTGGGGGGACGGGGACGACTCCCATTAACCCCTGACTATACCGGGGATACGCTTATCACAATGCCTTTCTGGTCTGTGCTGAAGCAGGGCATTCTGGCAGCCAAGTGGCTTGACCTTTATTAGTGAGCCTGATTACACCCTCTCAGAACCACAGACTTAGAAATCGCCAGCTCATATACAGTGCATAAAATATATTTATATATATACCCTTATACACCATTTTAATAAAAAATATCACAAAATTCTTCTAAGTCCCTCGGGAAGAGTGAAAGACGCGCACGTTCATTTTCAGAGCTCCTAGACCTTCCTATAAGAAGTTAGCCAAAAAGTAGCTTCTAAAAACGCTTAGGTTAAGTTTCAGAGTTGCTTCTAATGTACCGAAGCTGGACTTAGACATAATTTCACTCTCACAACATTATGGCTGGTTGGAGACAGTCCGAACCACAAATAGCGGGTCCATGGTTCTGGGCATATACTGGGGGGACGGGGACGACTCCCATTAACCCCTGACTATACCGGGGATACGCTTATCACAATGCCTTTCTGGTCTGTGCTGAAGCAGGGCATTCTGGCAGCCAAGTGGCTTGACCTTTATTAGTGAGCCTGGTTACCCCCTCTCAGAACCACAGACTTAGAAATCGCCAGCTCATATACAGTGCATAAAATATATTTATATATATACCCTTATACACCATTTTAATAAAAAATATCACAAAATTCTTCTAAGTCCCTCGGGAAGAGTGAAAGACGCGCAGGTTCATTTTCAGAGCTCCTAGACCTTCCTATAAGAAGTTAGCCAAAAAGTAGCTTCTAAAAACGCTTAGGTTAAGTTTCAGAGTTGCTTCTAATGTACCGAAGCTGGACTTAGACATAATTTCACTCTCACAACATTATGGCTGGTTGGAGACAGTCCGAACCACAAATAGCGGGTCCATGGTTCTGGGCATATACTGGGGGGACGGGGACGACTCCCATTAACCCCTGACTATACCGGGGATACGCTTATCACAATGCCTTTCTGGTCTGTGCTGAAGCAGGGCATTCTGGCAGCCAAGTGGCTTGACCTTTATTAGTGAGCCTGGTTACCCCCTCTCAGAACCACAGACTTAGAAATCGCCAGCTCATATACAGTGCATAAAATATATTTATATATATACCCTTATACACCATTTTAATAAAAAATATCACAAAATTCTTCTAAGTCCCTCGGGAAGAGTGAAAGACGCGCAGGTTCATTTTCAGAGCTCCTAGACCTTCCTATAAGAAGTTAGCCAAAAAGTAGCTTCTAAAAACGCTTAGGTTAAGTTTCAGAGTTGCTTCTAATGTACCGAAGCTGGACTTAGACATAATTTCACTCTCACAACATTATGGCTGGTTGGAGACAGTCCGAACCACAAATAGCGGGTCCATGGTTCTGGGCATATACTGGGGGGACGGGGACGACTCCCATTAACCCCTGACTATACCGGGGATACGCTTATCACAATGCCTTTCTGGTCTGTGCTGAAGCAGGGCATTCTGGCAGCCAAGTGGCTTGACCTTTATTAGTGAGCCTGGTTACCCCCTCTCAGAACCACAGACTTAGAAATCGCCAGCTCATATACAGTGCATAAAATATATTTATATATATACCCTTATACACCATTTTAATAAAAAATATCACAAAATTCTTCTAAGTCCCTCGGGAAGAGTGAAAGACGCGCAGGTTCATTTTCAGAGCTCCTAGACCTTCCTATAAGAAGTTAGCCAAAAAGTAGCTTCTAAAAACGCTTAGGTTAAGTTTCAGAGTTGCTTCTAATGTACCGAAGCTGGACTTAGACATAATTTCACTCTCACAACATTATGGCTGGTTGGAGACAGTCCGAACCACAAATAGCGGGTCCATGGTTCTGGGCATATACTGGGGGGACGGGGACGACTCCCATTAACCCCTGACTATACCGGGGATACGCTTATCACAATGCCTTTCTGGTCTGTGCTGAAGCAGGGCATTCTGGCAGCCAAGTGGCTTGCACTTTATTAGTGAGCCTGGTTACCCCCTCTCAGAACCACAGACTTAGAAATCGCCAGCTCATATACAGTGCATAAAATATATTTATATATATACCCTTATACACCATTTTAATAAAAAATATCACAAAATTCTTCTAAGTCCCTCGGGAAGAGTGAAAGACGCGCAGGTTCATTTTCAGAGCTTCTAGACCTTCCTATAAGAAGTTAGCCAAAAAGTAGCTTCTAAAAACGCTTAGGTTAAGTTTCAGAGTTGCTTCTAATGTACCGAAGCTGGACGTAGACATAATTTCACTCTCACAACATTATGGCTGGTTGGAGACAGTCCGAACCACAAATAGCGGGTCCATGGTTCTGGGCATATACTGGGGGGACGGGGACGACTCCCATTAACCCCTGACTATACCGGGGATACGCTTATCACAATGCCTTTCTGGTCTGTGCTGAAGCAGGGCATTCTGGCAGCCAAGTGGCTTGACCTTTATTAGTGAGCCTGATTACCCCCTCTCAGAACCACAGACTTAGAAATCGCCAGCTCATATACAGTGCATAAAATATATTTATATATATACCCTTATACACCATTTTAATAAAAAATATCACAAAATTCTTCTAAGTCCCTCGGGAAGAGTGAAAGACGCGCACGTTCATTTTCAGAGCTCCTAGACCTTCCTATAAGAAGTTAGCCAAAAAGTAGCTTCTAAAAACGCTTAGGTTAAGTTTCAGAGTTGCTTCTAATGTACCGAAGCTGGACTTAGACATAATTTCACTCTCACAACATTATGGCTGGTTGGAGACAGTCCGAACCACAAATAGCGGGTCCATGGTTCTGGGCATATACTGGGGGGACGGGGACGACTCCCATTAACCCCTGACTATACCGGGGATACGCTTATCACAATGCCTTTCTGGTCTGTGCTGAAGCAGGGCATTCTGGCAGCCAAGTGGCTTGAACTTTATTAGTGAGCCTGGTTACCCCCTCTCGGAACCACAGACTTAGAAATCGCCAGCTCATATAGAGTGCATAAAATATATTTATATATATACCCTTATACACCATTTTAATAAAAAATATCACAAAATTCTTCTAAGTCCCTCGGGAAGAGTGAAAGACGCGCACGTTCATTTTCAGAGCTCCTAGACCTTCCTATAAGAAGTTAGCCAAAAAGCAGCTTCTAAAAACGCTTAGGTTAAGTTTCAGAGTTGCTTCTAATGTACCGAAGCTGGACTTAGACATAATTTCACTCTCACAACATTATGGCTGGTTGGAGACAGTCCGAACCACAAATAGCGGGTCCATGGTTCTGGGCATATACTGGGGGGACGGGGACGACTCCCATTAACCCTTGACTATACCGGGGATACGCTTATCACAATGCCTTTCTGGTCTGTGCTGAAGCAGGGCATTCTGGCAGCCAAGTGGCTTGACCTTTATTAGTGAGCCTGGTTACCCCCTCTCAGAACCACAGACTTAGAAATCGCCAGCTCATATACAGTGCATAAAATATATTTATATATATACCCTTATACACCATTTTAATAAAAAATATCACAAAATTCTTCTAAGTCCCTCGGGAAGAGTGAAAGACGCGCAGGTTCATTTTCAGAGCTCCTAGACCTTCCTATAAGAAGTTAGCCAAAAAGTAGCTTCTAAAAACGCTTAGGTTAAGTTTCAGAGTTGCTTCTAATGTACCGAAGCTGGACTTAGACATAATTTCACTCTCACAACATTATGGCTGGTTGGAGACAGTCCGAACCACAAATAGCGGGTCCATGGTTCTGGGCATATACTGGGGGGACGGGGACGACTCCCATTAACCCCTGACTATACCGGGGATACGCTTATCACAATGCCTTTCTGGTCTGTGCTGAAGCAGGTCATTCTGGCAGCCAAGTGGCTTGACCTTTATTAGTGAGCCTGATTACCCCCTCTCAGAACCACAGACTTAGAAATCGCCAGCTCATATACAGTGCATAAAATATATTTATATATATACCCTTATACACCATTTTAATAAAAAATATCACAAAATTCTTCTAAGTCCCTCGGGAAGAGTGAAAGACGCGCACGTTCATTTTCAGAGCTCCTAGACCTTCCTATAAGAAGTTAGCCAAAAAGTAGCTTCTAAAAACGCTTAGGTTAAGTTTCAGAGTTGCTTCTAATGTACCGAAGCTGGACTTAGACATAATTTCACTCTCACAACATTATGGCTGGTTGGAGACAGTCCGAACCACAAATAGCGGGTCCATGGTTCTGGGCATATACTGGGGGGACGGGGACGACTCCCATTAACCCCTGACTATACCGGGGATACGCTTATCACAATGCCTTTCTGGTCTGTGCTGAAGCAGGGCATTCTGGCAGCCAAGTGGCTTGCACTTTATTAGTGAGCCTGGTTACCCCCTCTCAGAACCACAGACTTAGAAATCGCCAGCTCATATACAGTGCATAAAATATATTTATATATATACCCTTATACACCATTTTAATAAAAAATATCACAAAATTCTTCTAAGTCCCTCGGGAAGAGTGAAAGACGCGCAGGTTCATTTTCAGAGCTTCTAGACCTTCCTATAAGAAGTTAGCCAAAAAGTAGCTTCTAAAAACGCTTAGGTTAAGTTTCAGAGTTGCTTCTAATGTACCGAAGCTGGACGTAGACATAATTTCACTCTCACAACATTATGGCTGGTTGGAGACAGTCCGAACCACAAATAGCGGGTCCATGGTTCTGGGCATATACTGGGGGGACGGGGACGACTCCCATTAACCCCTGACTATACCGGGGATACGCTTATCACAATGCCTTTCTGGTCTGTGCTGAAGCAGGGCATTCTGGCAGCCAAGTGGCTTGACCTTTATTAGTGAGCCTGATTACCCCCTCTCAGAACCACAGACTTAGAAATCGCCAGCTCATATACAGTGCATAAAATATATTTATATATATACCCTTATACACCATTTTAATAAAAAATATCACAAAATTCTTCTAAGTCCCTCGGGAAGAGTGAAAGACGCGCACGTTCATTTTCAGAGCTCCTAGACCTTCCTATAAGAAGTTAGCCAAAAAGTAGCTTCTAAAAACGCTTAGGTTAAGTTTCAGAGTTGCTTCTAATGTACCGAAGCTGGACTTAGACATAATTTCACTCTCACAACATTATGGCTGGTTGGAGACAGTCCGAACCACAAATAGCGGGTCCATGGTTCTGGGCATATACTGGGGGGACGGGGACGACTCCCATTAACCCCTGACTATACCGGGGATACGCTTATCACAATGCCTTTCTGGTCTGTGCTGAAGCAGGGCATTCTGGCAGCCAAGTGGCTTGAACTTTATTAGTGAGCCTGGTTACCCCCTCTCGGAACCACAGACTTAGAAATCGCCAGCTCATATAGAGTGCATAAAATATATTTATATATATACCCTTATACACCATTTTAATAAAAAATATCACAAAATTCTTCTAAGTCCCTCGGGAAGAGTGAAAGACGCGCACGTTCATTTTCAGAGCTCCTAGACCTTCCTATAAGAAGTTAGCCAAAAAGCAGCTTCTAAAAACGCTTAGGTTAAGTTTCAGAGTTGCTTCTAATGTACCGAAGCTGGACTTAGACATAATTTCACTCTCACAACATTATGGCTGGTTGGAGACAGTCCGAACCACAAATAGCGGGTCCATGGTTCTGGGCATATACTGGGGGGACGGGGACGACTCCCATTAACCCTTGACTATACCGGGGATACGCTTATCACAATGCCTTTCTGGTCTGTGCTGAAGCAGGGCATTCTGGCAGCCAAGTGGCTTGACCTTTATTAGTGAGCCTGGTTACCCCCTCTCAGAACCACAGACTTAGAAATCGCCAGCTCATATACAGTGCATAAAATATATTTATATATATACCCTTATACACCATTTTAATAAAAAATATCACAAAATTCTTCTAAGTCCCTCGGGAAGAGTGAAAGACGCGCAGGTTCATTTTCAGAGCTCCTAGACCTTCCTATAAGAAGTTAGCCAAAAAGTAGCTTCTAAAAACGCTTAGGTTAAGTTTCAGAGTTGCTTCTAATGTACCGAAGCTGGACTTAGACATAATTTCACTCTCACAACATTATGGCTGGTTGGAGACAGTCCGAACCACAAATAGCGGGTCCATGGTTCTGGGCATATACTGGGGGGACGGGGACGACTCCCATTAACCCCTGACTATACCGGGGATACGCTTATCACAATGCCTTTCTGGTCTGTGCTGAAGCAGGTCATTCTGGCAGCCAAGTGGCTTGACCTTTATTAGTGAGCCTGATTACCCCCTCTCAGAACCACAGACTTAGAAATCGCCAGCTCATATACAGTGCATAAAATATATTTATATATATACCCTTATACACCATTTTAATAAAAAATATCACAAAATTCTTCTAAGTCCCTCGGGAAGAGTGAAAGACGCGCACGTTCATTTTCAGAGCTCCTAGACCTTCCTATAAGAAGTTAGCCAAAAAGTAGCTTCTAAAAACGCTTAGGTTAAGTTTCAGAGTTGCTTCTAATGTACCGAAGCTGGACTTAGACATAATTTCACTCTCACAACATTATGGCTGGTTGGAGACAGTCCGAACCACAAATAGCGGGTCCATGGTTCTGGGCATATACTGGGGGGACGGGGACGACTCCCATTAACCCCTGACTATACCGGGGATACGCTTATCACAATGCCTTTCTGGTCTGTGCTGAAGCAGGGCATTCTGGCAGCCAAGTGGCTTGACCTTTATTAGTGAGCCTGGTTACCCCCTCTCAGAACCACAGACTTAGAAATCGCCAGCTCATATACAGTGCATAAAATATATTTATATATATACCCTTATACACCATTTTAATAAAAAATATCACAAAATTCTTCTAAGTCCCTCGGGAAGAGTGAAAGACGCGCAGGTTCATTTTCAGAGCTCCTAGACCTTCCTATAAGAAGTTAGCCAAAAAGTAGCTTCTAAAAACGCTTAGGTTAAGTTTCAGAGTTGCTTCTAATGTACCGAAGCTGGACTTAGACATAATTTCACTCTCACAACATTATGGCTGGTTGGAGACAGTCCGAACCACAAATAGCGGGTCCATGGTTCTGGGCATATACTGGGGGGACGGGGACGACTCCCATTAACCCCTGACTATACCGGGGATACGCTTATCACAATGCCTTTCTGGTCTGTGCTGAAGCAGGGCATTCTGGCAGCCAAGTGGCTTGACCTTTATTAGTGAGCCTGGTTACCCCCTCTCAGAACCACAGACTTAGAAATCGCCAGCTCATATACAGTGCATAAAATATATTTATATATATACCCTTATACACCATTTTAATAAAAAATATCACAAAATTCTTCTAAGTCCCTCGGGAAGAGTGAAAGACGCGCAGGTTCATTTTCAGAGCTCCTAGACCTTCCTATAAGAAGTTAGCCAAAAAGTAGCTTCTAAAAACGCTTAGGTTAAGTTTCAGAGTTGCTTCTAATGTACCGAAGCTGGACTTAGACATAATTTCACTCTCACAACATTATGGCTGGTTGGAGACAGTCCGAACCACAAATAGCGGGTCCATGGTTCTGGGCATATACTGGGGGGACGGGGACGACTCCCATTAACCCCTGACTATACCGGGGATACGCTTATCACAATGCCTTTCTGGTCTGTGCTGAAGCAGGGCATTCTGGCAGCCAAGTGGCTTGACCTTTATTAGTGAGCCTGGTTACCCCCTCTCAGAACCACAGACTTAGAAATCGCCAGCTCATATACAGTGCATAAAATATATTTATATATATACCCTTATACACCATTTTAATAAAAAATATCACAAAATTCTTCTAAGTCCCTCGGGAAGAGTGAAAGACGCGCAGGTTCATTTTCAGAGCTCCTAGACCTTCCTATAAGAAGTTAGCCAAAAAGTAGCTTCTAAAAACGCTTAGGTTAAGTTTCAGAGTTGCTTCTAATGTACCGAAGCTGGACTTAGACATAATTTCACTCTCACAACATTATGGCTGGTTGGAGACAGTCCGAACCACAAATAGCGGGTCCATGGTTCTGGGCATATACTGGGGGGACGGGGACGACTCCCATTAACCCCTGACTATACCGGGGATACGCTTATCACAATGCCTTTCTGGTCTGTGCTGAAGCAGGGCATTCTGGCAGCCAAGTGGCTTGAACTTTATTAGTGAGCCTGGTTACCCCCTCTCGGAACCACAGACTTAGAAATCGCCAGTTCATATAGAGTGCATAAAATATATTTATATATATACCCTTATACACCATTTTAATAAAAAATATCACAAAATTCTTCTAAGTCCCTCGGGAAGAGTGAAAGACGCGCACGTTCATTTTCAGAGCTCCTAGACCTTCCTATAAGAAGTTAGCCAAAAAGCAGCTTCTAAAAACGCTTAGGTTAAGTTTCAGAGTTGCTTCTAATGTACCGAAGCTGGACTTAGACATAATTTCACTCTCACAACATTATGGCTGGTTGGAGACAGTCCGAACCACAAATAGCGGGTCCATGGTTCTGGGCATATACTGGGGGGACGGGGACGACTCCCATTAACCCTTGACTATACCGGGGATACGCTTATCACAATGCCTTTCTGGTCTGTGCTGAAGCAGGGCATTCTGGCAGCCAAGTGGCTTGACCTTTATTAGTGAGCCTGGTTACCCCCTCTCAGAACCACAGACTTAGAAATCGCCAGCTCATATACAGTGCATAAAATATATTTATATATATACCCTTATACACCATTTTAATAAAAAATATCACAAAATTCTTCTAAGTCCCTCGGGAAGAGTGAAAGACGCGCAGGTTCATTTTCAGAGCTCCTAGACCTTCCTATAAGAAGTTAGCCAAAAAGTAGCTTCTAAAAACGCTTAGGTTAAGTTTCAGAGTTGCTTCTAATGTACCGAAGCTGGACTTAGACATAATTTCACTCTCACAACATTATGGCTGGTTGGAGACAGTCCGAACCACAAATAGCGGGTCCATGGTTCTGGGCATATACTGGGGGGACGGGGACGACTCCCATTAACCCCTGACTATACCGGGGATACGCTTATCACAATGCCTTTCTGGTCTGTGCTGAAGCAGGGCATTCTGGCAGCCAAGTGGCTTGACCTTTATTAGTGAGCCTGATTACCCCCTCTCAGAACCACAGACTTAGAAATCGCCAGCTCATATACAGTGCATAAAATATATTTATATATATACCCTTATACACCATTTTAATAAAAAATATCACAAAATTCTTCTAAGTCCCTCGGGAAGAGTGAAAGACGCGCACGTTCATTTTCAGAGCTCCTAGACCTTCCTATAAGAAGTTAGCCAAAAAGTAGCTTCTAAAAACGCTTAGGTTAAGTTTCAGAGTTGCTTCTAATGTACCGAAGCTGGACTTAGACATAATTTCACTCTCACAACATTATGGCTGGTTGGAGACAGTCCGAACCACAAATAGCGGGTCCATGGTTCTGGGCATATACTGGGGGGACGGGGACGACTCCCATTAACCCCTGACTATACCGGGGATACGCTTATCACAATGCCTTTCTGGTCTGTGCTGAAGCAGGGCATTCTGGCAGCCAAGTGGCTTGACCTTTATTAGTGAGCCTGGTTACCCCCTCTCAGAACCACAGACTTAGAAATCGCCAGCTCATATACAGTGCATAAAATATATTTATATATATACCCTTATACACCATTTTAATAAAAAATATCACAAAATTCTTCTAAGTCCCTCGGGAAGAGTGAAAGACGCGCAGGTTCATTTTCAGAGCTCCTAGACCTTCCTATAAGAAGTTAGCCAAAAAGTAGCTTCTAAAAACGCTTAGGTTAAGTTTCAGAGTTGCTTCTAATGTACCGAAGCTGGACTTAGACATAATTTCACTCTCACAACATTATGGCTGGTTGGAGACAGTCCGAACCACAAATAGCGGGTCCATGGTTCTGGGCATATACTGGGGGGACGGGGACGACTCCCATTAACCCCTGACTATACCGGGGATACGCTTATCACAATGCCTTTCTGGTCTGTGCTGAAGCAGGGCATTCTGGCAGCCAAGTGGCTTGACCTTTATTAGTGAGCCTGGTTACCCCCTCTCAGAACCACAGACTTAGAAATCGCCAGCTCATATACAGTGCATAAAATATATTTATATATATACCCTTATACACCATTTTAATAAAAAATATCACAAAATTCTTCTAAGTCCCTCGGGAAGAGTGAAAGACGCGCAGGTTCATTTTCAGAGCTCCTAGACCTTCCTATAAGAAGTTAGCCAAAAAGTAGCTTCTAAAAACGCTTAGGTTAAGTTTCAGAGTTGCTTCTAATGTACCGAAGCTGGACTTAGACATAATTTCACTCTCACAACATTATGGCTGGTTGGAGACAGTCCGAACCACAAATAGCGGGTCCATGGTTCTGGGCATATACTGGGGGGACGGGGACGACTCCCATTAACCCCTGACTATACCGGGGATACGCTTATCACAATGCCTTTCTGGTCTGTGCTGAAGCAGGGCATTCTGGCAGCCAAGTGGCTTGACCTTTATTAGTGAGCCTGGTTACCCCCTCTCAGAACCACAGACTTAGAAATCGCCAGCTCATATACAGTGCATAAAATATATTTATATATATACCCTTATACACCATTTTAATAAAAAATATCACAAAATTCTTCTAAGTCCCTCGGGAAGAGTGAAAGACGCGCAGGTTCATTGTCAGAGCTCCTAGACCTTCCTATAAGAAGTTAGCCAAAAAGCAGCTTCGAAAAACGCTTATGTTAAGTTTCAGAGTTGCTTCTAATGTACCGAAGCTGGACTTAGACATAATTTCACTCTCACAACATTATGGCTGGTTGGAGACAGTCCGAACCACAAATAGCGGGTCCATGGTTCTGGGCATATACTGGGGGGACGGGGACGACTCCCATTAACCCCTGACTATACCGGGGATACGCTTATCACAATGCCTTTCTGGTCTGTGCTGAAGCAGGGCATTCTGGCAGTCAAGTGGCTTGAATTTTATTAGTGAGCCTGGTTACCCCCTCTCGGAACCACAGACTTAGAAATCGCCAGCTCATATAGAGTGCATAAAATATATTTATATATATACCCTTATACACCATTTTAATAAAAAATATCACAAAATTCTTCTAAGTCCCTCGGGAAGAGTGAAAGACGCGCACGTTCATTTTCAGAGCTCCTAGACCTTCCTATAAGAAGTTAGCCAAATAGTAGCTTCGAAAAACGCTTAGGTTAAGTTTCAGAGTTGCTTCTAATGTACCGAAGCTGGACTTGGACATAATTTCACTCTCACAACATTATGGCTGGTTGGAGACAGTCCTAACCACAAGTACTGGGTCCATGGTTCTGGGAGTATACTGGGGGGACGGGGACGACTCCCATTAACCCCTGACTATACCGGGGATACGCTTATCACAATGCCTTTCTGGTCTGTGCTGAAGCAGGGCATTCTGGCAGCCAAGTGGCTTGACCTTTATTAGTGAGCCTGATTACCCCCTCTCAGAACCACAGACTTAGAAATCGCCAGCTCATATACAGTGCATAAAATATATTTATATATATACCCTTATACACCATTTTAATAAAAAATATCACAAAATTCTTCTAAGTCCCTCGGGAAGAGTGAAAGACGCGCACGTTCATTTTCAGAGCTCCTAGACCTTCCTATAAGAAGTTAGCCAAAAAGTAGCTTCTAAAAACGCTTAGGTTAAGTTTCAGAGTTGCTTCTAATGTACCGAAGCTGGACTTAGACATAATTTCACTCTCACAACATTATGGCTGGTTGGAGACAGTCCGAACCACAAGTACCGGGTCCATGGTTCTGGGCGTATACTGGGGGGACGGGGACGACTCCCATTAACCCCTGACTATACCGGGGATACGCTTATCACAATGCCTTTCTGGTCTGTGCTGAAGCAGGGCATTCTGGCAGCCAAGTGGCTTGAACTTTATTAGTGAGCCTGGTTACCCCCTCTCGGAACCACAGACTTAGAAATCGCCAGCTCATATAGAGTGCATAAAATATATTTATATATATACCCTTATACACCATTTTAATAAAAAATATCACAAAATTCTTCTAAGTCCCTCGGGAAGAGTGAAAGACGCGCACGTTCATTTTCAGAGCTCCTAGACCTTCCTATAAGAAGTTAGCCAAAAAGCAGCTTCTAAAAACGCTTAGGTTAAGTTTCAGAGTTGCTTCTAATGTACCGAAGCTGGACTTAGACATAATTTCACTCTCACAACATTATGGCTGGTTGGAGACAGTCCGAACCACAAATAGCGGGTCCATGGTTCTGGGCATATACTGGGGGGACGGGGACGACTCCCATTAACCCCTGACTATACCGGGGATACGCTTATCACAATGCCTTTCTGGTCTGTGCTGAAGCAGGGCATTCTGGCAGCCAAGTGGCTTGACCTTTATTAGTGAGCCTGGTTACCCCCTCTCAGAACCACAGACTTAGAAATCGCCAGCTCATATACAGTGCATAAAATATATTTATATATATACCCTTATACACCATTTTAATAAAAAATATCACAAAATTCTTCTAAGTCCCTCGGGAAGAGTGAAAGACGCGCAGGTTCATTGTCAGAGCTCCTAGACCTTCCTATAAGAAGTTAGCCAAAAAGCAGCTTCGAAAAACGCTTATGTTAAGTTTCAGAGTTGCTTCTAATGTACCGAAGCTGGACTTAGACATAATTTCACTCTCACAACATTATGGCTGGTTGGAGACAGTCCGAACCACAAATAGCGGGTCCATGGTTCTGGGCATATACTGGGGGGACGGGGACGACTCCCATTAACCCCTGACTATACCGGGGATACGCTTATCACAATGCCTTTCTGGTCTGTGCTGAAGCAGGGCATTCTGGCAGCCAAGTGGCTTGACCTTTATTAGTGAGCCTGGTTACCCCCTCTCAGAACCACAGACTTAGAAATCGCCAGCTCATATACAGTGCATAAAATATATTTATATATATACCCTTATACACCATTTTAATAAAAAATATCACAAAATTCTTCTAAGTCCCTCGGGAAGAGTGAAAGACGCGCAGGTTCATTGTCAGAGCTCCTAGACCTTCCTATAAGAAGTTAGCCAAAAAGTAGCTTCTAAAAACGCTTAGGTTAAGTTTCAGAGTTGCTTCTAATGTACCGAAGCTGGACTTAGACATAATTTCACTCTCACAACATTATGGCTGGTTGGAGACAGTCCGAACCACAAATAGCGGGTCCATGGTTCTGGGCATATACTGGGGGGACGGGGACGACTCCCATTAACCCCTGACTATACCGGGGATACGCTTATCACAATGCCTTTCTGGTCTGTGCTGAAGCAGGGCATTCTGGCAGCCAAGTGGCTTGACCTTTATTAGTGAGCCTGGTTACCCCCTCTCAGAACCACAGACTTAGAAATCGCCAGCTCATATACAGTGCATAAAATATATTTATATATATATACCCTTATACACCATTTTAATAAAAAATATCACAAAATTCTTCTAAGTCCCTCGGGAAGAGTGAAAGACGCGCAGGTTCATTGTCAGAGCTCCTAGACCTTCCTATAAGAAGTTAGCCAAAAAGTAGCTTCTAAAAACGCTTAGGTTAAGTTTCAGAGTTGCTTCTAATGTACCGAAGCTGGACTTAGACATAATTTCACTCTCACAACATTATGGCTGGTTGGAGACAGTCCGAACCACAAGTACCGGGTCCATGGTTCTGGGCGTATACTGGGGGGACGGGGACGACTCCCATTAACCCCTGACTATACCGGGGATACGCTTATCACAATGCCTTTCTGGTCTGTGCTGAAGCAGGGCATTCTGGCAGTCAAGTGGCTTGAATTTTATTAGTGAGCCTGGTTACCCCCTCTCGGAACCACAGACTTAGAAATCGCCAGCTCATATAGAGTGCATAAAATATATTTATATATATACCCTTATACACCATTTTAATAAAAAATATCACAAAATTCTTCTAAGTCCCTCGGGAAGAGTGAAAGACGCGCACGTTCATTTTCAGAGCTCCTAGACCTTCCTATAAGAAGTTAGCCAAATAGTAGCTTCGAAAAACGCTTAGGTTAAGTTTCAGAGTTGCTTCTAATGTACCGAAGCTGGACTTGGACATAATTTCACTCTCACAACATTATGGCTGGTTGGAGACAGTCCTAACCACAAGTACTGGGTCCATGGTTCTGGGAGTATACTGGGGGGACGGGGACGACTCCCATTAACCCCTGACTATACCGGGGATACACTTATCACAATGCCTTTCTGGTCTGTGCTGAAGCAGGGCATTCTGGCAGCCAAGTGGCTTGACCTTTATTAGTGAGCCTGGTTACCCCCTCTCAGGACCACAGACTTAGAAATCGCCAGCTCATATACAGTGCATAAAATATATTTATATATATACCCTTATACACCATTTTAATAAAAAATATCACAAAATTCTTCTAAGTCCCTCGGGAAGAGTGAAAGACGCGCACGTTCATTTACAGAGCTCCTAGACCTTCCTATAAGAAGTTAGCCAAAAAGCATCTTCGAAAAACGCTTATGTTAAGTTTCAGAGTTGCTTCTAATGTACCGAAGCTGGACTTAGACATAATTTCACTCTCACAACATTATGGCAGGTTGGAGACAGTCCGAACCACAAATAGCGGGTCCATGGTTCTGGGCATATACTGGGGGGACGGGGACGACTCCCATTAACCCCTGACTATACCGGGGATACACTTATCACAATGCCTTTCTGGTCTGTGCTGAAGCAGTACATTCTGGCAGCCAAGTGGCTTGACCTTTATTAGTGAGCCTGGTTACCCCCTCTCAGAACCACAGACTTAGAAATCGCCAGCTCATATACAGTGCATAAAATATATTTATATATATACCCTTATACACCCTTTTAATAAAAAATATCACAAAATTCTTCTAAGTCCCTCGTGAAGAGTGAAAGACGCGCACGTTCATTTTCAGAGCTCCTAGACCTTCCTATAAGAAGTTAGCCAAAAAGTAGCTTCGAAAAACGCTTAGGTTAAGTTTCAGAGTTGCTTCTAATGTACCAAAGCTGGACTTAGACATAATTTCACTCTCACAACATTATGGCTGGTTGGAGACAGTCCGAACCACAAGTACCGGGTCCATGGTTCTGGGCGTATACTGGGGGGACGGGGACGACTCCCATTAACCCCTGACTATACCGGGGATACGCTTATCACAATGCCTTTCTGGTCTGTGCTGAAGCAGGGCATTCTGGCAGCCAAGTGGCTTGAACTTTATTAGTGAGCCTGGTTACCCCCTCTCGGAACCACAGACTTAGAAATCGCCAGCTCATATACAGTGCATAAAATATATTTATATATATATACCCTTATACACCATTTTAATAAAAAATATCACAAAATTCTTCTAAGTCCCTCGGGAAGAGTGAAAGACGCGCACGTTCATTTTCAGAGCTCCTAGACCTTCCTATAAGAAGTTAGCCAAAAAGTAGCTTCGAAAAACGCTTAGGTTAAGTTTCAGAGTTGCTTCTAATGTACCGAAGCTGGACATGGACATAATTTCACTCTCACAACATTATGGCTGGTTGGAGACAGTCCTAACCACAAGTACTGGGTCCATGGTTCTGGGCGTATACTGGGGGGACGGGGACGACTCCCATTAACCCCTGACTATACCGGGGATACGCTTATCACAATGCCTTTCTAATCTGTGCTGAAGCAGGGCATTCTGGCAGCCAAGTGGCTTGAACTTTATTAGTGAGCCTGGTTACCCCCTCTCGGAACCACAGACTTAGAAATCGCCAGCTCATATAGAGTGCATAAAATATATTTATATATATACCCTTATACACCATTTTAATAAAAAATATCACAAAATTCTTCTAAGTCCCTCGGGAAGAGTGAAAGACGCGCACGTTCATTTTCAGAGCTCCTAGACCTTCCTATAAGAAGTTAGCCAAAAAGCAGCTTCTAAAAACGCTTAGGTTAAGTTTCAGAGTTGCTTCTAATGTACCGAAGCTGGACTTAGACATAATTTCACTCTCACAACATTATGGCTGGTTGGAGACAGTCCGAACCACAAATAGCGGGTCCATGGTTCTGGGCATATACTGGGGGGACGGGGACGACTCCCATTAACCCCTGACTATACCGGGGATACGCTTATCACAATGCCTTTCTGGTCTGTGCTGAAGCAGGGCATTCTGGCAGCCAAGTGGCTTGACCTTTATTAGTGAGCCTGGTTACCCCCTCTCAGAACCACAGACTTAGAAATCGCCAGCTCATATACAGTGCATAAAATATATTTATATATATACCCTTATACACCATTTTAATAAAAAATATCACAAAATTCTTCTAAGTCCCTCGGGAAGAGTGAAAGACGCGCAGGTTCATTTTCAGAGCTCCTAGACCTTCCTATAAGAAGTTAGCCAAAAAGTAGCTTCTAAAAACGCTTAGGTTAAGTTTCAGAGTTGCTTCTAATGTACCGAAGCTGGACTTAGACATAATTTCACTCTCACAACATTATGGCTGGTTGGAGACAGTCCGAACCACAAATAGCGGGTCCATGGTTCTGGGCATATACTGGGGGGACGGGGACGACTCCCATTAACCCCTGACTATACCGGGGATACGCTTATCACAATGCCTTTCTGGTCTGTGCTGAAGCAGGGCATTCTGGCAGCCAAGTGGCTTGAACTTTATTAGTGAGCCTGGTTACCCCCTCTCGGAACCACAGACTTAGAAATCGCCAGCTCATATAGAGTGCATAAAATATATTTATATATATACCCTTATACACCATTTTAATAAAAAATATCACAAAATTCTTCTAAGTCCCTCGGGAAGAGTGAAAGACGCGCACGTTCATTTTCAGAGCTCCTAGACCTTCCTATAAGAAGTTAGCCAAAAAGTAGCTTCTAAAAACGCTTAGGTTAAGTTTCAGAGTTGCTTCTAATGTACCGAAGCTGGACTTAGACATAATTTCACTCTCACAACATTATGGCTGGTTGGAGACAGTCCGAACCACAAGTACCGGGTCCATGGTTCTGGGCGTATACTGGGGGGACGGGGACGACTCCCATTAACCCCTGACTATACCGGGGATACACTTATCACAATGCCTTTCTGGTCTGTGCTGAAGCAGGGCATTCTGGCAGCCAAGTGGCTTGAACTTTATTAGTGAGCCTGGTTACCCCCTCTCGGAACCACAGACTTAGAAATCGCCAGCTCATATAGAGTGCATAAAATATATTTATATATATACCCTTATACACCATTTTAATAAAAAATATCACAAAATTCTTCTAAGTCCCTCGGGAAGAGTGAAAGACGCGCACGTTCATTTTCAGAGCTCCTAGACCTTCCTATAAGAAGTTAGCCAAAAAGCAGCTTCTAAAAACGCTTAGGTTAAGTTTCAGAGTTGCTTCTAATGTACCGAAGCTGGACTTAGACATCATTTCACTCTCACAACATTATGGCTGGTTGGAGACAGTCCGAACCACAAATAGCGGGTCCATGGTTCTGGGCATATACTGGGGGGACGGGGACGACTCCCATTAACCCCTGACTATACCGGGGATACGCTTATCACAATGCCTTTCTGGTCTGTGCTGAAGCAGGGCATTCTGGCAGCCAAGTGGCTTGACCTTTATTAGTGAGCCTGGTTACCCCCTCTCAGAACCACAGACTTAGAAATCGCCAGCTCATATACAGTGCATAAAATATATTTATATATATACCCTTATACACCATTTTAATAAAAAATATCACAAAATTCTTCTAAGTCCCTCGGGAAGAGTGAAAGACGCGCACGTTCATTTTCAGAGCTCCTAGACCTTCCTATAAGAAGTTAGCCAAAAAGCAGCTTCTAAAAACGCTTAGGTTAAGTTTCAGAGTTGCTTCTAATGTACCGAAGCTGGACTTAGACATAATTTCACTCTCACAACATTATGGCTGGTTGGAGACAGTCCGAACCACAAATAGCGGGTCCATGGTTCTGGGCATATACTGGGGGGACGGGGACGACTCCCATTAACCCCTGACTATACCGGGGATACGCTTATCACAATGCCTTTCTGGTCTGTGCTGAAGCAGGGCATTCTGGCAGCCAAGTGGCTTGACCTTTATTAGTGAGCCTGGTTACCCCCTCTCAGAACCACAGACTTAGAAATCGCCAGCTCATATACAGTGCATAAAATATATTTATATATATACCCTTATACACCATTTTAATAAAAAATATCACAAAATTCTTCTAAGTCCCTCGGGAAGAGTGAAAGACGCGCAGGTTCATTTTCAGAGCTCCTAGACCTTCCTATAAGAAGTTAGCCAAAAAGTAGCTTCTAAAAACGCTTAGGTTAAGTTTCAGAGTTGCTTCTAATGTACCGAAGCTGGACTTAGACATAATTTCACTCTCACAACATTATGGCTGGTTGGAGACAGTCCGAACCACAAATAGCGGGTCCATGGTTCTGGGCATATACTGGGGGGACGGGGACGACTCCCATTAACCCCTGACTATACCGGGGATACGCTTATCACAATGCCTTTCTGGTCTGTGCTGAAGCAGGGCATTCTGGCAGCCAAGTGGCTTGACCTTTATTAGTGAGCCTGGTTACCCCCTCTCAGAACCACAGACTTAGAAATCGCCAGCTCATATACAGTGCATAAAATATATTTATATATATACCCTTATACACCATTTTAATAAAAAATATCACAAAATTCTTCTAAGTCCCTCGGGAAGAGTGAAAGACGCGCACGTTCATTTTCAGAGCTCCTAGACCTTCCTATAAGAAGTTAGCCAAATAGTAGCTTCGAAAAACGCTTAGGTTAAGTTTCAGAGTTGCTTCTAATGTACCGAAGCTGGACTTGGACATAATTTCACTCTCACAACATTATGGCTGGTTGGAGACAGTCCGAACCACAAATAGCGGGTCCATGGTTCTGGGCATATACTGGGGGGACGGGGACGACTCCCATTAACCCCTGACTATACCGGGGATACGCTTATCACAATGCCTTTCTGGTCTGTGCTGAAGCAGGGCATTCTGGCAGCCAAGTGGCTTGACCTTTATTAGTGAGCCTGGTTACCCCCTCTCAGAACCACAGACTTAGAAATCGCCAGCTCATATAGAGTGCATAAAATATATTTATATATATACCCTTATACACCATTTTAATAAAAAATATCACAAAATTCTTCTAAGTCCCTCGGGAAGAGTGAAAGACGCGCACGTTCATTTTCAGAGCTCCTAGACCTTCCTATAAGAAGTTAGCCAAAAAGCAGCTTCTAAAAACGCTTAGGTTAAGTTTCAGAGTTGCTTCTAATGTACCGAAGCTGGACTTAGACATAATTTCACTCTCACAACATTATGGCTGGTTGGAGACAGTCCGAACCACAAATAGCGGGTCCATGGTTCTGGGCATATACTGGGGGGACGGGGACGACTCCCATTAACCCCTGACTATACCGGGGATACGCTTATCACAATGCCTTTCTGGTCTGTGCTGAAGCAGGGCATTCTGGCAGCCAAGTGGCTTGACCTTTATTAGTGAGCCTGGTTACCCCCTCTCAGAACCACAGACTTAGAAATCGCCAGCTCATATACAGTGCATAAAATATATTTATATATATACCCTTATACACCATTTTAATAAAAAATATCACAAAATTCTTCTAAGTCCCTCGGGAAGAGTGAAAGACGCGCAGGTTCATTTTCAGAGCTCCTAGACCTTCCTATAAGAAGTTAGCCAAAAAGTAGCTTCTAAAAACGCTTAGGTTAAGTTTCAGAGTTGCTTCTAATGTACCGAAGCTGGACTTAGACATAATTTCACTCTCACAACATTATGGCTGGTTGGAGACAGTCCGAACCACAAATAGCGGGTCCATGGTTCTGGGCATATACTGGGGGGACGGGGACGACTCCCATTAACCCCTGACTATACCGGGGATACGCTTATCACAATGCCTTTCTGGTCTGTGCTGAAGCAGGGCATTCTGGCAGCCAAGTGGCTTGACCTTTATTAGTGAGCCTGGTTACCCCCTCTCAGAACCACAGACTTAGAAATCGCCAGCTCATATACAGTGCATAAAATATATTTATATATATACCCTTATACACCATTTTAATAAAAAATATCACAAAATTCTTCTAAGTCCCTCGGGAAGAGTGAAAGACGCGCAGGTTCATTGTCAGAGCTCCTAGACCTTCCTATAAGAAGTTAGCCAAAAAGTAGCTTCTAAAAACGCTTAGGTTAAGTTTCAGAGTTGCTTCTAATGTACCGAAGCTGGACTTAGACATAATTTCACTCTCACAACATTATGGCTGGTTGGAGACAGTCCGAACCACAAATAGCGGGTCCATGGTTCTGGGCATATACTGGGGGGACGGGGACGACTCCCATTAACCCCTGACTATACCGGGGATACGCTTATCACAATGCCTTTCTGGTCTGTGCTGAAGCAGGGCATTCTGGCAGCCAAGTGGCTTGAATTTTATTAGTGAGCCTGGTTACCCCCTCTCGGAACCACAGACTTAGAAATCGCCAGCTCATATAGAGTGCATAAAATATATTTATATATATACCCTTATACACCATTTTAATAAAAAATATCACAAAATTCTTCTAAGTCCCTCGGGAAGAGTGAAAGACGCGCACGTTCATTTTCAGAGCTCCTAGACCTTCCTATAAGAAGTTAGCCAAATAGTAGCTTCGAAAAACGCTTAGGTTAAGTTTCAGAGTTGCTTCTAATGTACCGAAGCTGGACTTGGACATAATTTCACTCTCACAACATTATGGCTGGTTGGAGACAGTCCGAACCACAAATAGCGGGTCCATGGTTCTGGGCATATACTGGGGGGACGGGGACGACTCCCATTAACCCCTGACTATACCGGGGATACGCTTATCACAATGCCTTTCTGGTCTGTGCTGAAGCAGGGCATTCTGGCAGCCAAGTGGCTTGACCTTTATTAGTGAGCCTGGTTACCCCCTCTCAGAACCACAGACTTAGAAATCGCCAGCTCATATACAGTGCATAAAATATATTTATATATATACCCTTATACACCATTTTAATAAAAAATATCACAAAATTCTTCTAAGTCCCTCGGGAAGAGTGAAAGACGCGCAGGTTCATTTTCAGAGCTCCTAGACCTTCATATAAGAAGTTAGCCAAAAAGTAGCTTCTAAAAACGCTTAGGTTAAGTTTCAGAGTTGCTTCTAATGTACCGAAGCTGGACTTAGACATAATTTCACTCTCACAACATTATGGCTGGTTGGAGACAGTCCGAACCACAAATAGCGGGTCCATGGTTCTGGGCATATACTGGGGGGACGGGGACGACTCCCATTAACCCCTGACTATACCGGGGATACGCTTATCACAATGCCTTTCTGGTCTGTGCTGAAGCAGGGCATTCTGGCAGCCAAGTGGCTTGACCTTTATTAGTGAGCCTGGTTACCCCCTCTCAGAACCACAGACTTAGAAATCGCCAGCTCATATACAGTGCATAAAATATATTTATATATATACCCTTATACACCATTTTAATAAAAAATATCACAAAATTCTTCTAAGTCCCTCGGGAAGAGTGAAAGACGCGCAGGTTCATTTTCAGAGCTCCTAGACCTTCCTATAAGAAGTTAGCCAAAAAGTAGCTTCTAAAAACGCTTAGGTTAAGTTTCAGAGTTGCTTCTAATGTACCGAAGCTGGACTTAGACATAATTTCACTCTCACAACATTATGGCTGGTTGGAGACAGTCCGAACCACAAATAGCTGGTCCATGGTTCTGGGCATATACTGGGGGGACGGGGACGACTCCCATTAACCCCTGACTATACCGGGGATACGCTTATCACAATGCCTTTCTGGTCTGTGCTGAAGCAGGGCATTCTGGCAGCCAAGTGGCTTGACCTTTATTAGTGAGCCTGATTACCCCCTCTCAGAACCACAGACTTAGAAATCGCCAGCTCATATACAGTGCATAAAATATATTTATATATATACCCTTATACACCATTTTAATAAAAAATATCACAAAATTCTTCTAAGTCCCTCGGGAAGAGTGAAAGACGCGCACGTTCATTTTCAGAGCTCCTAGACCTTCCTATAAGAAGTTAGCCAAAAAGTAGCTTCTAAAAACGCTTAGGTTAAGTTTCAGAGTTGCTTCTAATGTACCGAAGCTGGACTTAGACATAATTTCACTCTCACAACATTATGGCTGGTTGGAGACAGTCCGAACCACAAGTACCGGGTCCATGGTTCTGGGCGTATACTGGGGGGACGGGGACGACTCCCATTAACCCCTGACTATACCGGGGATACGCTTATCACAATGCCTTTCTGGTCTGTGCTGAAGCAGGGCATTCTGGCAGCCAAGTGGCTTGAACTTTATTAGTGAGCCTGGTTACCCCCTCTCGGAACCACAGACTTAGAAATCGCCAGCTCATATAGAGTGCATAAAATATATTTATATATATACCCTTATACACCATTTTAATAAAAAATATCACAAAATTCTTCTAAGTCCCTCGGGAAGAGTGAAAGACGCGCACGTTCATTTTCAGAGCTCCTAGACCTTCCTATAAGAAGTTAGCCAAAAAGCAGCTTCTAAAAACGCTTAGGTTAAGTTTCAGAGTTGCTTCTAATGTACCGAAGCTGGACTTAGACATAATTTCACTCTCACAACATTATGGCTGGTTGGAGACAGTCCGAACCACAAATAGCGGGTCCATGGTTCTGGGCATATACTGGGGGGACGGGGACGACTCCCATTAACCCCTGACTATACCGGGGATACGCTTATCACAATGCCTTTCTGGTCTGTGCTGAAGCAGGGCATTCTGGCAGCCAAGTGGCTTGACCTTTATTAGTGAGCCTGGTTACCCCCTCTCAGAACCACAGACTTAGAAATCGCCAGCTCATATACAGTGCATAAAATATATTTATATATATACCCTTATACACCATTTTAATAAAAAATATCACAAAATTCTTCTAAGTCCCTCGGGAAGAGTGAAAGACGCGCAGGTTCATTTTCAGAGCTCCTAGACCTTCCTATAAGAAGTTAGCCAAAAAGTAGCTTCTAAAAACGCTTAGGTTAAGTTTCAGAGTTGCTTCTAATGTACCGAAGCTGGACTTAGACTTAATTTCACTCTCACAACATTATGGCTGGTTGGAGACAGTCCGAACCACAAATAGCGGGTCCATGGTTCTGGGCATATACTGGGGGGACGGGGACGACTCCCATTAACCCCTGACTATACCGGGGATACGCTTATCACAATGCCTTTCTGGTCTGTGCTGAAGCAGGGCATTCTGGCAGCCAAGTGGCTTGACCTTTATTAGTGAGCCTGGTTACCCCCTCTCAGAACCACAGACTTAGAAATCGCCAGCTCATATACAGTGCATAAAATATATTTATATATATACCCTTATACACCATTTTAATAAAAAATATCACAAAATTCTTCTAAGTCCCTCGGGAAGAGTGAAAGACGCGCAGGTTCATTGTCAGAGCTCCTAGACCTTCCTATAAGAAGTTAGCCAAAAAGTAGCTTCTAAAAACGCTTAGGTTAAGTTTCAGAGTTGCTTCTAATGTACCGAAGCTGGACTTAGACATAATTTCACTCTCACAACATTATGGCTGGTTGGAGACAGTCCGAACCACAAGTACCGGGTCCATGGTTCTGGGCGTATACTGGGGGGACGGGGACGACTCCCATTAACCCCTGACTATACCGGGGATACGCTTATCACAATGCCTTTCTGGTCTGTGCTGAAGCAGGGCATTCTGGCAGCCAAGTGGCTTGAATTTTATTAGTGAGCCTGGTTACCCCCTCTCGGAACCACAGACTTAGAAATCGCCAGCTCATATAGAGTGCATAAAATATATTTATATATATACCCTTATACACCATTTTAATAAAAAATATCACAAAATTCTTCTAAGTCCCTCGGGAAGAGTGAAAGACGCGCACGTTCATTTTCAGAGCTCCTAGACCTTCCTATAAGAAGTTAGCCAAATAGTAGCTTCGAAAAACGCTTAGGTTAAGTTTCAGAGTTGCTTCTAATGTACCGAAGCTGGACTTGGACATAATTTCACTCTCACAACATTATGGCTGGTTGGAGACAGTCCTAACCACAAGTACTGGGTCCATGGCTCTAGGAGTATACTGGGGGGACGAGGACGACTCCCATTAACCCCTGACTATACCGGGGATACACTTATCACAATGCCTTTCTGGTCTGTGCTGAAGCAGGGCATTCTGGCAGCCAAGTGGCTTGACCTTTATTAGTGAGCCTGGTTACCCCCTCTCGGAACCACAGACTTAGAAATCGCCAGCTCATATACAGTGCATAAAATATATTTATATATATACCCTTATACACCATTTTAATAAAAAATATCACAAAATTCTTCTAAGTCCCTCGGGAAGAGTGAAAGACGCGCAGGTTCTTTTTCAGAGCTCCTAGACCTTCCTATAAGAAGTTAGCCAAAAAGTAGCTTCTAAAAACGCTTATGTTAAGTTTCAGAGTTGCTTCTAATGTACCGAAGCTGGACTTAGACATAATTTCACTCTCACAACATTATGGCTGGTTGGAGACAGTCCGAACCACAAATAGCGGGTCCATGGTTCTGGGCATATACTGGGGGGACGGGGACGACTCCCATTAACCCCTGACTATACCGGGGATACGCTTATCACAATGCCTTTCTGGTCTGTGCTGAAGCAGGGCATTCTGGCAGCCAAGTGGCTTGACCTTTATTAGTGAGCCTGGTTACCCCCTCTCAGAACCACAGACTTAGAAATCGCCAGCTCATATACAGTGCATAAAATATATTTATATATATACCCTTATACACCATTTTAATAAAAAATATCACAAAATTCTTCTAAGTCCCTCGGGAAGAGTGAAAGACGCGCAGGTTCATTTTCAGAGCTCCTAGACCTTCCTATAAGAAGTTAGCCAAAAAGTAGCTTCTAAAAACGCTTAGGTTAAGTTTCAGAGTTGCTTCTAATGTACCGAAGCTGGACTTAGACATAATTTCACTCTCACAACATTATGGCTGGTTGGAGACAGTCCGAACCACAAATAGCGGGTCCATGGTTCTGGGCATATACTGGGGGGACGGGGACGACTCCCATTAACCCCTGACTATACCGGGGATACGCTTATCACAATGCCTTTCTGGTCTGTGCTGAAGCAGGGCATTCTGGCAGCCAAGTGGCTTGACCTTTATTAGTGAGCCTGGTTACCCCCTCTCAGAACCACAGACTTAGAAATCGCCAGCTCATATACAGTGCATAAAATATATTTATATATATACCCTTATACACCATTTTAATAAAAAATATCACAAAATTCTTCTAAGTCCCTTGGGAAGAGTGAAAGACGCGCAGGTTCATTTTCAGAGCTCCTAGACCTTCCTATAAGAAGTTAGCCAAAAAGTAGCTTCTAAAAACGCTTAGGTTAAGTTTCAGAGTTGCTTCTAATGTACCGAAGCTGGACTTAGACATAATTTCACTCTCACAACATTATGGCTGGTTGGAGACAGTCCGAACCACAAATAGCGGGTCCATGGTTCTGGGCATATACTGGGGGGACGGGGACGACTCCCATTAACCCCTGACTATACCGGGGATACGCTTATCACAATGCCTTTCTGGTCTGTGCTGAAGCAGGGCATTCTGGCAGCCAAGTGGCTTGACCTTTATTAGTGAGCCTGGTTACCCCCTCTCAGAACCACAGACTTAGAAATCGCCAGCTCATATACAGTGCATAAAATATATTTATATATATACCCTTATACACCATTTTAATAAAAAATATCACAAAATTCTTCTAAGTCCCTCGGGAAGAGTGAAAGACGCGCAGGTTCATTGTCAGAGCTCCTAGACCTTCCTATAAGAAGTTAGCCAAAAAGTAGCTTCTAAAAACGCTTAGGTTAAGTTTCAGAGTTGCTTCTAATGTACCGAAGCTGGACTTAGACATAATTTCACTCTCACAACATTATGGCTGGTTGGAGACAGTCCGAACCACAAATAGCGGGTCCATGGTTCTGGGCATATACTGGGGGGACGGGGACGACTCCCATTAACCCCTGACTATACCGGGGATACGCTTATCACAATGCCTTTCTGGTCTGTGCTGAAGCAGGGCATTCTGGCAGCCAAGTGGCTTGAATTTTATTAGTGAGCCTGGTTACCCCCTCTCGGAACCACAGACTTAGAAATCGCCAGCTCATATAGAGTGCATAAAATATATTTATATATATACCCTTATACACCATTTTAATAAAAAATATCACAAAATTCTTCTAAGTCCCTCGGGAAGAGTGAAAGACGCGCACGTTCATTTTCAGAGCTCCTAGACCTTCCTATAAGAAGTTAGCCAAATAGTAGCTTCGAAAAACGCTTAGGTTAAGTTTCAGAGTTGCTTCTAATGTACCGAAGCTGGACTTGGACATAATTTCACTCTCACAACATTATGGCTGGTTGGAGACAGTCCTAACCACAAGTACTGGGTCCATGGCTCTAGGAGTATACTGGGGGGACGGGGACGACTCCCATTAACCCCTGACTATACCGGGGATACACTTATCACAATGCCTTTCTGGTCTGTGCTGAAGCAGGGCATTCTGGCAGCCAAGTGGCTTGACCTTTATTAGTGAGCCTGGTTACCCCCTCTCGGAACCACAGACTTAGAAATCGCCAGCTCATATACAGTGCATAAAATATATTTATATATATACCCTTATACACCATTTTAATAAAAAATATCACAAAATTCTTCTAAGTCCCTCGGGAAGAGTGAAAGACGCGCACGTTCATTTACAGAGCTCCTAGACCTTCCTATAAGAAGTTAGCCAAAAAGCAGCTTCGAAAAACGCTTATGTTAAGTTTCAGAGTTGCTTCTAATGTACCGAAGCTGGACTTAGACATAATTTCACTCTCACAACATTATGGCTGGTTGGAGACAGTCCGAACCACAAATAGCGGGTCCATGGTTCTGGGCATATACTGGGGGGACGGGGACGACTCCCATTAACCCTTGACTATACCGGGGATACGCTTATCACAATGCCTTTCTGGTCTGTGCTGAAGCAGGGCATTCTGGCAGCCAAGTGGCTTGACCTTTATTAGTGAGCCTGGTTACCCCCTCTCAGAACCACAGACTTAGAAATCGCCAGCTCATATACAGTGCATAAAATATATTTATATATATACCCTTATACACCATTTTAATAAAAAATATCACAAAATTCTTCTAAGTCCCTCGGGAAGAGTGAAAGACGCGCAGGTTCATTTTCAGAGCTCCTAGACCTTCCTATAAGAAGTTAGCCAAAAAGTAGCTTCTAAAAACGCTTAGGTTAAGTTTCAGAGTTGCTTCTAATGTACCGAAGCTGGACTTAGACATAATTTCACTCTCACAACATTATGGCTGGTTGGAGACAGTCCGAACCACAAATAGCGGGTCCATGGTTCTGGGCATATACTGGGGGGACGGGGACGACTCCCATTAACCCCTGACTATACCGGGGATACGCTTATCACAATGCCTTTCTGGTCTGTGCTGAAGCAGGGCATTCTGGCAGCCAAGTGGCTTGACCTTTATTAGTGAGCCTGGTTACCCCCTCTCAGAACCACAGACTTAGAAATCGCCAGCTCATATACAGTGCATAAAATATATTTATATATATACCCTTATACACCATTTTAATAAAAAATATCACAAAATTCTTCTAAGTCCCTCGGGAAGAGTGAAAGACGCGCAGGTTCATTGTCAGAGCTCCTAGACCTTCCTATAAGAAGTTAGCCAAAAAGTAGCTTCTAAAAACGCTTAGGTTAAGTTTCAGAGTTGCTTCTAATGTACCGAAGCTGGACTTAGACATAATTTCACTCTCACAACATTATGGCTGGTTGGAGACAGTCCGAACCACAAGTACCGGGTCCATGGTTCTGGGCGTATACTGGGGGGACGGGGACGACTCCCATTAACCCCTGACTATACCGGGGATACGCTTATCACAATGCCTTTCTGGTCTGTGCTGAAGCAGGGCATTCTGGCAGTCAAGTGGCTTGAATTTTATTAGTGAGCCTGGTTACCCCCTCTCGGAACCACAGACTTAGAAATCGCCAGCTCATATAGAGTGCATAAAATATATTTATATATATACCCTTATTCACCATTTTAATAAAAAATATCACAAAATTCTTCTAAGTCCCTTGGGAAGAGTGAAAGACGCGCACGTTCATTTTCAGAGCTCCTAGACCTTCCTATAAGAAGTTAGCCAAATAGTAGCTTCGAAAAACGCTTAGGTTAAGTTTCAGAGTTGCTTCTAATGTACCGAAGCTGGACTTGGACATAATTTCACTCTCACAACATTATGGCTGGTTGGAGACAGTCCTAACCACAAGTACTGGGTCCATGGTTCTGGGAGTATACTGGGGGGACGGGGACGACTCCCATTAACCCCTGACTATACCGGGGATACACTTATCACAATGCCTTTCTGGTCTGTGCTGAAGCAGGGCATTCTGGCAGCCAAGTGGCTTGACCTTTATTAGTGAGCCTGGTTACCCCCTCTCAGGACCACAGACTTAGAAATCGCCAGCTCATATACAGTGCATAAAATATATTTATATATACTGTATACCCTTATACACCATTTTAATAAAAAATATCACAAAATTCTTCTAAGTCCCTCGGGAAGAGTGAAAGACGCGCACGTTCATTTACAGAGCTCCTAGACCTTCCTATAAGAAGTTAGCCAAAAAGCAGCTTCGAAAAACGCTTATGTTAAGTTTCAGAGTTGCTTCTAATGTACCGAAGCTGGACTTAGACATAATTTCACTCTCACAACATTATGGCAGGTTGGAGACAGTCCGAACCACAAATAGCGGGTCCATGGTTCTGGGCATATACTGGGGGGACGGGGACGACTCCCATTAACCCCTGACTATACCGGGGATACACTTATCACAATGCCTTTCTGGTCTGTGCTGAAGCAGTACATTCTGGCAGCCAAGTGGCTTGACCTTTATTAGTGAGCCTGGTTACCCCCTCTCAGAACCACAGACTTAGAAATCGCCAGCTCATATACAGTGCATAAAATATATTTATATATATACCCTTATACACCCTTTTAATAAAAAATATCACAAAATTCTTCTAAGTCCCTCGTGAAGAGTGAAAGACGCGCACGTTCATTTTCAGAGCTCCTAGACCTTCCTATAAGAAGTTAGCCAAAAAGTAGCTTCGAAAAACGCTTAGGTTAAGTTTCAGAGTTGCTTCTAATGTACCAAAGCTGGACTTAGACATAATTTCACTCTCACAACATTATGGCTGGTTGGAGACAGTCCGAACCACAAGTACCGGGTCCATGGTTCTGGGCGTATACTGGGGGGACGGGGACGACTCCCATTAACCCCTGACTATACCGGGGATACGCTTATCACAATGCCTTTCTGGTCTGTGCTGAAGCAGGGCATTCTGGCAGCCAAGTGGCTTGAACTTTATTAGTGAGCCTGGTTACCCCCTCTCGGAACCACAGACTTAGAAATCGCCAGCTCATATACAGTGCATAAAATATATTTATATATATATACCCTTATACACCATTTTAATAAAAAATATCACAAAATTCTTCTAAGTCCCTCGGGAAGAGTGAAAGACGCGCACGTTCATTTTCAGAGCTCCTAGACCTTCCTATAAGAAGTTAGCCAAAAAGTAGCTTCGAAAAACGCTTAGGTTAAGTTTCAGAGTTGCTTCTAATGTACCGAAGCTGGACATGGACATAATTTCACTCTCACAACATTATGGCTGGTTGGAGACAGTCCTAACCACAAGTACTGGGTCCATGGTTCTGGGCGTATACTGGGGGGACGGGGACGACTCCCATTAACCCCTGACTATACCGGGGATACGCTTATCACAATGCCTTTCTGGTCTGTGCTGAAGCAGGGCATTCTGGCAGCCAAGTGGCTTGAACTTTATTAGTGAGCCTGGTTACCCCCTCTCGGAACCACAGACTTAGAAATCGCCAGCTCATATAGAGTGCATAAAATATATTTATATATATACCCTTATACACCATTTTAATAAAAAATATCACAAAATTCTTCTAAGTCCCTCGGGAAGAGTGAAAGACGCGCACGTTCATTTTCAGAGCTCCTAGACCTTCCTATAAGAAGTTAGCCAAAAAGCAGCTTCTAAAAACGCTTAGGTTAAGTTTCAGAGTTGCTTCTAATGTACCGAAGCTGGACTTAGACATAATTTCACTCTCACAACATTATGGCTGGTTGGAGACAGTCCGAACCACAAATAGCGGGTCCATGGTTCTGGGCATATACTGGGGGGACGGGGACGACTCCCATTAACCCCTGACTATACCGGGGATACGCTTATCACAATGCCTTTCTGGTCTGTGCTGAAGCAGGGCATTCTGGCAGCCAAGTGGCTTGACCTTTATTAGTGAGCCTGGTTACCCCCTCTCAGAACCACAGACTTAGAAATCGCCAGCTCATATACAGTGCATAAAATATATTTATATACTGTATATACCCTTATACACCATTTTAATAAAAAATATCACAAAATTCTTCTAAGTCCCTCGGGAAGAGTGAAAGACGCGCAGGTTAATTTTCAGAGCTCCTAGACCTTCCTATAAGAAGTTAGCCAAAAAGTAGCTTCTAAAAACGCTTAGGTTAAGTTTCAGAGTTGCTTCTAATGTACCGAAGCTGGACTTAGACATAATTTCACTCTCACAACATTATGGCTGGTTGGAGACAGTCCGAACCACAAATAGCGGGTCCATGGTTCTGGGCATATACTGGGGGGACGGGGACGACTCCCATTAACCCCTGACTATACCGGGGATACGCTTATCACAATGCCTTTCTGGTCTGTGCTGAAGCAGGGCATTCTGGCAGCCAAGTGGATTGACCTTTATTAGTGAGCCTGATTACCCCCTCTCAGAACCACAGACTTAGAAATCGCCAGCTCATATACAGTGCATAAAATATATTTATATATATACCCTTATACACCATTTTAATAAAAAATATCACAAAATTCTTCTAAGTCCCTCGGGAAGAGTGAAAGACGCGCACGTTCATTTTCAGAGCTCCTAGACCTTCCTATAAGAAGTTAGCCAAAAAGCAGCTTCTAAAAACGCTTAGGTTAAGTTTCAGAGTTGCTTCTAATGTACCGAAGCTGGACTTAGACATAATTTCACTCTCACAACATTATGGCTGGTTGGAGACAGTCCGAACCACAAATAGCGGGTCCATGGTTCTGGGCATATACTGGGGGGACGGGGACGACTCCCATTAACCCCTGACTATACCGGGGATACGCTTATCACAATGCCTTTCTGGTCTGTGCTGAAGCAGGGCATTCTGGCAGCCAAGTGGCTTGAACTTTATTAGTGAGCCTGGTTACCCCCTCTCGGAACCACAGACTTAGAAATCGCAAGCTCATATAGAGTGCATAAAATATATTTATATATATACCCTTATACACCATTTTAATAAAAAATATCACAAAATTCTTCTAAGTCCCTCGGGAAGAGTGAAAGACGCGCACGTTCATTTTCAGAGCTCCTAGACCTTCCTATAAGAAGTTAGCCAAAAAGCAGCTTCTAAAAACGCTTAGGTTAAGTTTCAGAGTTGCTTCTAATGTACCGAAGCTGGACTTAGACATAATTTCACTCTCACAACATTATGGCTGGTTGGAGACAGTCCGAACCACAAATAGCGGGTCCATGGTTCTGGGCATATACTGGGGGGACGGGGACGACTCCCATTAACCCCTGACTATACCGGGGATACGCTTATCACAATGCCTTTCTGGTCTGTGCTGAAGCAGGGCATTCTGGCAGCCAAGTGGATTGACCTTTATTAGTGAGCCTGATTACCCCCTCTCAGAACCACAGACTTAGAAATCGCCAGCTCATATACAGTGCATAAAATATATTTATATATATACCCTTATACACCATTTTAATAAAAAATATCACAAAATTCTTCTAAGTCCCTCGGGAAGAGTGAAAGACGCGCACGTTCATTTTCAGAGCTCCTAGACCTTCCTATAAGAAGTTAGCCAAAAAGCAGCTTCTAAAAACGCTTAGGTTAAGTTTCAGAGTTGCTTCTAATGTACCGAAGCTGGACTTAGACATAATTTCACTCTCACAACATTATGGCTGGTTGGAGACAGTCCGAACCACAAATAGCGGGTCCATGGTTCTGGGCATATACTGGGGGGACGGGGACGACTCCCATTAACCCCTGACTATACCGGGGATACGCTTATCACAATGCCTTTCTGGTCTGTGCTGAAGCAGGGCATTCTGGCAGCCAAGTGGATTGACCTTTATTAGTGAGCCTGATTACCCCCTCTCAGAACCACAGACTTAGAAATCGCCAGCTCATATACAGTGCATAAAATATATTTATATATATACCCTTATACACCATTTTAATAAAAAATATCACAAAATTCTTCTAAGTCCCTCGGGAAGAGTGAAAGACGCGCACGTTCATTTTCAGAGCTCCTAGACCTTCCTATAAGAAGTTAGCCAAAAAGCAGCTTCTAAAAACGCTTAGGTTAAGTTTCAGAGTTGCTTCTAATGTACCGAAGCTGGACTTAGACATAATTTCACTCTCACAACATTATGGCTGGTTGGAGACAGTCCGAACCACAAATAGCGGGTCCATGGTTCTGGGCATATACTGGGGGGACGGGGACGACTCCCATTAACCCCTGACTATACCGGGGATACGCTTATCACAATGCCTTTCTGGTCTGTGCTGAAGCAGGGCATTCTGGCAGCCAAGTGGCTTGACCTTTATTAGTGAGCCTGGTTACCCCCTCTCAGAACCACAGACTTAGAAATCGCCAGCTCATATACAGTGCATAAAATATATTTATATACTGTATATACCCTTATACACCATTTTAATAAAAAATATCACAAAATTCTTCTAAGTCCCTCGGGAAGAGTGAAAGACGCGCAGGTTAATTTTCAGAGCTCCTAGACCTTCCTATAAGAAGTTAGCCAAAAAGTAGCTTCTAAAAACGCTTAGGTTAAGTTTCAGAGTTGCTTCTAATGTACCGAAGCTGGACTTAGACATAATTTCACTCTCACAACATTATGGCTGGTTGGAGACAGTCCGAACCACAAATAGCGGGTCCATGGTTCTGGGCATATACTGGGGGGACGGGGACGACTCCCATTAACCCCTGACTATACCGGGGATACGCTTATCACAATGCCTTTCTGGTCTGTGCTGAAGCAGGGCATTCTGGCAGCCAAGTGGCTTGAACTTTATTAGTGAGCCTGGTTACCCCCTCTCGGAACCACAGACTTAGAAATCGCAAGCTCATATAGAGTGCATAAAATATATTTATATATATACCCTTATACACCATTTTAATAAAAAATATCACAAAATTCTTCTAAGTCCCTCGGGAAGAGTGAAAGACGCGCACGTTCATTTTCAGAGCTCCTAGACCTTCCTATAAGAAGTTAGCCAAAAAGCAGCTTCTAAAAACGCTTAGGTTAAGTTTCAGAGTTGCTTCTAATGTACCGAAGCTGGACTTAGACATAATTTCACTCTCACAACATTATGGCTGGTTGGAGACAGTCCGAACCACAAATAGCGGGTCCATGGTTCTGGGCATATACTGGGGGGACGGGGACGACTCCCATTAACCCCTGACTATACCGGGGATACGCTTATCACAATGCCTTTCTGGTCTGTGCTGAAGCAGGGCATTCTGGCAGCCAAGTGGCTTGACCTTTATTAGTGAGCCTGGTTACCCCCTCTCAGAACCACAGACTTAGAAATCGCCAGCTCATATACAGTGCATAAAATATATTTATATATATACCCTTATACACCATTTTAATAAAAAATATCACAAAATTCTTCTAAGTCCCTCGGGAAGAGTGAAAGACGCGCAGGTTCATTTTCAGAGCTCCTAGACCTTCCTATAAGAAGTTAGCCAAAAAGTAGCTTCTAAAAACGCTTAGGTTAAGTTTCAGAGTTGCTTCTAATGTACCGAAGCTGGACTTAGACATAATTTCACTCTCACAACATTATGGCTGGTTGGAGACAGTCCGAACCACAAATAGCGGGTCCATGGTTCTGGGCATATACTGGGGGGACGGGGACGACTCCCATTAACCCCTGACTATACCGGGGATACGCTTATCACAATGCCTTTCTGGTCTGTGCTGAAGCAGGGCATTCTGGCAGCCAAGTGGCTTGACCTTTATTAGTGAGCCTGGTTACCCCCTCTCAGAACCACAGACTTAGAAATCGCCAGCTCATATACAGTGCATAAAATATATTTATATATATACCCTTATACACCATTTTAATAAAAAATATCACAAAATTCTTCTAAGTCCCTCGGGAAGAGTGAAAGACGCGCAGGTTCATTGTCAGAGCTCCTAGACCTTCCTATAAGAAGTTAGCCAAAAAGTAGCTTCTAAAAACGCTTAGGTTAAGTTTCAGAGTTGCTTCTAATGTACCGAAGCTGGACTTGGACATAATTTCACTCTCACAACATTATGGCTGGTTGGAGACAGTCCTAACCACAAGTACTGGGTCCATGGTTCTAGGAGTATACTGGGGGGACGGGGACGACTCCCATTAACCCCTGACTATACCGGGGATACACTTATCACAATGCCTTTCTGGTCTGTGCTGAAGCAGGGCATTCTGGCAGCCAAGTGGCTTGACCTTTATTAGTGAGCCTGGTTACCCCCTCTCGGAACCACAGACTTAGAAATCGCCAGCTCATATACAGTGCATAAAATATATTTATATATATACCCTTATACACCATTTTAATAAAAAATATCACAAAATTCTTCTAAGTCCCTCGGGAAGAGTGAAAGACGCGCACGTTCATTTACAGAGCTCCTAGACCTTCCTATAAGAAGTTAGCCAAAAAGCAGCTTCGAAAAACGCTTATGTTAAGTTTCAGAGTTGCTTCTAATGTACCGAAGCTGGACTTAGACATAATTTCACTCTCACAACATTATGGCTGGTTGGAGACAGTCCGAACCACAAATAGCGGGTCCATGGTTCTGGGCATATACTGGGGGGACGGGGACGACTCCCATTAACCCCTGACTATACCGGGGATACGCTTATCACAATGCCTTTCTGGTCTGTGCTGAAGCAGGGCATTCTGGCAGCCAAGTGGCTTGACCTTTATTAGTGAGCCTGGTTACCCCCTCTCAGAACCACAGACTTAGAAATCGCCAGCTCATATACAGTGCATAAAATATATTTATATATATACCCTTATACACCATTTTAATAAAAAATATCACAAACTTCTTCTAAGTCCCTCGGGAAGAGTGAAAGACGCGCAGGTTCATTTTCAGAGCTCCTAGACCTTCCTATAAGAAGTTAGCCAAAAAGTAGCTTCTAAAAACGCTTAGGTTAAGTTTCAGAGTTGCTTCTAATGTACCGAAGCTGGACTTAGACATAATTTCACTCTCACAACATTATGGCTGGTTGGAGACAGTCCGAACCACAAATAGCGGGTCCATGGTTCTGGGCATATACTGGGGGGACGGGGACGACTCCCATTAACCCCTGACTATACCGGGGATACGCTTATCACAATGCCTTTCTGGTCTGTGCTGAAGCAGGGCATTCTGGCAGCCAAGTGGCTTGACCTTTATTAGTGAGCCTGGTTACCCCCTCTCAGAACCACAGACTTAGAAATCGCCAGCTCATATACAGTGCATAAAATATATTTATATATATACCCTTATACACCATTTTAATAAAAAATATCACAAAATTCTTCTAAGTCCCTCGGGAAGAGTGAAAGACGCGCAGGTTCATTGTCAGAGCTCCTAGACCTTCCTATAAGAAGTTAGCCAAAAAGTAGCTTCTAAAAACGCTTAGGTTAAGTTTCAGAGTTGCTTCTAATGTACCGAAGCTGGACTTAGACATAATTTCACTCTCACAACATTATGGCTGGTTGGAGACAGTCCGAACCACAAGTACCGGGTCCATGGTTCTGGGCGTATACTGGGGGGACGGGGACGACTCCCATTAACCCCTGACTATACCGGGGATACGCTTATCACAATGCCTTTCTGGTCTGTGCTGAAGCAGGGCATTCTGGCAGCCAAGTGGCTTGAATTTTATTAGTGAGCCTGGTTACCCCCTCTCGGAACCACAGACTTAGAAATCGCCAGCTCATATAGAGTGCATAAAATATATTTATATATATACCCTTATACACCATTTTAATAAAAAATATCACAAAATTCTTCTAAGTCCCTCGGGAAGAGTGAAAGACGCGCACGTTCATTTTCAGAGCTCCTAGACCTTCCTATAAGAAGTTAGCCAAATAGTAGCTTCGAAAAACGCTTAGGTTAAGTTTCAGAGTTGCTTCTAATGTACCGAAGCTGGACTTGGACATAATTTCACTCTCACAACATTATGGCTGGTTGGAGACAGTCCTAACCACAAGTACTGGGTCCATGGTTCTAGGAGTATACTGGGGGGACGGGGACGACTCCCATTAACCCCTGACTATACCGGGGATACACTTATCACAATGCCTTTCTGGTCTGTGCTGAAGCAGGGCATTCTGGCAGCCAAGTGGCTTGACCTTTATTAGTGAGCCTGGTTACCCCCTCTCGGAACCACAGACTTAGAAATCGCCAGCTCATATACAGTGCATAAAATATATTTATATATATACCCTTATACACCATTTTAATAAAAAATATCACAAAATTCTTCTAAGTCCCTCGGGAAGAGTGAAAGACGCGCACGTTCATTTACAGAGCTCCTAGACCTTCCTATAAGAAGTTAGCCAAAAAGCAGCTTCGAAAAACGCTTATGTTAAGTTTCAGAGTTGCTTCTAATGTACCGAAGCTGGACTTAGACATAATTTCACTCTCACAACATTATGGCTGGTTGGAGACAGTCCGAACCACAAATAGCGGGTCCATGGTTCTGGGCATATACTGGGGGGACGGGGACGACTCCCATTAACCCCTGACTATACCGGGGATACGCTTATCACAATGCCTTTCTGGTCTGTGCTGAAGCAGGGCATTCTGGCAGCCAAGTGGCTTGACCTTTATTAGTGAGCCTGGTTACCCCCTCTCAGAACCACAGACTTAGAAATCGCCAGCTCATATACAGTGCATAAAATATATTTATATATATACCCTTATACACCATTTTAATAAAAAATATCACAAACTTCTTCTAAGTCCCTCGGGAAGAGTGAAAGACGCGCAGGTTCATTTTCAGAGCTCCTAGACCTTCCTATAAGAAGTTAGCCAAAAAGTAGCTTCTAAAAACGCTTAGGTTAAGTTTCAGAGTTGCTTCTAATGTACCGAAGCTGGACTTAGACATAATTTCACTCTCACAACATTATGGCTGGTTGGAGACAGTCCGAACCACAAATAGCGGGTCCATGGTTCTGGGCATATACTGGGGGGACGGGGACGACTCCCATTAACCCCTGACTATACCGGGGATACGCTTATCACAATGCCTTTCTGGTCTGTGCTGAAGCAGGGCATTCTGGCAGCCAAGTGGCTTGACCTTTATTAGTGAGCCTGATTACCCCCTCTCAGAACCACAGACTTAGAAATCGCCAGCTCATATACAGTGCATAAAATATATTTATATATATACCCTTATACACCATTTTAATAAAAAATATCACAAAATTCTTCTAAGTCCCTCGGGAAGAGTGAAAGACGCGCACGTTCATTTTCAGAGCTCCTAGACCTTCCTATAAGAAGTTAGCCAAAAAGTAGCTTCTAAAAACGCTTAGGTTAAGTTTCAGAGTTGCTTCTAATGTACCGAAGCTGGACTTAGACATAATTTCACTCTCACAACATTATGGCTGGTTGGAGACAGTCCGAACCACAAATAGCGGGTCCATGGTTCTGGGCGTATACTGGGGGGACGGGGACGACTCCCATTAACCCCTGACTATACCGGGGATACGCTTATCACAATGCCTTTCTGGTCTGTGCTGAAGCAGGGCATTCTGGCAGCCAAGTGGCTTGAACTTTATTAGTGAGCCTGGTTACCCCCTCTCGGAACCACAGACTTAGAAATCGCCAGCTCATATAGAGTGCATAAAATATATTTATATATATACCCTTATACACCATTTTAATAAAAAATATCACAAAATTCTTCTAAGTCCCTCGGGAAGAGTGAAAGACGCGCACGTTCATTTTCAGAGCTCCTAGACCTTCCTATAAGTAGTTAGCCAAAAAGCAGCTTCTAAAAACGCTTAGGTTAAGTTTCAGAGTTGCTTCTAATGTACCGAAGCTGGACTTAGACATAATTTCACTCTCACAACATTATGGCTGGTTGGAGACAGTCCGAACCACAAATAGCGGGTCCATGGTTCTGGGCATATACTGGGGGGACGGGGACGACTCCCATTAACCCCTGACTATACCGGGGATACGCTTATCACAATGCCTTTCTGGTCTGTGCTGAAGCAGGGCATTCTGGCAGCCAAGTGGCTTGACCTTTATTAGTGAGCCTGGTTACCCCCTCTCAGAACCACAGACTTAGAAATCGCCAGCTCATATACAGTGCATAAAATATATTTATATATATACCCTTATACACCATTTTAATAAAAAATATCACAAAATTCTTCTAAGTCCCTCGGGAAGAGTGAAAGACGCGCAGGTTCATTTTCAGAGCTCCTAGACCTTCCTATAAGAAGTTAGCCAAAAAGTAGCTTCTAAAAACGCTTAGGTTAAGTTTCAGAGTTGCTTCTAATGTACCGAAGCTGGACTTAGACATAATTTCACTCTCACAACATTATGGCTGGTTGGAGACAGTCCGAACCACAAATAGCGGGTCCATGGTTCTGGGCATATACTGGGGGGACGGGGACGACTCCCATTAACCCCTGACTATACCGGGGATACGCTTATCACAATGCCTTTCTGGTCTGTGCTGAAGCAGGGCATTCTGGCAGCCAAGTGGCTTGACCTTTATTAGTGAGCCTGGTTACCCCCTCTCAGAACCACAGACTTAGAAATCGCCAGCTCATATACAGTGCATAAAATATATTTATATATATACCCTTATACACCATTTTAATAAAAAATATCACAAAATTCTTCTAAGTCCCTCGGGAAGAGTGAAAGACGCGCAGGTTCATTGTCAGAGCTCCTAGACCTTCCTATAAGAAGTTAGCCAAAAAGTAGCTTCTAAAAACGCTTAGGTTAAGTTTCAGAGTTGCTTCTAATGTACCGAAGCTGGACTTAGACATAATTTCACTCTCACAACATTATGGCTGGTTGGAGACAGTCCGAACCACAAGTACCGGGTCCATGGTTCTGGGCGTATACTGGGGGGACGGGGACGACTCCCATTAACCCCTGACTATACCGGGGATACGCTTATCACAATGCCTTTCTGGTCTGTGCTGAAGCAGGGCATTCTGGCAGCCAAGTGGCTTGAATTTTATTAGTGAGCCTGGTTACCCCCTCTCGGAACCACAGACTTAGAAATCGCCAGCTCATATAGAGTGCATAAAATATATTTATATATATACCCTTATACACCATTTTAATAAAAAATATCACAAAATTCTTCTAAGTCCCTCGGGAAGAGTGAAAGACGCGCACGTTCATTTTCAGAGCTCCTAGACCTTCCTATAAGAAGTTAGCCAAATAGTAGCTTCGAAAAACGCTTAGGTTAAGTTTCAGAGTTGCTTCTAATGTACCGAAGCTGGACTTGGACATAATTTCACTCTCACAACATTATGGCTGGTTGGAGACAGTCCTAACCACAAGTACTGGGTCCATGGTTCTGGGAGTATACTGGGGGGACGGGGACGACTCCCATTAACCCCTGACTATACCGGGGATACACTTATCACAATGCCTTTCTGGTCTGTGCTGAAGCAGGGCATTCTGGCAGCCAAGTGGCTTGACCTTTATTAGTGAGCCTGGTTACCCCCTCTCGGAACCACAGACTTAGAAATCGCCAGCTCATATACAGTGCATAAAATATATTTATATATATACCCTTATACACCATTTTAATAAAAAATATCACAAAATTCTTCTAAGTCCCTCGGGAAGAGTGAAAGACGCGCACGTTCATTTACAGAGCTCCTAGACCTTCCTATAAGAAGTTAGCCAAAAAGCAGCTTCGAAAAACGCTTATGTTAAGTTTCAGAGTTGCTTCTAATGTACCGAAGCTGGACTTAGACATAATTTCACTCTCACAACATTATGGCAGGTTGGAGACAGTCCGAACCACAAATAGCGGGTCCATGGTTCTGGGCATATACTGGGGGGACGGGGACGACTCCCATTAACCCCTGACTATACCGGGGATACACTTATCACAATGCCTTTCTGGTCTGTGCTGAAGCAGTACATTCTGGCAGCCTAGTGGCTTGACCTTTATTAGTGAGCCTGGTTACCCCCTCTCAGAACCACAGACTTAGAAATCGCCAGCTCATATACAGTGCATAAAATATATTTATATATATACCCTTATACACCCTTTTAATAAAAAATATCACAAAATTCTTCTAAGTCCCTCGGGAAGAGTGAAAGACGCGCACGTTCATTTTCAGAGCTCCTAGACCTTCCTATAAGAAGTTAACCAAAAAGCAGCTTCTAAAAACGCTTAGGTTAAGTTTCAGAGTTGCTTCTAATGTACCGAAGCTGGACTTAGACATAATTTCACTCTCACAACATTATGGCTGGTTGGAGACAGTCCGAACCACAAATAGCGGGTCCATGGTTCTGGGCATATACTGGGGGGACGGGGACGACTCCCATTAACCCCTGACTATACCGGGGATACGCTTATCACAATGCCTTTCTGGTCTGTGCTGAAGCAGGGCATTCTGGCAGCCAAGTGGCTTGACCTTTATTAGTGAGCCTGGTTACCCCCTCTCAGAACCACAGACTTAGAAATCGCCAGCTCATATACAGTGCATAAAATATATTTATATATATACCCTTATACACCATTTTAATAAAAAATATCACAAAATTCTTCTAAGTCCCTCGGGAAGAGTGAAAGACGCGCAGGTTCATTTTCAGAGCTCCTAGACCTTCCTATAAGAAGTTAGCCAAAAAGTAGCTTCTAAAAACGCTTAGGTTAAGTTTCAGAGTTGCTTCTAATGTACCGAAGCTGGACTTAGACATAATTTCACTCTCACAACATTATGGCTGGTTGGAGACAGTCCGAACCACAAATAGCGGGTCCATGGTTCTGGGCATATACTGGGGGGACGGGGACGACTCCCATTAACCCCTGACTATACCGGGGATACGCTTATCACAATGCCTTTCTGGTCTGTGCTGAAGCAGGGCATTCTGGCAGCCAAGTGGCTTGACCTTTATTAGTGAGCCTGGTTACCCCCTCTCAGAACCACAGACTTAGAAATCGCCAGCTCATATACAGTGCATAAAATATATTTATATATATACCCTTATACACCATTTTAATAAAAAATATCACAAAATTCTTCTAAGTCCCTCGGGAAGAGTGAAAGACGCGCAGGTTCATTGTCAGAGCTCCTAGACCTTCCTATAAGAAGTTAGCCAAAAAGTAGCTTCTAAAAACGCTTAGGTTAAGTTTCAGAGTTGCTTCTAATGTACCGAAGCTGGACTTAGACATAATTTCACTCTCACAACATTATGGCTGGTTGGAGACAGTCCGAACCACAAGTACCGGGTCCATGGTTCTGGGCGTATACTGGGGGGACGGGGACGACTCCCATTAACCCCTGACTATACCGGGGATACGCTTATCACAATGCCTTTCTGGTCTGTGCTGAAGCAGGGCATTCTGGCAGCCAAGTGGCTTGAATTTTATTAGTGAGCCTGGTTACCCCCTCTCGGAACCACAGACTTAGAAATCGCCAGCTCATATAGAGTGCATAAAATATATTTATATATATACCCTTATACACCATTTTAATAAAAAATATCACAAAATTCTTCTAAGTCCCTCGGGAAGAGTGAAAGACGCGCACGTTCATTTTCAGAGCTCCTAGACCTTCCTATAAGAAGTTAGCCAAATAGTAGCTTCGAAAAACGCTTAGGTTAAGTTTCAGAGTTGCTTCTAATGTACCGAAGCTGGACTTGGACATAATTTCACTCTCACAACATTATGGCTGGTTGGAGACAGTCCTAACCACAAGTACTGGGTCCATGGTTCTGGGAGTATACTGGGGGGACGGGGACGACTCCCATTAACCCCTGACTATACCGGGGATACACTTATCACAATGCCTTTCTGGTCTGTGCTGAAGCAGGGCATTCTGGCAGCCAAGTGGCTTGACCTTTATTAGTGAGCCTGGTTACCCCCTCTCGGAACCACAGACTTAGAAATCGCCAGCTCATATACAGTGCATAAAATATATTTATATATATACCCTTATACACCATTTTAATAAAAAATATCACAAAATTCTTCTAAGTCCCTCGGGAAGAGTGAAAGACGCGCACGTTCATTTTCAGAGCTCCTAGACCTTCCTATAAGAAGTTAGCCAAATAGTAGCTTCGAAAAACGCTTAGGTTAAGTTTCAGAGTTGCTTCTAATGTACCGAAGCTGGACTTGGACATAATTTCACTCTCACAACATTATGGCTGGTTGGAGACAGTCCTAACCACAAGTACTGGGTCCATGGTTCTGGGCGTATACTGGGGGGACGGGGACGACTCCCATTAACCCCTGACTATACCGGGGATACGCTTATCACAATGCCTTTCTGGTCTGTGCTGAAGCAGGGCATTCTGGCAGCCAAGTGGCTTGAACTTTATTAGTGAGCCTGGTTACCCCCTCTCGGAACCACAGACTTAGAAATCGCCAGCTCATATAGAGTGCATAAAATATATTTATATATATACCCTTATACACCATTTTAATAAAAAATATCACAAAATTCTTCTAAGTCCCTCGGGAAGAGTGAAAGACGCGCACGTTCATTTTCAGAGCTCCTAGACCTTCCTATAAGAAGTTAGCCAAAAAGCAGCTTCTAAAAACGCTTAGGTTAAGTTTCAGAGTTGCTTCTAATGTACCGAAGCTGGACTTAGACATAATTTCACTCTCACAACATTATGGCTGGTTGGAGACAGTCCGAACCACAAATAGCGGGTCCATGGTTCTGGGCATATACTGGGGGGACGGGGACGACTCCCATTAACCCCTGACTATACCGGGGATACGCTTATCACAATGCCTTTCTGGTCTGTGCTGAAGCAGGGCATTCTGGCAGCCAAGTGGCTTGACCTTTATTAGTGAGCCTGGTTACCCCCTCTCAGAACCACAGACTTAGAAATCGCCAGCTCATATACAGTGCATAAAATATATTTATATATATACCCTTATACACCATTTTAATAAAAAATATCACAAAATTCTTCTAAGTCCCTCGGGAAGAGTGAAAGACGCGCAGGTTCATTTTCAGAGCTCCTAGACCTTCCTATAAGAAGTTAGCCAAAAAGTAGCTTCTAAAAACGCTTAGGTTAAGTTTCAGAGTTGCTTCTAATGTACCGAAGCTGGACTTAGACATAATTTCACTCTCACAACATTATGGCTGGTTGGAGACAGTCCGAACCACAAATAGCGGGTCCATGGTTCTGGGCATATACTGGGGGGACGGGGACGACTCCCATTAACCCCTGACTATACCGGGGATACGCTTATCACAATGCCTTTCTGGTCTGTGCTGAAGCAGGGCATTCTGGCAGCCAAGTGGCTTGACCTTTATTAGTGAGCCTGGTTACCCCCTCTCAGAACCACAGACTTAGAAATCGCCAGCTCATATACAGTGCATAAAATATATTTATATATATACCCTTATACACCATTTTAATAAAAAATATCACAAAATTCTTCTAAGTCCCTCGGGAAGAGTGAAAGACGCGCAGGTTCATTTTCAGAGCTCCTAGACCTTCCTATAAGAAGTTAGCCAAAAAGTAGCTTCTAAAAACGCTTAGGTTAAGTTTCAGAGTTGCTTCTAATGTACCGAAGCTGGACTTAGACATAATTTCACTCTCACAACATTATGGCTGGTTGGAGACAGTCCGAACCACAAATAGCGGGTCCATGGTTCTGGGCATATACTGGGGGGACGGGGACGACTCCCATTAACCCCTGACTATACCGGGGATACGCTTATCACAATGCCTTTCTGGTCTGTGCTGAAGCAGGGCATTCTGGCAGCCAAGTGGCTTGACCTTTATTAGTGAGCCTGGTTACCCCCTCTCGGAACCACAGACTTAGAAATCGCCAGCTCATATAGAGTGCATAAAATATATTTATATATATACCCTTATACACCATTTTAATAAAAAATATCACAAAATTCTTCTAAGTCCCTCGGGAAGAGAGAAAGACGCGCACGTTCATTTTCAGAGCTCCTAGACCTTCCTATAAGAAGTTAGCCAAAAAGCAGCTTCTAAAAACGCTTAGGTTAAGTTTCAGAGTTGCTTCTAATGTACCGAAGCTGGACTTAGACATAATTTCACTCTCACAACATTATGGCTGGTTGGAGACAGTCCGAACCACAAATAGCGGGTCCATGGTTCTGGGCATATACTGGGGGGACGGGGACGACTCCCATTAACCCCTGACTATACCGGGGATACGCTTATCACAATGCCTTTCTGGTCTGTGCTGAAGCAGGGCATTCTGGCAGCCAAGTGGCTTGACCTTTATTAGTGAGCCTGGTTACCCCCTCTCAGAACCACAGACTTAGAAATCGCCAGCTCATATACAGTGCATAAAATATATTTATATATATACCCTTATACACCATTTTAATAAAAAATATCACAAAATTCTTCTAAGTCCCTCGGGAAGAGTGAAAGACGCGCAGGTTCATTTTCAGAGCTCCTAGACCTTCCTATAAGAAGTTAGCCAAAAAGTAGCTTCTAAAAACGCTTAGGTTAAGTTTCAGAGTTGCTTCTAATGTACCGAAGCTGGACTTAGACATAATTTCACTCTCACAACATTATGGCTGGTTGGAGACAGTCCGAACCACAAATAGCGGGTCCATGGTTCTGGGCATATACTGGGGGGACGGGGACGACTCCCATTAACCCCTGACTATACCGGGGATACGCTTATCACAATGCCTTTCTGGTCTGTGCTGAAGCAGGGCATTCTGGCAGCCAAGTGGCTTGACCTTTATTAGTGAGCCTGGTTACCCCCTCTCGGAACCACAGACTTAGAAATCGCCAGCTCATATAGAGTGCATAAAATATATTTATATATATACCCTTATACACCATTTTAATAAAAAATATCACAAAATTCTTCTAAGTCCCTCGGGAAGAGAGAAAGACGCGCACGTTCATTTTCAGAGCTCCTAGACCTTCCTATAAGAAGTTAGCCAAAAAGCAGCTTCTAAAAACGCTTAGGTTAAGTTTCAGAGTTGCTTCTAATGTACCGAAGCTGGACTTAGACATAATTTCACTCTCACAACATTATGGCTGGTTGGAGACAGTCCGAACCACAAATAGCGGGTCCATGGTTCTGGGCATATACTGGGGGGACGGGGACGACTCCCATTAACCCCTGACTATACCGGGGATACGCTTATCACAATGCCTTTCTGGTCTGTGCTGAAGCAGGGCATTCTGGCAGCCAAGTGGCTTGACCTTTATTAGTGAGCCTGGTTACCCCCTCTCAGAACCACAGACTTAGAAATCGCCAGCTCATATACAGTGCATAAAATATATTTATATATATACCCTTATACACCATTTTAATAAAAAATATCACAAAATTCTTCTAAGTCCCTCGGGAAGAGTGAAAGACGCGCAGGTTAATTTTCAGAGCTCCTAGACCTTCCTATAAGAAGTTAGCCAAAAAGTAGCTTCTAAAAACGCTTAGGTTAAGTTTCAGAGTTGCTTCTAATGTACCGAAGCTGGACTTAGACATAATTTCACTCTCACAACATTATGGCTGGTTGGAGACAGTCCGAACCACAAATAGCGGGTCCATGGTTCTGGGCATATACTGGGGGGACGGGGACGACTCCCATTAACCCCTGACTATACCGGGGATACGCTTATCACAATGCCTTTCTGGTCTGTGCTGAAGCAGGGCATTCTGGCAGCCAAGTGGCTTGACCTTTATTAGTGAGCCTGGTTACCCCCTCTCAGAACCACCGACTTAGAAATCGCCAGCTCATATACAGTGCATAAAATATATTTATATATATTCCCTTATACACCATTTTAATAAAAAATATCACAAAATTCTTCTAAGTCCCTCGGGAAGAGTGAAAGACGCGCAGGTTCATTGTCAGAGCTCCTAGACCTTCCTATAAGAAGTTAGCCAAAAAGTAGCTTCTAAAAACGCTTAGGTTAAGTTTCAGAGTTGCTTCTAATGTACCGAAGCTGGACTTGGACATAATTTCACTCTCACAACATTATGGCTGGTTGGAGACAGTCCTAACCACAAGTACTGGGTCCATGGTTCTAGGAGTATACTGGGGGGACGGGGACGACTCCCATTAACCCCTGACTATACCGGGGATACACTTATCACAATGCCTTTCTGGTCTGTGCTGAAGCAGGGCATTCTGGCAGCCAAGTGGCTTGACCTTTATTAGTGAGCCTGGTTACCCCCTCTCGGAACCACAGACTTAGAAATCGCCAGCTCATATACAGTGCATAAAATATATTTATATATATACCCTTATACACCATTTTAATAAAAAATATCACAAAATTCTTCTAAGTCCCTCGGGAAGAGTGAAAGACGCGCACGTTCATTTACAGAGCTCCTAGACCTTCCTATAAGAAGTTAGCCAAAAAGCAGCTTCGAAAAACGCTTATGTTAAGTTTCAGAGTTGCTTCTAATGTACCGAAGCTGGACTTAGACATAATTTCACTCTCACAACATTATGGCTGGTTGGAGACAGTCCGAACCACAAATAGCGGGTCCATGGTTCTGGGCATATACTGGGGGGACGGGGACGACTCCCATTAACCCCTGACTATACCGGGGATACGCTTATCACAATGCCTTTCTGGTCTGTGCTGAAGCAGGGCATTCTGGCAGCCAAGTGGCTTGACCTTTATTAGTGAGCCTGGTTACCCCCTCTCAGAACCACAGACTTAGAAATCGCCAGCTCATATACAGTGCATAAAATATATTTATATATATACCCTTATACACCATTTTAATAAAAAATATCACAAACTTCTTCTAAGTCCCTCGGGAAGAGTGAAAGACGCGCAGGTTCATTTTCAGAGCTCCTAGACCTTCCTATAAGAAGTTAGCCAAAAAGTAGCTTCTAAAAACGCTTAGGTTAAGTTTCAGAGTTGCTTCTAATGTACCGAAGCTGGACTTAGACATAATTTCACTCTCACAACATTATGGCTGGTTGGAGACAGTCCGAACCACAAATAGCGGGTCCATGGTTCTGGGCATATACTGGGGGGACGGGGACGACTCCCATTAACCCCTGACTATACCGGGGATACGCTTATCACAATGCCTTTCTGGTCTGTGCTGAAGCAGGGCATTCTGGCAGCCAAGTGGCTTGACCTTTATTAGTGAGCCTGGTTACCCCCTCTCGGAACCACAGACTTAGAAATCGCCAGCTCATATAGAGTGCATAAAATATATTTATATATATACCCTTATACACCATTTTAATAAAAAATATCACAAAATTCTTCTAAGTCCCTCGGGAAGAGAGAAAGACGCGCACGTTCATTTTCAGAGCTCCTAGACCTTCCTATAAGAAGTTAGCCAAAAAGCAGCTTCTAAAAACGCTTAGGTTAAGTTTCAGAGTTGCTTCTAATGTACCGAAGCTGGACTTAGACATAATTTCACTCTCACAACATTATGGCTGGTTGGAGACAGTCCGAACCACAAATAGCGGGTCCATGGTTCTGGGCATATACTGGGGGGACGGGGACGACTCCCATTAACCCCTGACTATACCGGGGATACGCTTATCACAATGCCTTTCTGGTCTGTGCTGAAGCAGGGCATTCTGGCAGCCAAGTGGCTTGACCTTTATTAGTGAGCCTGGTTACCCCCTCTCAGAACCACAGACTTAGAAATCGCCAGCTCATATACAGTGCATAAAATATATTTATATATATACCCTTATACACCATTTTAATAAAAAATATCACAAAATTCTTCTAAGTCCCTCGGGAAGAGTGAAAGACGCGCAGGTTAATTTTCAGAGCTCCTAGACCTTCCTATAAGAAGTTAGCCAAAAAGTAGCTTCTAAAAACGCTTAGGTTAAGTTTCAGAGTTGCTTCTAATGTACCGAAGCTGGACTTAGACATAATTTCACTCTCACAACATTATGGCTGGTTGGAGACAGTCCGAACCACAAATAGCGGGTCCATGGTTCTGGGCATATACTGGGGGGACGGGGACGACTCCCATTAACCCCTGACTATACCGGGGATACGCTTATCACAATGCCTTTCTGGTCTGTGCTGAAGCAGGGCATTCTGGCAGCCAAGTGGCTTGACCTTTATTAGTGAGCCTGGTTACCCCCTCTCAGAACCACCGACTTAGAAATCGCCAGCTCATATACAGTGCATAAAATATATTTATATATATTCCCTTATACACCATTTTAATAAAAAATATCACAAAATTCTTCTAAGTCCCTCGGGAAGAGTGAAAGACGCGCAGGTTCATTGTCAGAGCTCCTAGACCTTCCTATAAGAAGTTAGCCAAAAAGTAGCTTCTAAAAACGCTTAGGTTAAGTTTCAGAGTTGCTTCTAATGTACCGAAGCTGGACTTGGACATAATTTCACTCTCACAACATTATGGCTGGTTGGAGACAGTCCTAACCACAAGTACTGGGTCCATGGTTCTAGGAGTATACTGGGGGGACGGGGACGACTCCCATTAACCCCTGACTATACCGGGGATACACTTATCACAATGCCTTTCTGGTCTGTGCTGAAGCAGGGCATTCTGGCAGCCAAGTGGCTTGACCTTTATTAGTGAGCCTGGTTACCCCCTCTCGGAACCACAGACTTAGAAATCGCCAGCTCATATACAGTGCATAAAATATATTTATATATATACCCTTATACACCATTTTAATAAAAAATATCACAAAATTCTTCTAAGTCCCTCGGGAAGAGTGAAAGACGCGCACGTTCATTTACAGAGCTCCTAGACCTTCCTATAAGAAGTTAGCCAAAAAGCAGCTTCGAAAAACGCTTATGTTAAGTTTCAGAGTTGCTTCTAATGTACCGAAGCTGGACTTAGACATAATTTCACTCTCACAACATTATGGCTGGTTGGAGACAGTCCGAACCACAAATAGCGGGTCCATGGTTCTGGGCATATACTGGGGGGACGGGGACGACTCCCATTAACCCCTGACTATACCGGGGATACGCTTATCACAATGCCTTTCTGGTCTGTGCTGAAGCAGGGCATTCTGGCAGCCAAGTGGCTTGACCTTTATTAGTGAGCCTGGTTACCCCCTCTCAGAACCACAGACTTAGAAATCGCCAGCTCATATACAGTGCATAAAATATATTTATATATATACCCTTATACACCATTTTAATAAAAAATATCACAAACTTCTTCTAAGTCCCTCGGGAAGAGTGAAAGACGCGCAGGTTCATTTTCAGAGCTCCTAGACCTTCCTATAAGAAGTTAGCCAAAAAGTAGCTTCTAAAAACGCTTAGGTTAAGTTTCAGAGTTGCTTCTAATGTACCGAAGCTGGACTTAGACATAATTTCACTCTCACAACATTATGGCTGGTTGGAGACAGTCCGAACCACAAATAGCGGGTCCATGGTTCTGGGCATATACTGGGGGGACGGGGACGACTCCCATTAACCCCTGACTATACCGGGGATACGCTTATCACAATGCCTTTCTGGTCTGTGCTGAAGCAGGGCATTCTGGCAGCCAAGTGGCTTGACCTTTATTAGTGAGCCTGGTTACCCCCTCTCGGAACCACAGACTTAGAAATCGCCAGCTCATATAGAGTGCATAAAATATATTTATATATATACCCTTATACACCATTTTAATAAAAAATATCACAAAATTCTTCTAAGTCCCTCGGGAAGAGAGAAAGACGCGCACGTTCATTTTCAGAGCTCCTAGACCTTCCTATAAGAAGTTAGCCAAAAAGCAGCTTCTAAAAACGCTTAGGTTAAGTTTCAGAGTTGCTTCTAATGTACCGAAGCTGGACTTAGACATAATTTCACTCTCACAACATTATGGCTGGTTGGAGACAGTCCGAACCACAAATAGCGGGTCCATGGTTCTGGGCATATACTGGGGGGACGGGGACGACTCCCATTAACCCCTGACTATACCGGGGATACGCTTATCACAATGCCTTTCTGGTCTGTGCTGAAGCAGGGCATTCTGGCAGCCAAGTGGCTTGACCTTTATTAGTGAGCCTGGTTACCCCCTCTCAGAACCACAGACTTAGAAATCGCCAGCTCATATACAGTGCATAAAATATATTTATATATATACCCTTATACACCATTTTAATAAAAAATATCACAAAATTCTTCTAAGTCCCTCGGGAAGAGTGAAAGACGCGCAGGTTAATTTTCAGAGCTCCTAGACCTTCCTATAAGAAGTTAGCCAAAAAGTAGCTTCTAAAAACGCTTAGGTTAAGTTTCAGAGTTGCTTCTAATGTACCGAAGCTGGACTTAGACATAATTTCACTCTCACAACATTATGGCTGGTTGGAGACAGTCCGAACCACAAATAGCGGGTCCATGGTTCTGGGCATATACTGGGGGGACGGGGACGACTCCCATTAACCCCTGACTATACCGGGGATACGCTTATCACAATGCCTTTCTGGTCTGTGCTGAAGCAGGGCATTCTGGCAGCCAAGTGGCTTGACCTTTATTAGTGAGCCTGGTTACCCCCTCTCAGAACCACCGACTTAGAAATCGCCAGCTCATATACAGTGCATAAAATATATTTATATATATTCCCTTATACACCATTTTAATAAAAAATATCACAAAATTCTTCTAAGTCCCTCGGGAAGAGTGAAAGACGCGCAGGTTCATTGTCAGAGCTCCTAGACCTTCCTATAAGAAGTTAGCCAAAAAGTAGCTTCTAAAAACGCTTAGGTTAAGTTTCAGAGTTGCTTCTAATGTACCGAAGCTGGACTTGGACATAATTTCACTCTCACAACATTATGGCTGGTTGGAGACAGTCCTAACCACAAGTACTGGGTCCATGGTTCTAGGAGTATACTGGGGGGACGGGGACGACTCCCATTAACCCCTGACTATACCGGGGATACACTTATCACAATGCCTTTCTGGTCTGTGCTGAAGCAGGGCATTCTGGCAGCCAAGTGGCTTGACCTTTATTAGTGAGCCTGGTTACCCCCTCTCGGAACCACAGACTTAGAAATCGCCAGCTCATATACAGTGCATAAAATATATTTATATATATACCCTTATACACCATTTTAATAAAAAATATCACAAAATTCTTCTAAGTCCCTCGGGAAGAGTGAAAGACGCGCACGTTCATTTACAGAGCTCCTAGACCTTCCTATAAGAAGTTAGCCAAAAAGCAGCTTCGAAAAACGCTTATGTTAAGTTTCAGAGTTGCTTCTAATGTACCGAAGCTGGACTTAGACATAATTTCACTCTCACAACATTATGGCTGGTTGGAGACAGTCCGAACCACAAATAGCGGGTCCATGGTTCTGGGCATATACTGGGGGGACGGGGACGACTCCCATTAACCCCTGACTATACCGGGGATACGCTTATCACAATGCCTTTCTGGTCTGTGCTGAAGCAGGGCATTCTGGCAGCCAAGTGGCTTGACCTTTATTAGTGAGCCTGGTTACCCCCTCTCAGAACCACAGACTTAGAAATCGCCAGCTCATATACAGTGCATAAAATATATTTATATATATACCCTTATACACCATTTTAATAAAAAATATCACAAACTTCTTCTAAGTCCCTCGGGAAGAGTGAAAGACGCGCAGGTTCATTTTCAGAGCTCCTAGACCTTCCTATAAGAAGTTAGCCAAAAAGTAGCTTCTAAAAACGCTTAGGTTAAGTTTCAGAGTTGCTTCTAATGTACCGAAGCTGGACTTAGACATAATTTCACTCTCACAACATTATGGCTGGTTGGAGACAGTCCGAACCACAAATAGCGGGTCCATGGTTCTGGGCATATACTGGGGGGACGGGGACGACTCCCATTAACCCCTGACTATACCGGGGATACGCTTATCACAATGCCTTTCTGGTCTGTGCTGAAGCAGGGCATTCTGGCAGCCAAGTGGCTTGACCTTTATTAGTGAGCCTGGTTACCCCCTCTCAGAACCACAGACTTAGAAATCGCCAGCTCATATACAGTGCATAAAATATATTTATATATATACCCTTATACACCATTTTAATAAAAAATATCACAAAATTCTTCTAAGTCCCTCGGGAAGAGTGAAAGACGCGCAGGTTCATTTTCAGAGCTCCTAGACCTTCCTATAAGAAGTTAGCCAAAAAGTAGCTTCTAAAAACGCTTAGGTTAAGTTTCAGAGTTGCTTCTAATGTACCGAAGCTGGACTTAGACATAATTTCACTCTCACAACATTATGGCTGGTTGGAGACAGTCCGAACCACAAATAGCGGGTCCATGGTTCTGGGCATATACTGGGGGGACGGGGACGACTCCCATTAACCCCTGACTATACCGGGGATACGCTTATCACAATGCCTTTCTGGTCTGTGCTGAAGCAGGGCATTCTGGCAGCCAAGTGGCTTGACCTTTATTAGTGAGCCTGGTTACCCCCTCTCAGAACCACAGACTTAGAAATCGCCAGCTCATATACAGTGCATAAAATATATTTATATATATACCCTTATACACCATTTTAATAAAAAATATCACAAAATTCTTCTAAGTCCCTCGGGAAGAGTGAAAGACGCGCAGGTTCATTTTCAGAGCTCCTAGACCTTCCTATAAGAAGTTAGCCAAAAAGTAGCTTCTAAAAACGCTTAGGTTAAGTTTCAGAGTTGCTTCTAATGTACCGAAGCTGGACTTAGACATAATTTCACTCTCACAACATTATGGCTGGTTGGAGACAGTCCGAACCACAAATAGCGGGTCCATGGTTCTGGGCATATACTGGGGGGACGGGGACGACTCCCATTAACCCCTGACTATACCGGGGATACGCTTATCACAATGCCTTTCTGGTCTGTGCTGAAGCAGGGCATTCTGGCAGCCAAGTGGCTTGACCTTTATTAGTGAGCCTGGTTACCCCCTCTCGGAACCACAGACTTAGAAATCGCCAGCTCATATAGAGTGCATAAAATATATTTATATATATACCCTTATACACCATTTTAATAAAAAATATCACAAAATTCTTCTAAGTCCCTCGGGAAGAGAGAAAGACGCGCACGTTCATTTTCAGAGCTCCTAGACCTTCCTATAAGAAGTTAGCCAAAAAGCAGCTTCTAAAAACGCTTAGGTTAAGTTTCAGAGTTGCTTCTAATGTACCGAAGCTGGACTTAGACATAATTTCACTCTCACAACATTATGGCTGGTTGGAGACAGTCCGAACCACAAATAGCGGGTCCATGGTTCTGGGCATATACTGGGGGGACGGGGACGACTCCCATTAACCCCTGACTATACCGGGGATACGCTTATCACAATGCCTTTCTGGTCTGTGCTGAAGCAGGGCATTCTGGCAGCCAAGTGGCTTGACCTTTATTAGTGAGCCTGGTTACCCCCTCTCAGAACCACAGACTTAGAAATCGCCAGCTCATATACAGTGCATAAAATATATTTATATATATACCCTTATACACCATTTTAATAAAAAATATCACAAAATTCTTCTAAGTCCCTCGGGAAGAGTGAAAGACGCGCAGGTTCATTTTCAGAGCTCCTAGACCTTCCTATAAGAAGTTAGCCAAAAAGTAGCTTCTAAAAACGCTTAGGTTAAGTTTCAGAGTTGCTTCTAATGTACCGAAGCTGGACTTAGACATAATTTCACTCTCACAACATTATGGCTGGTTGGAGACAGTCCGAACCACAAATAGCGGGTCCATGGTTCTGGGCATATACTGGGGGGACGGGGACGACTCCCATTAACCCCTGACTATACCGGGGATACGCTTATCACAATGCCTTTCTGGTCTGTGCTGAAGCAGGGCATTCTGGCAGCCAAGTGGCTTGACCTTTATTAGTGAGCCTGGTTACCCCCTCTCGGAACCACAGACTTAGAAATCGCCAGCTCATATAGAGTGCATAAAATATATTTATATATATACCCTTATACACCATTTTAATAAAAAATATCACAAAATTCTTCTAAGTCCCTCGGGAAGAGAGAAAGACGCGCACGTTCATTTTCAGAGCTCCTAGACCTTCCTATAAGAAGTTAGCCAAAAAGCAGCTTCTAAAAACGCTTAGGTTAAGTTTCAGAGTTGCTTCTAATGTACCGAAGCTGGACTTAGACATAATTTCACTCTTACAACATTATGGCTGGTTGGAGACAGTCCGAACCACAAATAGCGGGTCCATGGTTCTGGGCATATACTGGGGGGACGGGGACGACTCCCATTAACCCCTGACTATACCGGGGATACGCTTATCACAATGCCTTTCTGGTCTGTGCTGAAGCAGGGCATTCTGGCAGCCAAGTGGCTTGACCTTTATTAGTGAGCCTGGTTACCCCCTCTCAGAACCACAGACTTAGAAATCGCCAGCTCATATACAGTGCATAAAATATATTTATATATATACCCTTATACACCATTTTAATAAAAAATATCACAAAATTCTTCTAAGTCCCTCGGGAAGAGTGAAAGACGCGCAGGTTAATTTTCAGAGCTCCTAGACCTTCCTATAAGAAGTTAGCCAAAAAGTAGCTTCTAAAAACGCTTAGGTTAAGTTTCAGAGTTGCTTCTAATGTACCGAAGCTGGACTTAGACATAATTTCACTCTCACAACATTATGGCTGGTTGGAGACAGTCCGAACCACAAATAGCGGGTCCATGGTTCTGGGCATATACTGGGGGGACGGGGACGACTCCCATTAACCCCTGACTATACCGGGGATACGCTTATCACAATGCCTTTCTGGTCTGTGCTGAAGCAGGGCATTCTGGCAGCCAAGTGGCTTGACCTTTATTAGTGAGCCTGGTTACCCCCTCTCAGAACCACCGACTTAGAAATCGCCAGCTCATATACAGTGCATAAAATATATTTATATATATTCCCTTATACACCATTTTAATAAAAAATATCACAAAATTCTTCTAAGTCCCTCGGGAAGAGTGAAAGACGCGCAGGTTCATTGTCAGAGCTCCTAGACCTTCCTATAAGAAGTTAGCCAAAAAGTAGCTTCTAAAAACGCTTAGGTTAAGTTTCAGAGTTGCTTCTAATGTACCGAAGCTGGACTTGGACATAATTTCACTCTCACAACATTATGGCTGGTTGGAGACAGTCCTAACCACAAGTACTGGGTCCATGGTTCTAGGAGTATACTGGGGGGACGGGGACGACTCCCATTAACCCCTGACTATACCGGGGATACACTTATCACAATGCCTTTCTGGTCTGTGCTGAAGCAGGGCATTCTGGCAGCCAAGTGGCTTGACCTTTATTAGTGAGCCTGGTTACCCCCTCTCGGAACCACAGACTTAGAAATCGCCAGCTCATATACAGTGCATAAAATATATTTATATATATACCCTTATACACCATTTTAATAAAAAATATCACAAAATTCTTCTAAGTCCCTCGGGAAGAGTGAAAGACGCGCACGTTCATTTACAGAGCTCCTAGACCTTCCTATAAGAAGTTAGCCAAAAAGCAGCTTCGAAAAACGCTTATGTTAAGTTTCAGAGTTGCTTCTAATGTACCGAAGCTGGACTTAGACATAATTTCACTCTCACAACATTATGGCTGGTTGGAGACAGTCCGAACCACAAATAGCGGGTCCATGGTTCTGGGCATATACTGGGGGGACGGGGACGACTCCCATTAACCCCTGACTATACCGGGGATACGCTTATCACAATGCCTTTCTGGTCTGTGCTGAAGCAGGGCATTCTGGCAGCCAAGTGGCTTGACCTTTATTAGTGAGCCTGGTTACCCCCTCTCAGAACCACAGACTTAGAAATCGCCAGCTCATATACAGTGCATAAAATATATTTATATATATACCCTTATACACCATTTTAATAAAAAATATCACAAACTTCTTCTAAGTCCCTCGGGAAGAGTGAAAGACGCGCAGGTTCATTTTCAGAGCTCCTAGACCTTCCTATAAGAAGTTAGCCAAAAAGTAGCTTCTAAAAACGCTTAGGTTAAGTTTCAGAGTTGCTTCTAATGTACCGAAGCTGGACTTAGACATAATTTCACTCTCACAACATTATGGCTGGTTGGAGACAGTCCGAACCACAAATAGCGGGTCCATGGTTCTGGGCATATACTGGGGGGACGGGGACGACTCCCATTAACCCCTGACTATACCGGGGATACGCTTATCACAATGCCTTTCTGGTCTGTGCTGAAGCAGGGCATTCTGGCAGCCAAGTGGCTTGACCTTTATTAGTGAGCCTGGTTACCCCCTCTCAGAACCACAGACTTAGAAATCGCAAGCTCATATACAGTGCATAAAATATATTTATATATATACCCTTATACACCATTTTAATAAAAAATATCACAAAATTCTTCTAAGTCCCTCGGGAAGAGTGAAAGACGCGCAGGTTCTTTTTCAGAGCTCCTAGACCTTCCTATAAGAAGTTAGCCAAAAAGTAGCTTCTAAAAACGCTTAGGTTAAGTTTCAGAGTTGCTTCTAATGTACCGAAGCTGGACTTAGACATAATTTCACTCTCACAACATTATGGCTGGTTGGAGACAGTCCGAACCACAAATAGCGGGTCCATGGTTCTGGGCATATACTGGGGGGACGGGGACGACTCCCATTAACCCCTGACTATACCGGGGATACGCTTATCACAATGCCTTTCTGGTCTGTGCTGAAGCAGGGCATTCTGGCAGCCAAGTGGCTTGACCTTTATTAGTGAGCCTGGTTACCCCCTCTCAGAACCACAGACTTAGAAATCGCCAGCTCATATACAGTGCATAAAATATATTTATATATATACCCTTATACACCATTTTAATAAAAAATATCACAAAATTCTTCTAAGTCCCTCGGGAAGAGTGAAAGACGCGCAGGTTCATTTTCAGAGCTCCTAGACCTTCCTATAAGAAGTTAGCCAAAAAGTAGCTTCTAAAAACGCTTAGGTTAAGTTTCAGAGTTGCTTCTAATGTACCGAAGCTGGACTTAGACATAATTTCACTCTCACAACATTATGGCTGGTTGGAGACAGTCCGAACCACAAATAGCGGGTCCATGGTTCTGGGCATATACTGGGGGGACGGGGACGACTCCCATTAACCCCTGACTATACCGGGGATACGCTTATCACAATGCCTTTCTGGTCTGTGCTGAAGCAGGGCATTCTGGCAGCCAAGTGGCTTGACCTTTATTAGTGAGCCTGGTTACCCCCTCTCAGAACCACAGACTTAGAAATCGCAAGCTCATATACAGTGCATAAAATATATTTATATATATACCCTTATACACCATTTTAATAAAAAATATCACAAAATTCTTCTAAGTCCCTCGGGAAGAGTGAAAGACGCGCAGGTTCTTTTTCAGAGCTCCTAGACCTTCCTATAAGAAGTTAGCCAAAAAGTAGCTTCTAAAAACGCTTAGGTTAAGTTTCAGAGTTGCTTCTAATGTACCGAAGCTGGACTTAGACATAATTTCACTCTCACAACATTATGGCTGGTTGGAGACAGTCCGAACCACAAATAGCGGGTCCATGGTTCTGGGCATATACTGGGGGGACGGGGACGACTCCCATTAACCCCTGACTATACCGGGGATACGCTTATCACAATGCCTTTCTGGTCTGTGCTGAAGCAGGGCATTCTGGCAGCCAAGTGGCTTGACCTTTATTAGTGAGCCTGGTTACCCCCTCTCAGAACCACAGACTTAGAAATCGCCAGCTCATATACAGTGCATAAAATATATTTATATATATACCCTTATACACCATTTTAATAAAAAATATCACAAAATTCTTCTAAGTCCCTCGGGAAGAGAGAAAGACGCGCACGTTCATTTTCAGAGCTCCTAGACCTTCCTATAAGAAGTTAGCCAAAAAGCAGCTTCTAAAAACGCTTAGGTTAAGTTTCAGAGTTGCTTCTAATGTACCGAAGCTGGACTTGGACATAATTTCACTCTCACAACATTATGGCTGGTTGGAGACAGTCCTAACCACAAGTACTGGGTCCATGGTTCTAGGAGTATACTGGGGGGACGGGGACGACTCCCATTAACCCCTGACTATACCGGGGATACACTTATCACAATGCCTTTCTGGTCTGTGCTGAAGCAGGGCATTCTGGCAGCCAAGTGGCTTGACCTTTATTAGTGAGCCTGGTTACCCCCTCTCGGAACCACAGACTTAGAAATCGCCAGCTCATATACAGTGCATAAAATATATTTATATATATACCCTTATACACCATTTTAATAAAAAATATCACAAAATTCTTCTAAGTCCCTCGGGAAGAGTGAAAGACGCGCACGTTCATTTACAGAGCTCCTAGACCTTCCTATAAGAAGTTAGCCAAAAAGCAGCTTCGAAAAACGCTTATGTTAAGTTTCAGAGTTGCTTCTAATGTACCGAAGCTGGACTTAGACATAATTTCACTCTCACAACATTATGGCTGGTTGGAGACAGTCCGAACCACAAATAGCGGGTCCATGGTTCTGGGCATATACTGGGGGGACGGGGACGACTCCCATTAACCCCTGACTATACCGGGGATACGCTTATCACAATGCCTTTCTGGTCTGTGCTGAAGCAGGGCATTCTGGCAGCCAAGTGGCTTGACCTTTATTAGTGAGCCTGGTTACCCCCTCTCAGAACCACAGACTTAGAAATCGCCAGCTCATATACAGTGCATAAAATATATTTATATATATACCCTTATACACCATTTTAATAAAAAATATCACAAACTTCTTCTAAGTCCCTCGGGAAGAGTGAAAGACGCGCAGGTTCTTTTTCAGAGCTCCTAGACCTTCCTATAAGAAGTTAGCCAAAAAGTAGCTTCTAAAAACGCTTACTGCACCGACACACTTTATTCGAGCAAATACCCGGTATGTACCTGGCAGATACCTGGAATGCGCCACTCCTAACCTCTGACAAGCCCCGTTGCATTTGCCTTTCCAGCCTGGGTTCATGCCTGGCTGATGGGCGGCTGATCTGTTAAATGATAATGATTAGGATTTAATAGGCTGCAATGCTTCGCGTGTCTACCAGATGGCATAAATTCATGAATTGTAATGCAGTATATATATATATACTGTGCAGTATTGCAGCCAGCAGGAATAAAATGCTTCAATCCCTGCTTGGAAAATAACTCAATGTACTCGGGCAGAAAACAGTCACAAACCTCAATACACCCGGGTATACCCGAATTCGTGGGACTAGCCAAGCTCGAATAAAGTGTGTCGCCAGTGTAGGTTAAGTTTCAGAGTTGCTTCTAATGTACCGAAGCTGGACTTAGACATAATTTCACTCTCACAACATTATGGCTGGTTGGAGACAGTCCGAACCACAAATAGCGGGTCCATGGTTCTGGGCATATACTGGGGGGACGGGGACGACTCCCATTAACCCCTGACTATACCGGGGATACGCTTATCACAATGCCTTTCTGGTCTGTGCTGAAGCAGGGCATTCTGGCAGCCAAGTGGCTTGACCTTTATTAGTGAGCCTGGTTACCCCCTCTCAGAACCACAGACTTAGAAATCGCCAGCTCATATACAGTGCATAAAATATATTTATATATATACCCTTATACACCATTTTAATAAAAAATATCACAAAATTCTTCTAAGTCCCTCGGGAAGAGTGAAAGACGCGCAGGTTAATTTTCAGAGCTCCTAGACCTTCCTATAAGAAGTTAGCCAAAAAGTAGCTTCTAAAAACGCTTAGGTTAAGTTTCAGAGTTGCTTCTAATGTACCGAAGCTGGACTTAGACATAATTTCACTCTCACAACATTATGGCTGGTTGGAGACAGTCCGAACCACAAATAGCGGGTCCATGGTTCTGGGCATATACTGGGGGGACGGGGACGACTCCCATTAACCCCTGACTATACCGGGGATACGCTTATCACAATGCCTTTCTGGTCTGTGCTGAAGCAGGGCATTCTGGCAGCCAAGTGGCTTGACCTTTATTAGTGAGCCTGGTTACCCCCTCTCGGAACCACAGACTTAGAAATCGCCAGCTCATATAGAGTGCATAAAATATATTTATATATATACCCTTATACACCATTTTAATAAAAAATATCACAAAATTCTTCTAAGTCCCTCGGGAAGAGAGAAAGACGCGCACGTTCATTTTCAGAGCTTTTAGACCTTCCTATAAGAAGTTAGCCAAAAAGCAGCTTCTAAAAACGCTTAGGTTAAGTTTCAGAGTTGCTTCTAATGTACCGAAGCTGGACTTGGACATAATTTCACTCTCACAACATTATGGCTGGTTGGAGACAGTCCTAACCACAAGTACTGGGTCCATGGTTCTAGGAGTATACTGGGGGGACGGGGACGACTCCCATTAACCCCTGACTATACCGGGGATACACTTATCACAATGCCTTTCTGGTCTGTGCTGAAGCAGGGCATTCTGGCAGCCAAGTGGCTTGACCTTTATTAGTGAGCCTGGTTACCCCCTCTCGGAACCACAGACTTAGAAATCGCCAGCTCATATACAGTGCATAAAATATATTTATATATATACCCTTATACACCATTTTAATAAAAAATATCACAAAATTCTTCTAAGTCCCTCGGGAAGAGTGAAAGACGCGCACGTTCATTTACAGAGCTCCTAGACCTTCCTATAAGAAGTTAGCCAAAAAGCAGCTTCGAAAAACGCTTATGTTAAGTTTCAGAGTTGCTTCTAATGTACCGAAGCTGGACTTAGACATAATTTCACTCTCACAACATTATGGCTGGTTGGAGACAGTCCGAACCACAAATAGCGGGTCCATGGTTCTGGGCATATACTGGGGGGACGGGGACGACTCCCATTAACCCCTGACTATACCGGGGATACGCTTATCACAATGCCTTTCTGGTCTGTGCTGAAGCAGGGCATTCTGGCAGCCAAGTGGCTTGACCTTTATTAGTGAGCCTGGTTACCCCCTCTCAGAACCACAGACTTAGAAATCGCCAGCTCATATACAGTGCATAAAATATATTTATATATATACCCTTATACACCATTTTAATAAAAAATATCACAAACTTCTTCTAAGTCCCTCGGGAAGAGTGAAAGACGCGCAGGTTCATTTTCAGAGCTCCTAGACCTTCCTATAAGAAGTTAGCCAAAAAGTAGCTTCTAAAAACGCTTAGGTTAAGTTTCAGAGTTGCTTCTAATGTACCGAAGCTGGACTTAGACATAATTTCACTCTCACAACATTATGGCTGGTTGGAGACAGTCCGAACCACAAATAGCGGGTCCATGGTTCTGGGCATATACTGGGGGGACGGGGACGACTCCCATTAACCCCTGACTATACCGGGGATACGCTTATCACAATGCCTTTCTGGTCTGTGCTGAAGCAGGGCATTCTGGCAGCCAAGTGGCTTGACCTTTATTAGTGAGCCTGGTTACCCCCTCTCAGAACCACAGACTTAGAAATCGCAAGCTCATATACAGTGCATAAAATATATTTATATATATACCCTTATACACCATTTTAATAAAAAATATCACAAAATTCTTCTAAGTCCCTCGGGAAGAGTGAAAGACGCGCAGGTTCTTTTTCAGAGCTCCTAGACCTTCCTATAAGAAGTTAGCCAAAAAGTAGCTTCTAAAAACGCTTAGGTTAAGTTTCAGAGTTGCTTCTAATGTACCGAAGCTGGACTTAGACATAATTTCACTCTCACAACATTATGGCTGGTTGGAGACAGTCCGAACCACAAATAGCGGGTCCATGGTTCTGGGCATATACTGGGGGGACGGGGACGACTCCCATTAACCCCTGACTATACCGGGGATACGCTTATCACAATGCCTTTCTGGTCTGTGCTGAAGCAGGGCATTCTGGCAGCCAAGTGGCTTGACCTTTATTAGTGAGCCTGGTTACCCCCTCTCAGAACCACAGACTTAGAAATCGCCAGCTCATATACAGTGCATAAAATATATTTATATATACCCTTATACACCATTTTAATAAAAAATATCACAAAATTCTTCTAAGTCCCTCGGGAAGAGTGAAAGACGCGCAGGTTCATTTTCAGAGCTCCTAGACCTTCCTATAAGAAGTTAGCCAAAAAGTAGCTTCTAAAAACGCTTAGGTTAAGTTTCAGAGTTGCTTCTAATGTACCGAAGCTGGACTTAGACATAATTTCACTCTCACAACATTATGGCTGGTTGGAGACAGTCCGAACCACAAATAGCGGGTCCATGGTTCTGGGCATATACTGGGGGGACGGGGACGACTCCCATTAACCCCTGACTATACCGGGGATACGCTTATCACAATGCCTTTCTGGTCTGTGCTGAAGCAGGGCATTCTGGCAGCCAAGTGGCTTGACCTTTATTAGTGAGCCTGGTTACCCCCTCTCAGAACCACAGACTTAGAAATCGCAAGCTCATATACAGTGCATAAAATATATTTATATATATACCCTTATACACCATTTTAATAAAAAATATCACAAAATTCTTCTAAGTCCCTCGGGAAGAGTGAAAGACGCGCAGGTTCTTTTTCAGAGCTCCTAGACCTTCCTATAAGAAGTTAGCCAAAAAGTAGCTTCTAAAAACGCTTAGGTTAAGTTTCAGAGTTGCTTCTAATGTACCGAAGCTGGACTTAGACATAATTTCACTCTCACAACATTATGGCTGGTTGGAGACAGTCCGAACCACAAATAGCGGGTCCATGGTTCTGGGCATATACTGGGGGGACGGGGACGACTCCCATTAACCCCTGACTATACCGGGGATACGCTTATCACAATGCCTTTCTGGTCTGTGCTGAAGCAGGGCATTCTGGCAGCCAAGTGGCTTGACCTTTATTAGTGAGCCTGGTTACCCCCTCTCAGAACCACAGACTTAGAAATCGCCAGCTCATATACAGTGCATAAAATATATTTATATATATACCCTTATACACCATTTTAATAAAAAATATCACAAAATTCTTCTAAGTCCCTCGGGAAGAGTGAAAGACGCGCAGGTTCATTTTCAGAGCTCCTAGACCTTCCTATAAGAAGTTAGCCAAAAAGTAGCTTCTAAAAACGCTTAGGTTAAGTTTCAGAGTTGCTTCTAATGTACCGAAGCTGGACTTAGACATAATTTCACTCTCACAACATTATGGCTGGTTGGAGACAGTCCGAACCACAAATAGCGGGTCCATGGTTCTGGGCATATACTGGGGGGACGGGGACGACTCCCATTAACCCCTGACTATACCGGGGATACGCTTATCACAATGCCTTTCTGGTCTGTGCTGAAGCAGGGCATTCTGGCAGCCAAGTGGCTTGACCTTTATTAGTGAGCCTGGTTACCCCCTCTCAGAACCACAGACTTAGAAATCGCCAGCTCATATACAGTGCATAAAATATATTTATATATATACCCTTATACACCATTTTAATAAAAAATATCACAAAATTCTTCTAAGTCCCTCGGGAAGAGTGAAAGACGCGCAGGTTCATTTTCAGAGCTCCTAGACCTTCCTATAAGAAGTTAGCCAAAAAGTAGCTTCTAAAAACGCTTAGGTTAAGTTTCAGAGTTGCTTCTAATGTACCGAAGCTGGACTTAGACATAATTTCACTCTCACAACATTATGGCTGGTTGGAGACAGTCCAAACCACAAATAGCGGGTCCATGGTTCTGGGCATATACTGGGGGGACGGGGACGACTCCCATTAACCCCTGACTATACCGGGGATACGCTTATCACAATGCCTTTCTGGTCTGTGCTGAAGCAGGGCATTCTGGCAGCCAAGTGGCTTGACCTTTATTAGTGAGCCTGGTTACCCCCTCTCAGAACCACAGACTTAGAAATCGCCAGCTCATATACAGTGCATAAAATATATTTATATATATACCCTTATACACCATTTTAATAAAAAATATCACAAAATTCTTCTAAGTCCCTCGGGAAGAGTGAAAGACGCGCACGTTCATTTTCAGAGCTCCTAGACCTTCCTATAAGAAGTTAGCCAAAAAGTAGCTTCTAAAAACGCTTAGGTTAAGTTTCAGAGTTGCTTCTAATGTACCGAAGCTGGACTTAGACATAATTTCACTCTCACAACATTATGGCTGGTTGGAGACAGTCCGAACCACAAGTACCGGGTCCATGGTTCTGGGCGTATACTGGGGGGACGGGGACGACTCCCATTAACCCCTGACTATACCGGGGATACGCTTATCACAATGCCTTTCTGGTCTGTGCTGAAGCAGGGCATTCTGGCAGCCAAGTGTCTTGAACTTTATTAGTGAGCCTGGTTACCCCCTCTCGGAACCACAGACTTAGAAATCGCCAGCTCATATAGAGTGCATAAAATATATATATATATACCCTTATACACCATTTTAATAAAAAATATCACAAAATTCTTCTAAGTCCCTCGGGAAGAGTGAAAGATGCGCACGTTCATTTTCAGAGCTCCTAGACCTTCCTATAAGAAGTTAGCCAAAAAGCAGCTTCTAAAAACGCTTAGGTTAAGTTTCAGAGTTGCTTCTAATGTACCGAAGCTGGACTTAGACATAATTTCACTCTCACAACATTATGGCTGGTTGGAGACAGTCCGAACCACAAATAGCGGGTCCATGGTTCTGGGCATATACTGGGGGGACGGGGACGACTCCCACTAACCCCTGACTATACCGGGGATACGCTTATCACAATGCCTTTCTGGTCTGTGCTGAAGCAGGGCATTCTGGCAGCCAAGTGGCTTGACCTTTATTAGTGAGCCTGGTTACCCCCTCTCAGAACCACAGACTTAGAAATCGCCAGCTCATATACAGTGCATAAAATATATTTATATATATACCCTTATACACCATTTTAATAAAAAATATCACAAAATTCTTCTAAGTCCCTCGGGAAGAGTGAAAGACGCGCAGGTTCATTTTCAGAGCTCCTAGACCTTCCTATAAGAAGTTAGCCAAAAAGTAGCATCTAAAAACGCTTAGGTTAAGTTTCAGAGTTGCTTCTAATGTACCGAAGCTGGACTTAGACATAATTTCACTCTCACAACATTATGGCTGGTTGGAGACAGTCCGAACCACAAATAGCGGGTCCATGGTTCTGGGCATATACTGGGGGGACGGGGACGACTCCCATTAACCCCTGACTATACCGGGGATACGCTTATCACAATGCCTTTCTGGTCTGTGCTGAAGCAGGGCATTCTGGCAGCCAAGTGGCTTGACCTTTATTAGTGAGCCTGGTTACCCCCTCTCAGAACCACAGACTTAGAAATCGCCAGCTCATATACAGTGCATAAAATATATTTATATATATACCCTTATACACCATTTTAATAAAAAATATCACAAAATTCTTCTAAGTCCCTCGGGAAGAGTGAAAGACGCGCACGTTCATTTTCAGAGCTCCTAGACCTTCCTATAAGAAGTTAGCCAAAAAGTAGCTTCTAAAAACGCTTAGGTTAAGTTTCAGAGTTGCTTCTAATGTACCGAAGCTGGACTTAGACATAATTTCACTCTCACAACATTATGGCTGGTTGGAGACAGTCCGAACCACAAGTACCGGGTCCATGGTTCTGGGCGTATACTGGGGGGACGGGGACGACTCCCATTAACCCCTGACTATACCGGGGATACGCTTATCACAATGCCTTTCTGGTCTGTGCTGAAGCAGGGCATTCTGGCAGCCAAGTGGCTTGAACTTTATTAGTGAGCCTGGTTACCCCCTCTCGGAACCACAGACTTAGAAATCGCCAGCTCATATAGAGTGCATAAAATATATTTATATATATACCCTTATACACCATTTTAATAAAAAATATCACAAAATTCTTCTAAGTCCCTCTGGAAGAGTGAAAGACGCGCACGTTCATTTCAGAGCTCCTAGACCTTCCTATAAGAAGTTAGCCAAAAAGCAGCTTCTAAAAACGCTTAGGTTAAGTTTCAGAGTTGCTTCTAATGTACCGAAGCTGGACTTAGACATAATTTCACTCTCACAACATTATGGCTGGTTGGAGACAGTCCGAACCACAAATAGCGGGTCCATGGTTCTGGGCATATACTGGGGGGACGGGGACGACTCCCATTAACCCCTGACTATACCGGGGATACGCTTATCACAATGCCTTTCTGGTCTGTGCTGAAGCAGGGCATTCTGGCAGCCAAGTGGCTTGACCTTTATTAGTGAGCCTGGTTACCCCCTCTCAGAACCACAGACTTAGAAATCGCCAGCTCATATACAGTGCATAAAATATATTTATATATATACCCTTATACACCATTTTAATAAAAAATATCACAAAATTCTTCTAAGTCCCTCGGGAAGAGTGAAAGACGCGCAGGTTAATTTTCAGAGCTCCTAGACCTTCCTATAAGAAGTTAGCCAAAAAGTAGCTTCTAAAAACGCTTAGGTTAAGTTTCAGAGTTGCTTCTAATGTACCGAAGCTGGACTTAGACATAATTTCACTCTCACAACATTATGGCTGGTTGGAGACAGTCCGAACCACAAATAGCGGGTCCATGGTTCTGGGCATATACTGGGGGGACGGGGACGACTCCCATTAACCCCTGACTATACCGGGGATACGCTTATCACAATGCCTTTCTGGTCTGTGCTGAAGCAGGGCATTCTGGCAGCCAATTGGCTTGACCTTTATTAGTGAGCCTGGTTACCCCCTCTCAGAACCACAGACTTAGAAATCGCCAGCTCATATGCAGTGCATAAAATATATTTATATATATACCCTTATACACCATTTTAATAAAAAATATCACAAAATTCTTCTAAGTCCCTCGGGAAGAGTGAAAGACGCGCAGGTTCATTGTCAGAGCTCCTAGACCTTCCTATAAGAAGTTAGCCAAAAAGTAGCTTCTAAAAACGCTTAGGTTAAGTTTCAGAGTTGCTTCTAATGTACCGAAGCTGGACTTAGACATAATTTCACTCTCACAACATTATGGCTGGTTGGAGACAGTCCGAACCACAAATAGCGGGTCCATGGTTCTGGGCATATACTGGGGGGACGGGGACGACTCCCATTAACCCCTGACTATACCGGGGATACGCTTATCACAATGCCTTTCTGGTCTGTGCTGAAGCAGGGCATTCTGGCAGCCAAGTGGCTTGACCTTTATTAGTGAGCCTGGTTACCCCCTCTCAGAACCACAGACTTAGAAATCGCCAGCTCATATACAGTGCATAAAATATATTTATATATATATACCCTTATACACCATTTTAATAAAAAATATCACAAAATTCTTCTAAGTCCCTCGGGAAGAGTGAAAGACGCGCAGGTTCATTGTCAGAGCTCCTAGACCTTCCTATAAGAAGTTAGCCAAAAAGTAGCTTCTAAAATCGCTTAGGTTAAGTTTCAGAGTTGCTTCTAATGTACTGAAGCTGGACTTAGACATAATTTCACTCTCACAACATTATGGCTGGTTGGAGACAGTCCGAACCACAAATAGCGGGTCCATGGTTCTGGGCATATACTGGGGGGACGGGGACGACTCCCATTAACCCCTGACTATACCGGGGATACGCTTATCACAATGCCTTTCTGGTCTGTGCTGAAGCAGGGCATTCTGGCAGCCAAGTGGCTTGACCTTTATTAGTGAGCCTGGTTACCCCCTCTCAGAACCACAGACTTAGAAATCGCCAGCTCATATACAGTGCATAAAATATATTTATATATATATACCCTTATACACCATTTTAATAAAAAATATCACAAAATTCTTCTAAGTCCCTCGGGAAGAGTGAAAGACGCGCAGGTTCATTTTCAGAGCTCCTAGACCTTCCTATAAGAAGTTAGCCAAAAAGTAGCTTCTAAAAACGCTTAGGTTAAGTTTCAGAGTTGCTTCTAATGTACCGAAGCTGGACTTAGACATAATTTCACTCTCACAACATTATGGCTGGTTGGAGACAGTCCGAACCACAAGTACCGGGTCCATGGTTCTGGGCGTATACTGGGGGGACGGGGACGACTCCCATTAACCCCTGACTATACCGGGGATACGCTTATCACAATGCCTTTCTGGTCTGTGCTGAAGCAGGGCATTCTGGCAGCCAAGTGGCTTGAACTTTATTAGTGAGCCTGGTTACCCCCTCTCGGAACCACAGACTTAGAAATCGCCAGCTCATATAGAGTGCATAAAATATATTTATATATATACCCTTATACACCATTTTAATAAAAAATATCACAAAATTCTTCTAAGTCCCTCGGGAAGAGTGAAAGACGCGCACGTTCATTTTCAGAGCTCCTAGACCTTCCTATAAGAAGTTAGCCAAAAAGCAGCTTCTAAAAACGCTTAGGTTAAGTTTCAGAGTTGCTTCTAATGTACCGAAGCTGGACTTAGACATAATTTCACTCTCACAACATTATGGCTGGTTGGAGACAGTCCGAACCACAAATAGCGGGTCCATGGTTCTGGGCGTATATTGGGGGGACGGGGACGACTCCCATTAACCCCTGACTATACCGGGGATACGCGTATCACAATGCCTTTCTGGTCTGTGCTGAAGCAGGGCATTCTGGCAGCCAAGTGGCTTGAACTTTATTAGTGAGCCTGGTTACCCCCTCTCGGAACCACAGACTTAGAAATCGCCAGCTCATATAGAGTGCATAAAATATATTTATATATATACCCTTATACACCATTTTAATAAAAAATATCACAAAATTCTTCTAAGTCCCTCGGGAAGAGTGAAAGACGCGCACGTTCATTTTCAGAGCTCCTAGACCTTCCTATAAGAAGTTAGCCAAATAGTAGCTTCGAAAAACGCTTAGGTTAAGTTTCAGAGTTGCTTCTAATGTACCGAAGCTGGACTTGGACATAATTTCACTCTCACAACATTATGGCTGGTTGGAGACAGTCCTAACCACAAGTACTGGGTCCACGGTTCTGGGAGTATACTGGGGGGACGGGGACGACTCCCATTAACCCCTGACTATACCGGGGATACACTTATCACAATGCCTTTCTGGTCTGTGCTGAAGCAGGGCATTCTGGCAGCCAAGTGGCTTGACCTTTATTAGTGAGCCTGGTTACCCCCTCTCGGAACCACAGACTTAGAAATCGCCAGCTCATATACAGTGCATAAAATATATTTATATATATACCCTTATACACCCTTTTAATAAAAAATATCACAAAATTCTTCTAAGTCCCTCGGGAAGAGTGAAAGACGCGCACGTTCATTTTCAGAGCTCCTAGACCTTCCTATAAGAAGTTAGCCAAAAAGTAGCTTCGAAAAACGCTTAGGTTAAGTTTCAGAGTTGCTTCTAATGTACCAAAGCTGGACTTAGACATAATTTCACTCTCACAACATTATGGCTGGTTGGAGACAGTCCGAACCACAAGTACCGGGTCCATGGTTCTGGGCGTATACTGGGGGGACGGGGACGACTCCCATTAACCCCTGACTATACCGGGGATACGCTTATCACAATGCCTTTCTGGTCTGTGCTGAAGCAGGGCATTCTGGCAGCCAAGTGGCTTGACCTTTATTAGTGAGCCTGGTTACCCCCTCTCGGAACCACAGACTTAGAAATCGCCAGCTCATATACAGTGCATAAAATATATTTATATATATACCCTTATACACCCTTTTAATAAAAAATATCACAAAATTCTTCTAAGTCCCTCGGGAAGAGTGAAAGACGCGCACGTTCATTTTCAGAGCTCCTAGACCTTCCTATAAGAAGTTAGCCAAAAAGTAGCTTCGAAAAACGCTTAGGTTAAGTTTCAGAGTTGCTTCTAATGTACCAAAGCTGGACTTAGACATAATTTCACTCTCACAACATTATGGCTGGTTGGAGACAGTCCGAACCACAAGTACCGGGTCCATGGTTCTGGGCGTATACTGGGGGGACGGGGACGACTCCCATTAACCCCTGACTATACCGGGGATACGCTTATCACAATGCCTTTCTGGTCTGTGCTGAAGCAGGGCATTCTGGCAGCCAAGTGGCTTGAACTTTATTAGTGAGCCTGGTTACCCCCTCTCGGAACCACAGACTTAGAAATCGCCAGCTCATATACAGTGCATAAAATATATTTATATATATACCCTTATACACCATTTTAATAAAAAATATCACAAAATTCTTCTAAGTCCCTCGGGAAGAGTGAAAGACGCGCACGTTCATTTTCAGAGCTCCTAGACCTTCCTATAAGAAGTTAGCCAAAAAGCAGCTTCTAAAAACGCTTAGGTTAAGTTTCAGAGTTGCTTCTAATGTACCGAAGCTGGACTTAGACATAATTTCACTCTCACAACATTATGGCTGGTTGGAGACAGTCCGAACCACAAATAGCGGGTCCATGGTTCTGGGCATATACTGGGGGGACGGGGACGACTCCCATTAACCCCTGACTATACCGGGGATACGCTTATCACAATGCCTTTCTGGTCTGTGCTGAAGCAGGGCATTCTGGCAGCCAAGTGGCTTGACCTTTATTAGTGAGCCTGGTTACCCCCTCTCAGAACCACAGACTTAGAAATCGCCAGCTCATATACAGTGCATAAAATATATTTATATATATACCCTTATACACCATTTTAATAAAAAATATCACAAAATTCTTCTAAGTCCCTCGGGAAGAGTGAAAGACGCGCAGGTTCATTGTCAGATCTCCTAGACCTTCCTATAAGAAGTTAGCCAAAAAGTAGCTTCTAAAAACGCTTAGGTTAAGTTTCAGAGTTGCTTCTAATGTACCGAAGCTTGATTTAGACATAATTTCACTCTCACAACATTATGGCTGGTTGGAGACAGTCCGAACCACAAGTACCGGGTCCATGGTTCTGGGCGTATATTGGGGGGACGGGGACGACTCCCATTAACCCCTGACTATACCGGGGATACGCGTATCACAATGCCTTTCTGGTCTGTGCTGAAGCAGGGCATTCTGGCAGCCAAGTGGCTTGAACTTTATTAGTGAGCCTGGTTACCCCCTCTCGGAACCACAGACTTAGAAATCGCCAGCTCATATAGAGTGCATAAAATATATTTATATATATACCCTTATACACCATTTTAATAAAAAATATCACAAAATTCTTCTAAGTCCCTCGGGAAGAGTGAAAGACGCGCACGTTCATTTTCAGAGCTCCTAGACCTTCCTATAAGAAGTTAGCCAAATAGTAGCTTCGAAAAACGCTTAGGTTAAGTTTCAGAGTTGCTTCTAATGTACCGAAGCTGGACTTGGACATAATTTCACTCTCACAACATTATGGCTGGTTGGAGACAGTCCTAACCACAAGTACTGGGTCCACGGTTCTGGGAGTATACTGGGGGGACGGGGACGACTCCCATTAACCCCTGACTATACCGGGGATACACTTATCACAATGCCTTTCTGGTCTGTGCTGAAGCAGGGCATTCTGGCAGCCAAGTGGCTTGACCTTTATTAGTGAGCCTGGTTACCCCCTCTCGGAACCACAGACTTAGAAATCGCCAGCTCATATACAGTGCATAAAATATATTTATATATATACCCTTATACACCCTTTTAATAAAAAATATCACAAAATTCTTCTAAGTCCCTCGGGAAGAGTGAAAGACGCGCACGTTCATTTTCAGAGCTCCTAGACCTTCCTATAAGAAGTTAGCCAAAAAGTAGCTTCGAAAAACGCTTAGGTTAAGTTTCAGAGTTGCTTCTAATGTACCAAAGCTGGACTTAGACATAATTTCACTCTCACAACATTATGGCTGGTTGGAGACAGTCCGAACCACAAGTACCGGGTCCATGGTTCTGGGCGTATACTGGGGGGACGGGGACGACTCCCATTAACCCCTGACTATACCGGGGATACGCTTATCACAATGCCTTTCTGGTCTGTGCTGAAGCAGGGCATTCTGGCAGCCAAGTGGCTTGAACTTTATTAGTGAGCCTGGTTACCCCCTCTCGGAACCACAGACTTAGAAATCGCCAGCTCATATACAGTGCATAAAATATATTTATATATATATACCCTTATACACCATTTTAATAAAAAATATCACAAAATTCTTCTAAGTCCCTCTGGAAGAGTGAAAGACGCGCACGTTCATTTTCAGAGCTCCTAGACCTTCCTATAAGAAGTTAGCCAAAAAGTAGCTTCGAAAAACGCTTAGGTTAAGTTTCAGAGTTTCTTCTAATGTACCGAAGCTGGACATGGACATAATTTCACTCTCACAACATTATGGCTGGTTGGAGACAGTCCTAACCACAAGTACTGGGTCCATGGTTCTGGGCGTATACTGGGGGTACGGGGACGACTCCCATTAACCCCTGACTATACCGGGGATACGCTTATCACAATGCCTTTCTGGTCTGTGCGGAAGCAGGGCATTCTGGCAGCCAAGTGTCTTGACCTTTATTAGTGAGCCTGGTTACCCCCTTTCAGAACCACAGACTTAGAAATCGCCAGCTCATATACAGTGCATAAAATATATTTATATATATACCCTTATACACCATTTTAATAAAACATATCACAAAATTCTTCTAAGTCCCTCGGGAAGAGTGAAAGACGCGCACGTTCATTTTCAGAGCTCCTACACCTTCCTATAAGAAGTTAGCCAAAAAGTAGCTTCTAAAAACGCTTAGGTTAAGTTTCAGAGTTGCTTCTAATGTACCGAAGCTGGACTTAGACATAATTTCACTCTCACAACATTATGGCTGGTTGGAGACAGTCCGAACCACAAGTACCGGGTCCATGGCTCTGGGCGTATACTGGGGGGACGAGGACGACTCCCATTAACCCCTGACTATACCGGGGATACGCTTATCACAATGCCTTTCTGGTCTGTGCTGAAGCAGGGCATTCTGGCAGCCAATTGGCTTGACCTTTTTTTAGTGAGCCTGGTTACCCCCTCTCGGAACCACAGACTTAGAAATCGCCAGCTCATATAGAGTGCATAAAATATATTTATATATATACCCTTATACACCATTTTAATAAAAAATATCACAAAATTCTTCTAAGTGCCTCGGGAAGAGTGAAAGACGCGCAGGTTCATTTTCAGAGCTCCTAGACCTTCCTATAAGAAGTTAGCCAAAAAGTAGCTTCTAAAAACGCTTAGGTTAAGTTTCAGAGTTGCTTCTAATGTACCGAAGCTGGACTTAGACATAATTTCACTCTCACAACATTATGGCTGGTTGGAGACAGTCCGAACCACAAATAGCGGGTCCATGGTTCTGGGCATATACTGGGGGGACGGGGACGACTCCCATTAACCCCTGACTATACCGGGGATACGCTTATCACAATGCCTTTCTGGTCTGTGCTGAAGCAGGGCATTATGGCAGCCAAGTGGCTTGACCTTTATTAGTGAGCCTGGTTACCCCCTCTCAGAACCACAGACTTAGAAATCGCCAGCTCATATACAGTGCATAAAATATATTTATATATATACCCTTATACACCATTTTAATAAAAAATATCACAAAATTCTTCTAAGTCCCTCGGGAAGAGTGAAAGACGCGCAGGTTCATTGTCAGATCTCCTAGACCTTCCTATAAGAAGTTAGCCAAAAAGTAGCTTCTAAAAACGCTTAGGTTAAGTTTCAGAGTTGCTTCTAATGTACCGAAGCTTGATTTAGACATAATTTCACTCTCACAACATTATGGCTGGTTGGAGACAGTCCGAACCACAAGTACCGGGTCCATGGTTCTGGGCGTATACTGGGGGGACGGGGACGACTCCCATTAACCCCTGACTATACCGGGGATACGCTTATCACAATGCCTTTCTGGTCTGTGCTGAAGCAGGGCATTCTGGCAGCCAAGTGGCTTGAACTTTATTAGTGAGCCTGGTTACCCCCTCTCGGAACCACAGACTTAGAAATCGCCAGCTCATATAGAGTGCATAAAATATATTTATATATATACCCTTATACACCATTTTAATAAAAAATATCACAAAATTCTTCTAAGTCCCTCGGGAAGAGTGAAAGACGCGCACGTTCATTTTCAGAGCTCCTAGACCTTCCTATAAGAAGTTAGCCAAATAGTAGCTTCGAAAAACGCTTAGGTTAAGTTTCAGAGTTGCTTCTAATGTACCGAAGCTGGACTTGGACATAATTTCACTCTCACAACATTATGGCTGGTTGGAGACAGTCCTAACCACAAGTACTGGGTCCACGGTTCTGGGAGTATACTGGGGGGACGGGGACGACTCCCATTAACCCCTGACTATACCGGGGATACACTTATCACAATGCCTTTCTGGTCTGTGCTGAAGCAGGGCATTCTGGCAGCCAAGTGGCTTGACCTTTATTAGTGAGCCTGGTTACCCCCTCTCGGAACCACAGACTTAGAAATCGCCAGCTCATATACAGTGCATAAAATATATTTATATATATACCCTTATACACCCTTTTAATAAAAAATATCACAAAATTCTTCTAAGTCCCTCGGGAAGAGTGAAAGACGCGCACGTTCATTTTCAGAGCTCCTAGACCTTCCTATAAGAAGTTAGCCAAAAAGTAGCTTCGAAAAACGCTTAGGTTAAGTTTCAGAGTTGCTTCTAATGTACCGAAGCTGGACATGGACATAATTTCACTCTCACAACATTATGGCTGGTTGGAGACAGTCCTAACCACAAGTACTGGGTCCATGGTTCTGGGCGTATACTGGGGGGACGGGGACGACTCCCATTAACCCCTGACTATACCGGGGATACGCTTATCACAATGCCTTTCTGGTCTGTGCGGAAGCAGGGCATTCTGGCAGCCAAGTGTCTTGACCTTTATTAGTGAGCCTGGTTACCCCCTTTCAGAACCACAGACTTAGAAATCGCCAGCTCATATACAGTGCATAAAATATATTTATATATATACCCTTATACACCATTTTAATAAAACATATCACAAAATTCTTCTAAGTCCCTCGGGAAGAGTGAAAGACGCGCACGTTCATTTTCAGAGCTCCTACACCTTCCTATAAGAAGTTAGCCAAAAAGTAGCTTCTAAAAACGCTTAGGTTAAGTTTCAGAGTTGCTTCTAATGTACCGAAGCTGGACTTAGACATAATTTCACTCTCACAACATTATGGCTGGTTGGAGACAGTCCGAACCACAAGTACCGGGTCCATGGCTCTGGGCGTATACTGGGGGGACGGGGACGACTCCCATTAACCCCTGACTATACCGGGGATACGCTTATCACAATGCCTTTCTGGTCTGTGCTGAAGCAGGGCATTCTGGCAGCCAATTGGCTTGACCTTTTTTTAGTGAGCCTGGTTACCCCCTCTCGGAACCACAGACTTAGAAATCGCCAGCTCATATAGAGTGCATAAAATATATTTATATATATACCCTTATACACCATTTTAATAAAAAATATCACAAAATTCTTCTAAGTGCCTCGGGAAGAGTGAAAGACGCGCACGTTCATTTTCAGAGCTCCTAGACCTTCCTATAAGAAGTTAGCCAAAAAGCAGCTTCTAAAAACGCTTAGGTTAAGTTTCAGAGTTGCTTCTAATGTACCGAAGCTGGACTTAGACATAATTTCACTCTCACAACATTATGGCTGGTTGGAGACAGTCCGAACCACAAATAGCGGGTCCATGGTTCTGGGCATATACTGGGGGGACGGGGACGACTCCCATTAACCCCTGACTATACCGGGGATACGCTTATCACAATGCCTTTCTGGTCTGTGCTGAAGCAGGGCATTCTGGCAGCCAAGTGGCTTGACCGTTATTAGTGAGCCTGGTTACCCCCTCTCAGAACCACAGACTTAGAAATCGCCAGCTCATATACAGTGCATAAAATATATTTATATATATACCCTTATACACCATTTTAATAAAAAATATCACAAAATTCTTCTAAGTCCCTCGGGAAGAGTGAAAGACGCGCAGGTTCATTGTCAGAGCTCCTAGACCTTCCTATAAGAAGTTAGCCAAAAAGTAGCTTCTAAAAACGCTTAGGTAAAGTTTCAGAGTTGCTTCTAATGTACCGAAGCTGGATTTAGACATAATTTCACTCTCACAACATTATGGCTGGTTGGAGACAGTCCGAACCACAAGTACCGGGTCCATGGTTCTGGGCGTATACTGGGGGGACGGGTACGACTCCCATTAACCCCTCACTATACCGGGGATACGCTTATCACAATGCCTTTCTGGTCTGTGCTGAAGCAGGGCATTCTGGCAGCCAAGTGGCTTGAACTTTATTAGTGAGCCTGGTTACCCCCTCTCGGAACCACAGACTTAGAAATCGCCAGCTCATATAGAGTGCATAAAATATATTTATATATATACCCTTATACACCATTTTAATAAAAAATATCACAAAATTCTTCTAAGTCCCTCGGGAAGAGTGAAAGACGCGCACGTTCATTTTCAGAGCTCCTAGACCTTCCTATAAGAAGTTAGCCAAATAGTAGCTTCGAAAAACGCTTAGGTTAAGTTTCAGAGTTGCTTCTAATGTACCGAAGCTGGACTTGGACATAATTTCACTCTCACAACATTATGGCTGGTTGGAGACAGTCCTAACCACAAGTACTGGGTCCATGGTTCTGGGAGTATACTGGGGGGACGGGGACGACTCCCATTAACCCCTGACTATACCGGGGATACACTTATCACAATGCCTTTCTGGTCTGTGCTGAAGCAGGGCATTCTGGCAGCCAAGTGGCTTGACCTTTATTAGTGAGCCTGGTTACCCCCTCTCGGAACCACAGACTTAGAAATCGCCAGCTCATATACAGTGCATAAAATATATTTATATATATACCCTTATACACCCTTTTAATAAAAAATATCACAAAATTCTTCTAAGTCCCTCGGGAAGAGTGAAAGACGCGCACGTTCATTTTCAGAGCTCCTAGACCTTCCTATAAGAAGTTAGCCAAAAAGTAGCTTCGAAAAACGCTTAGGTTAAGTTTCAGAGTTGCTTCTAATGTACCAAAGCTGGACTTAGACATAATTTCACTCTCACAACATTATGGCTCGTTGGAGACAGTCCGAACCACAAGTACCGGGTCCATGGTTCTGGGCGTATACTGGGGGGACGGGGACGACTCCCATTAACCCCTGACTATACCGGGGATACGCTTATCACAATGCCTTTCTGGTCTGTGCTGAAGCAGGGCATTCTGGCAGCCAAGTGGCTTGAACTTTATTAGTGAGCCTGGTTACCCCCTCTCGGAACCACAGACTTAGAAATCGCCAGCTCATATACAGTGCATAAAATATATTTATATATATATACCCTTATACACCATTTTAATAAAAAATATCACAAAATTCTTCTAAGTCCCTCGGGAAGAGTGAAAGACGCGCACGTTCATTTTCAGAGCTCCTAGACCTTCCTATAAGAAGTTAGCCAAAAAGTAGCTTCGAAAACCGCTTAGGTTAAGTTTCAGAGTTGCTTCTAATGTACCGAAGCTGGACATGGACATAATTTCACTCTCACAACATTATGGCTGGTTGGAGACAGTCCTAACCACAAGTACTGGGTCCATGGTTCTGGGCGTATACTGGGGGGACGGGGACGACTCCCATTAACCCCTGACTATACCGGGGATACGCTTATCACAATGCCTTTCTGGTCTGTGCGGAAGCAGGGCATTCTGGCAGCCAAGTGTCTTGACCTTTATTAGTGAGCCTGGTTACCCCCTTTCAGAACCACAGACTTAGAAATCGCCAGCTCATATACAGTGCATAAAATATATTTATATATATACCCTTATACACCATTTTAATAAAACATATCACAAAATTCTTCTAAGTCCCTCGGGAAGAGTGAAAGACGCGCACGTTCATTTTCAGAGCTCCTACACCTTCCTATAAGAAGTTAGCCAAAAAGTAGCTTCTAAAAACGCTTAGGTTAAGTTTCAGAGTTGCTTCTAATGTACCGAAGCTGGACTTAGACATAATTTCACTCTCACAACATTATGGCTGGTTGGAGACAGTCCGAACCACAAGTACCGGGTCCATGGCTCTGGGCGTATACTGGGGGGACGGGGACGACTCCCATTAACCCCTGACTATACCGGGGATACGCTTATCACAATGCCTTTCTGGTCTGTGCTGAAGCAGGGCATTCTGGCAGCCAATTGGCTTGACCTTTTTTTAGTGAGCCTGGTTACCCCCTCTCGGAACCACAGACTTAGAAATCGCCAGCTCATATAGAGTGCATAAAATATATTTATATATATACCCTTATACACCATTTTAATAAAAAATATCACAAAATTCTTCTAAGTGCCTCGGGAAGAGTGAAAGACGCGCACGTTCATTTTCAGAGCTCCTAGACCTTCCTATAAGAAGTTAGCCAAAAAGCAGCTTCTAAAAACGCTTAGGTTAAGTTTCAGAGTTGCTTCTAATGTACCGAAGCTGGACTTAGACATAATTTCACTCTCACAACATTATGGCTGGTTGGAGACAGTCCGAACCACAAATAGCGGGTCCATGGTTCTGGGCATATACTGGGGGGACGGGGACGACTCCCATTAACCCCTGACTATACCGGGGATACGCTTATCACAATGCCTTTCTGGTCTGTGCTGAAGCAGGGCATTCTGGCAGCCAAGTGGCTTGACCTTTATTAGTGAGCCTGGTTACCCCCTCTCAGAACCACAGACTTAGAAATCGCCAGCTCATATACAGTGCATAAAATATATTTATATATATACCCTTATACACCATTTTAATAAAAAATATCACAAAATTCTTCTAAGTCCCTCGGGAAGAGTGAAAGACGCGCAGGTTCATTGTCAGAGCTCCTAGACCTTCCTATAAGAAGTTAGCCAAAAAGTAGCTTCTAAAAACGCTTAGGTAAAGTTTCAGAGTTGCTTCTAATGTACCGAAGCTGGATTTAGACATAATTTCACTCTCACAACATTATGGCTGGTTGGAGACAGTCCGAACCACAAGTACCGGGTCCATGGTTCTGGGCGTATACTGGGGGGACGGGTACGACTCCCATTAACCCCTGACTATACCGGGGATACGCTTATCACAATGCCTTTCTGGTCTGTGCTGAAGCAGGGCATTCTGGCAGCCAAGTGGCTTGAACTTTATTAGTGAGCCTGGTTACCCCCTCTCGGAACCACAGACTTAGAAATCGCCAGCTCATATAGAGTGCATAAAATATATTTATATATATACCCTTATACACCATTTTAATAAAAAATATCACAAAATTCTTCTAAGTCCCTCGGGAAGAGTGAAAGACGCGCACGTTCATTTTCAGAGCTCCTAGACCTTCCTATAAGAAGTTAGCCAAATAGTAGCTTCGAAAAACGCTTAGGTTAAGTTTCAGAGTTGCTTCTAATGTACCGAAGCTGGACTTGGACATAATTTCACTCTCACAACATTATGGCTGGTTGGAGACAGTCCTAACCACAAGTACTGGGTCCATGGTTCTGGGAGTATACTGGGGGGACGGGGACGACTCCCATTAACCCCTGACTATACCGGGGATACACTTATCACAATGCCTTTCTGGTCTGTGCTGAAGCAGGGCATTCTGGCAGCCAAGTGGCTTGACCTTTATTAGTGAGCCTGGTTACCCCCTCTCGGAACCACAGACTTAGAAATCGCCAGCTCATATACAGTGCATAAAATATATTTATATATATACCCTTATACACCCTTTTAATAAAAAATATCACAAAATTCTTCTAAGTCCCTCGGGAAGAGTGAAAGACGCGCACGTTCATTTTCAGAGCTCCTAGACCTTCCTATAAGAAGTTAGCCAAAAAGTAGCTTCGAAAAACGCTTAGGTTAAGTTTCAGAGTTGCTTCTAATGTACCAAAGCTGGACTTAGACATAATTTCACTCTCACAACATTATGGCTGGTTGGAGACAGTCCGAACCACAAGTACCGGGTCCATGGTTCTGGGCGTATACTGGGGGGACGGGGACGACTCCCATTAACCCCTGACTATACCGGGGATACGCTTATCACAATGCCTTTCTGGTCTGTGCTGAAGCAGGGCATTCTGGCAGCCAAGTGGCTTGAACTTTATTAGTGAGCCTGGTTACCCCCTCTCGGAACCACAGACTTAGAAATCGCCAGCTCATATACAGTGCATAAAATATATTTATATATATATACCCTTATACACCATTTTAATAAAAAATATCACAAAATTCTTCTAAGTCCCTCGGGAAGAGTGAAAGACGCGCACGTTCATTTTCAGAGCTCCTAGACCTTCCTATAAGAAGTTAGCCAAAAAGTAGCTTCGAAAAACGCTTAGGTTAAGTTTCAGAGTTGCTTCTAATGTACCAAAGCTGGACTTAGACATAATTTCACTCTCACAACATTATGGCTGGTTGGAGACAGTCCGAACCACAAGTACCGGGTCCATGGTTCTGGGCGTATACTGGGGGGACGGGGACGACTCCCATTAACCCCTGACTATACCGGGGATACGCTTATCACAATGCCTTTCTGGTCTGTGCTGAAGCAGGGCATTCTGGCAGCCAAGTGGCTTGAACTTTATTAGTGAGCCTGGTTACCCCCTCTCGGAACCACAGACTTAGAAATCGCCAGCTCATATACAGTGCATAAAATATATTTATATATATATACCCTTATACACCATTTTAATAAAAAATATCACAAAATTCTTCTAAGTCCCTCGGGAAGAGTGAAAGACGCGCACGTTCATTTTCAGAGCTCCTAGACCTTCCTATAAGAAGTTAGCCAAAAAGTAGCTTCGAAAAACGCTTAGGTTAAGTTTCAGAGTTGCTTCTAATGTACCGAAGCTGGACATGGACATAATTTCACTCTCACAACATTATGGCTGGTTGGAGACAGTCCTAACCACAAGTACTGGGTCCATGGTTCTGGGCGTATACTGGGGGGACGGGGACGACTCCCATTAACCCCTGACTATACCGGGGATACGCTTATCACAATGCCTTTCTGGTCTGTGCGGAAGCAGGGCATTCTGGCAGCCAAGTGTCTTGACCTTTATTAGTGAGCCTGGTTACCCCCTTTCAGAACCATAGACTTAGAAATCGCCAGCTCATATACAGTGCATAAAATATATTTATATATATACCCTTATACACCATTTTAATAAAACATATCACAAAATTCTTCTAAGTCCCTCGGGAAGAGTGAAAGACGCGCACGTTCATTTTCAGAGCTCCTACACCTTCCTATAAGAAGTTAGCCAAAAAGTAGCTTCTAAAAACGCTTAGGTTAAGTTTCAGAGTTGCTTCTAATGTACCGAAGCTGGACTTAGACATAATTTCACTCTCACAACATTATGGCTGGTTGGAGACAGTCCGAACCACAAGTACCGGGTCCATGGCTCTGGGCGTATACTGGGGGGACGGGGACGACTCCCATTAACCCCTGACTATACCGGGGATACGCTTATCACAATGCCTTTCTGGTCTGTGCTGAAGCAGGGCATTCTGGCAGCCAATTGGCTTGACCTTTTTTTAGTGAGCCTGGTTACCCACTCTCGGAACCAAAGACTTAGAAATCGCCAGCTCATATACAGTGCATAAAATATATTTATATATATACCCTTATACACCATTTTAATAAAAAATATCACAAAATTCTTCTAAGTCCCTCGGGAAGAGTGAAAGACGCGCAGGTTCATTTTCAGAGCTCCTAGACCTTCCTATAAGAAGTTAGCCAAAAAGTAGCTTCTAAAAACGCTTAGGTTAAGTTTCAGAGTTGCTTCTAATGTACCGAAGCTGGACTTAGACATAATTTCACTCTCACAACATTATGGCTGGTTGGAGACAGTCCGAACCACAAATAGCGGGTCCATGGTTCTGGGCATATACTGGGGGGACGGGGACGACTCCCATTAACCCCTGACTATACCGGGGATACGCTTATCACAATGCCTTTCTGGTCTGTGCTGAAGCAGGGCATTCTGGCAGCCAAGTGGCTTGACCTTTATTAGTGAGCCTGGTTACCCCCTCTCAGAACCACAGACTTAGAAATCGCCAGCTCATATACAGTGCATAAAATATATTTATATATATACCCTTATACACCATTTTAATAAAAAATATCACAAAATTCTTCTAAGTCCCTCGGGAAGAGTGAAAGACGCGCACGTTCATTTTCAGAGCTCCTAGACCTTCCTATAAGAAGTTAGCCAAAAAGTAGCTTCTAAAAACGCTTAGGATAAGTTTCAGAGTAGCTTCTAATGTACCGAAGCTGGACTTAGACATAATTTCACTCTCACAACATTATGGCTGGTTGGAGACAGTCCGAACCACAAGTACCGGGTCCATGGTTCTGGGCGTATACTGGGGGGACGGGGACGACTCCCATTAACCCCTGACTATACCGGGGATACGCTTATCACAATGCCTTTCTGGTCTGTGCTGAAGCAGGGCATTCTGGCAGCCAAGTGGCTTGAACTTTATTAGTGAGCCTGGTTACCCCCTCTCGGAACCACAGACTTAGAAATCGCCAGCTCATATAGAGTGCATAAAATATATTTATATATATACCCTTATACACCATTTTAATAAAAAATATCACAAAATTCTTCTAAGTCCCTCGGGAAGAGTGAAAGACGCGCACGTTCATTTTCAGAGCTCCTAGACCTTCCTATAAGAAGTTAGCCAAAAAGCAGCTTCTAAAAACGCTTAGGTTACGTTTCAGAGTTGCTTCTAATGTACCGAAGCTGGACTTAGACATAATTTCACTCTCACAACATTATGGCTGGTTGGAGACAGTCCGAACCACAAATAGCGGGTCCATGGTTCTGGGCATATACTGGGGGGACGGGGACGACTCCCATTAACCCCTGACTATACCGGGGATACGCTTATCACAATGCCTTTCTGGTCTGTGCTGAAGCAGGGCATTCTGGCAGCCAAGTGGCTTGACCTTTATTAGTGAGCCTGGTTACCCCCTCTCAGAACCACAGACTTAGAAATCGCCAGCTCATATACAGTGCATAAAATATATTTATATATATACCCTTATACACCATTTTAATAAAAAATATCACAAAATTCTTCTAAGTCCCTCGGGAAGAGTGAAAGACGCGCAGGTTCATTGTCAGAGCTCCTAGACCTTCCTATAAGAAGTTAGCCAAAAAGTAGCTTCTAAAAACGCTTAGGTTAAGTTTCAGAGTTGCTTCTAATGTACCGAAGCTGGATTTAGACATAATTTCACTCTCACAACATTATGGATGGTTGGAGACAGTCCGAACCACAAGTACCGGGTCCATGGTTCTGGGCGTATACTGGGGGGACGGGGACGACTCCCATTAACCCCTGACTATACCGGGGATACGCTTATCACAATGCCTTTCTGGTCTGTGCTGAAGCAGGGCATTCTGGCAGCCAAGTGGCTTGAACTTTATTAGTGAGCCTGGTTACCCCCTCTCGGAACCACAGACTTAGAAATCGCCAGCTCATATAGAGTGCATAAAATATATTTATATATATACCCTTATACACCATTTTAATAAAAAATATCACAAAATTCTTCTAAGTCCCTCGGGAAGAGTGAAAGACGCGCACGTTCATTTTCAGAGCTCCTAGACCTTCCTATAAGAAGTTAGCCAAATAGTAGCTTCGAAAAACGCTTAGGTTAAGTTTCAGAGTTGCTTCTAATGTACCGAAGCTGGACTTGGACATAATTTCACTCTCACAACATTATGGCTGGTTGGAGACAGTCCTAACCACAAGTACTGGGTCCATGGTTCTGGGAGTATACTGGGGGGACGGGGACGACTCCCATTAACCCCTGACTATACCGGGGATACACTTATCACAATGCCTTTCTGGTCTGTGCTGAAGCAGGGCATTCTGGCAGCCAAGTGGCTTGACCTTTATTAGTGAGCCTGGTTACCCCCTCTCGGAACCACAGACTTAGAAATCGCCAGCTCATATAGAGTGCATAAAATATATTTATATATATACCCTTATACACCATTTTAATAAAAAATATCACAAAATTCTTCTAAGTCCCTCTGGAAGAGTGAAAGACGCGCACGTTCATTTTCAGAGCTCCTAGACCTTCCTATAAGAAGTTAGCCAAAAAGCAGCTTCTAAAAACGCTTAGGTTAAGTTTCAGAGTTGCTTCTAATGTACCGAAGCTGGACTTAGACATAATTTCACTCTCACAACATTATGGCTGGTTGGAGACAGTCCGAACCACAAATAGCGGGTCCATGGTTCTGGGCATATACTGGGGGGACGGGGACGACTCCCATTAACCCCTGACTATACCGGGGATACGCTTATCACAATGCCTTTCTGGTCTGTGCTGAAGCAGGGCATTCTGGCAGCCAAGTGGCTTGACCTTTATTAGTGAGCCTGGTTACCCCCTCTCAGAACCACAGACTTAGAAATCGCCAGCTCATATACAGTGCATAAAATATATTTATATATATACCCTTATACACCATTTTAATAAAAAATATCACAAAATTCTTCTAAGTCCCTCGGGAAGAGTGAAAGACGCGCAGGTTAATTTTCAGAGCTCCTAGACCTTCCTATAAGAAGTTAGCCAAAAAGTAGCTTCTAAAAACGCTTAGGTTAAGTTTCAGAGTTGCTTCTAATGTACCGAAGCTGGACTTAGACATAATTTCACTCTCACAACATTATGGCTGGTTGGAGACAGTCCGAACCACAAATAGCGGGTCCATGGTTCTGGGCATATACTGGGGGGACGGGGACGACTCCCATTAACCCCTGACTATACCGGGGATACGCTTATCACAATGCCTTTCTGGTCTGTGCTGAAGCAGGGCATTCTGGCAGCCAAGTGGCTTGACCTTTATTAGTGAGCCTGGTTACCCCCTCTCAGAACTACAGACTTAGAAATCGCCAGCTCATATGCAGTGCATAAAATATATTTATATATATACCCTTATACACCATTTTAATAAAAAATATCACAAAATTCTTCTAAGTCCCTCGGGAAGAGTGAAAGACGCGCAGGTTCATTGTCAGAGCTCCTAGACCTTCCTATAAGAAGTTAGCCAAAAAGTAGCTTCTAAAAACGCTTAGGTTAAGTTTCAGAGTTGCTTCTAATGTACCGAAGCTGGACTTAGACATAATTTCACTCTCACAACATTATGGCTGGTTGGAGACAGTCCTAACCACAAGTACTGGGTCCATGGTTCTGGGCGTATACTGGGGGGACGGGGACGACTCCCATTAACCCCTGACTATACCGGGGATACGCTTATCACAATGCCTTTCTGGTCTGTGCGGAAGCAGGGCATTCTGGCAGCCAAGTGTCTTGACCTTTATTAGTGAGCCTGGTTACCCCCTTTCAGAACCATAGACTTAGAAATCGCCAGCTCATATACAGTGCATAAAATATATTTATATATATACCCTTATACACCATTTTAATAAAACATATCACAAAATTCTTCTAAGTCCCTCGGGAAGAGTGAAAGACGCGCACGTTCATTTTCAGAGCTCCTACACCTTCCTATAAGAAGTTAGCCAAAAAGTAGCTTCTAAAAACGCTTAGGTTAAGTTTCAGAGTTGCTTCTAATGTACCGAAGCTGGACTTAGACATAATTTCACTCTCACAACATTATGGCTGGTTGGAGACAGTCCGAACCACAAGTACCGGGTCCATGGCTCTGGGCGTATACTGGGGGGACGGGGACGACTCCCATTAACCCCTGACTATACCGGGGATACGCTTATCACAATGCCTTTCTGGTCTGTGCTGAAGCAGGGCATTCTGGCAGCCAATTGGCTTGACCTTTTTTTAGTGAGCCTGGTTACCCACTCTCGGAACCAAAGACTTAGAAATCGCCAGCTCATATACAGTGCATAAAATATATTTATATATATACCCTTATACACCATTTTAATAAAAAATATCACAAAATTCTTCTAAGTCCCTCGGGAAGAGTGAAAGACGCGCAGGTTCATTTTCAGAGCTCCTAGACCTTCCTATAAGAAGTTAGCCAAAAAGTAGCTTCTAAAAACGCTTAGGTTAAGTTTCAGAGTTGCTTCTAATGTACCGAAGCTGGACTTAGACATAATTTCACTCTCACAACATTATGGCTGGTTGGAGACAGTCCGAACCACAAATAGCGGGTCCATGGTTCTGGGCATATACTGGGGGGACGGGGACGACTCCCATTAACCCCTGACTATACCGGGGATACGCTTATCACAATGCCTTTCTGGTCTGTGCTGAAGCAGGGCATTCTGGCAGCCAAGTGGCTTGACCTTTATTAGTGAGCCTGGTTACCCCCTCTCAGAACCACAGACTTAGAAATCGCCAGCTCATATACAGTGCATAAAATATATTTATATATATACCCTTATACACCATTTTAATAAAAAATATCACAAAATTCTTCTAAGTCCCTCGGGAAGAGTGAAAGACGCGCACGTTCATTTTCAGAGCTCCTAGACCTTCCTATAAGAAGTTAGCCAAAAAGTAGCTTCTAAAAACGCTTAGGATAAGTTTCAGAGTAGCTTCTAATGTACCGAAGCTGGACTTAGACATAATTTCACTCTCACAACATTATGGCTGGTTGGAGACAGTCCGAACCACAAGTACCGGGTCCATGGTTCTGGGCGTATACTGGGGGGACGGGGACGACTCCCATTAACCCCTGACTATACCGGGGATACGCTTATCACAATGCCTTTCTGGTCTGTGCTGAAGCAGGGCATTCTGGCAGCCAAGTGGCTTGAACTTTATTAGTGAGCCTGGTTACCCCCTCTCGGAACCACAGACTTAGAAATCGCCAGCTCATATAGAGTGCATAAAATATATTTATATATATACCCTTATACACCATTTTAATAAAAAATATCACAAAATTCTTCTAAGTCCCTCGGGAAGAGTGAAAGACGCGCACGTTCATTTTCAGAACTCCTAGACCTTCCTATAAGAAGTTAGCCAAAAAGCAGCTTCTAAAAACGCTTAGGTTAAGTTTCAGAGTTGCTTCTAATGTACCGAAGCTGGACTTAGACATAATTTCACTCTCACAACATTATGGCTGGTTGGAGACAGTCCGAACCACAAATAGCGGGTCCATGGTTCTGGGCATATACTGGGGGGACGGGGACGACTCCCATTAACCCCTGACTATACCGGGGATACGCTTATCACAATGCCTTTCTGGTCTGTGCTGAAGCAGGGCATTCTGGCAGCCAAGTGGCTTGACCTTTATTAGTGAGCCTGGTTACCCCCTCTCAGAACCACAGACTTAGAAATCGCCAGCTCATATACAGTGCATAAAATATATTTATATATATACCCTTATACACCATTTTAATAAAAAATATCACAAAATTCTTCTAAGTCCCTCGGGAAGAGTGAAAGACGCGCAGGTTCATTGTCAGAGCTCCTAGACCTTCCTATAAGAAGTTAGCCAAAAAGTAGCTTCTAAAAACGCTTAGGTTAAGTTTCAGAGTTGCTTCTAATGTACCGAAGCTGGATTTAGACATAATTTCACTCTCACAACATTATGGATGGTTGGAGACAGTCCGAACCACAAGTACCGGGTCCATGGTTCTGGGCGTATACTGGGGGGACGGGGACGACTCCCATTAACCCCTGACTATACCGGGGATACGCTTATCACAATGCCTTTCTGGTCTGTGCTGAAGCAGGGCATTCTGGCAGCCAAGTGGCTTGAACTTTATTAGTGAGCCTGGTTACCCCCTCTCGGAACCACAGACTTAGAAATCGCCAGCTCATATAGAGTGCATAAAATATATTTATATATATACCCTTATACACCATTTTAATAAAAAATATCACAAAATTCTTCTAAGTCCCTCGGGAAGAGTGAAAGACGCGCACGTTCATTTTCAGAGCTCCTAGACCTTCCTATAAGAAGTTAGCCAAATAGTAGCTTCGAAAAACGCTTAGGTTAAGTTTCAGAGTTGCTTCTAATGTACCGAAGCTGGACTTGGACATAATTTCACTCTCACAACATTATGGCTGGTTGGAGACAGTCCTAACCACAAGTACTGGGTCCATGGTTCTGGGAGTATACTGGGGGGACGGGGACGACTCCCATTAACCCCTGACTATACCGGGGATACACTTATCACAATGCCTTTCTGGTCTGTGCTGAAGCAGGGCATTCTGGCAGCCAAGTGGCTTGACCTTTATTAGTGAGCCTGGTTACCCCCTCTCGGAACCACAGACTTAGAAATCGCCAGCTCATATAGAGTGCATAAAATATATTTATATATATACCCTTATACACCATTTTAATAAAACATATCACAAAATTCTTCTAAGTCCCTCGGGAAGAGTGAAAGACGCGCACGTTCATTTTCAGAGCTCCTACACCTTCCTATAAGAAGTTAGCCAAAAAGTAGCTTCTAAAAACGCTTAGGTTAAGTTTCAGAGTTGCTTCTAATGTACCGAAGCTGGACTTAGACATAATTTCACTCTCACAACATTATGGCTGGTTGGAGACAGTCCGAACCACAAGTACCGGGTCCATGGCTCTGGGCGTATACTGGGGGGACGGGGACGACTCCCATTAACCCCTGACTATACCGGGGATACGCTTATCACAATGCCTTTCTGGTCTGTGCTGAAGCAGGGCATTCTGGCAGCCAATTGGCTTGACCTTTTTTTAGTGAGCCTGGTTACCCACTCTCGGAACCAAAGACTTAGAAATCGCCAGCTCATATACAGTGCATAAAATATATTTATATATATACCCTTATACACCATTTTAATAAAAAATATCACAAAATTCTTCTAAGTCCCTCGGGAAGAGTGAAAGACGCGCAGGTTCATTTTCAGAGCTCCTAGACCTTCCTATAAGAAGTTAGCCAAAAAGTAGCTTCTAAAAACGCTTAGGTTAAGTTTCAGAGTTGCTTCTAATGTACCGAAGCTGGACTTAGACATAATTTCACTCTCACAACATTATGGCTGGTTGGAGACAGTCCGAACCACAAATAGCGGGTCCATGGTTCTGGGCATATACTGGGGGGACGGGGACGACTCCCATTAACCCCTGACTATACCGGGGATACGCTTATCACAATGCCTTTCTGGTCTGTGCTGAAGCAGGGCATTCTGGCAGCCAAGTGGCTTGACCTTTATTAGTGAGCCTGGTTACCCCCTCTCAGAACCACAGACTTAGAAATCGCCAGCTCATATACAGTGCATAAAATATATTTATATATATACCCTTATACACCATTTTAATAAAAAATATCACAAAATTCTTCTAAGTCCCTCGGGAAGAGTGAAAGACGCGCACGTTCATTTTCAGAGCTCCTAGACCTTCCTATAAGAAGTTAGCCAAAAAGTAGCTTCTAAAAACGCTTAGGATAAGTTTCAGAGTAGCTTCTAATGTACCGAAGCTGGACTTAGACATAATTTCACTCTCACAACATTATGGCTGGTTGGAGACAGTCCGAACCACAAGTACCGGGTCCATGGTTCTGGGCGTATACTGGGGGGACGGGGACGACTCCCATTAACCCCTGACTATACCGGGGATACGCTTATCACAATGCCTTTCTGGTCTGTGCTGAAGCAGGGCATTCTGGCAGCCAAGTGGCTTGAACTTTATTAGTGAGCCTGGTTACCCCCTCTCGGAACCACAGACTTAGAAATCGCCAGCTCATATACAGTGCATAAAATATATTTATATATATACCCTTATACACCATTTTAATAAAAAATATCACAAAATTCTTCTAAGTCCCTCGGGAAGAGTGAAAGACGCGCACGTTCATTTTCAGAGCTCCTAGACCTTCCTATAAGAAGTTAGCCAAAAAGCAGCTTCTAAAAACGCTTAGGTTAAGTTTCAGAGTTGCTTCTAATGTACCGAAGCTGGACTTAGACATAATTTCACTCTCACAACATTATGGCTGGTTGGAGACAGTCCGAACCACAAATAGCGGGTCCATGGTTCTGGGCATATACTGGGGGGACGGGGACGACTCCCATTAACCCCTGACTATACCGGGGATACGCTTATCACAATGCCTTTCTGGTCTGTGCTGAAGCAGGGCATTCTGGCAGCCAAGTGGCTTGACCTTTATTAGTGAGCCTGGTTACCCCCTCTCAGAACCACAGACTTAGAAATCGCCAGCTCATATACAGTGCATAAAATATATTTATATATATACCCTTATACACCATTTTAATAAAAAATATCACAAAATTCTTCTAAGTCCCTCGGGAAGAGTGAAAGACGCGCAGGTTCATTGTCAGAGCTCCTAGACCTTCCTATAAGAAGTTAGCCAAAAAGTAGCTTCTAAAAACGCTTAGGTTAAGTTTCAGAGTTGCTTCTAATGTACCGAAGCTGGATTTAGACATAATTTCACTCTCACAACATTATGGATGGTTGGAGACAGTCCGAACCACAAGTACCGGGTCCATGGTTCTGGGCGTATACTGGGGGGACGGGGACGACTCCCATTAACCCCTGACTATACCGGGGATACGCTTATCACAATGCCTTTCTGGTCTGTGCTGAAGCAGGGCATTCTGGCAGCCAAGTGGCTTGAACTTTATTAGTGAGCCTGGTTACCCCCTCTCGGAACCACAGACTTAGAAATCGCCAGCTCATATAGAGTGCATAAAATATATTTATATATATACCCTTATACACCATTTTAATAAAAAATATCACAAAATTCTTCTAAGTCCCTCGGGAAGAGTGAAAGACGCGCACGTTCATTTTCAGAGCTCCTAGACCTTCCTATAAGAAGTTAGCCAAATAGTAGCTTCGAAAAACGCTTAGGTTAAGTTTCAGAGTTGCTTCTAATGTACCGAAGCTGGACTTGGACATAATTTCACTCTCACAACATTATGGCTGGTTGGAGACAGTCCTAACCACAAGTACTGGGTCCATGGTTCTGGGAGTATACTGGGGGGACGGGGACGACTCCCATTAACCCCTGACTATACCGGGGATACACTTATCACAATGCCTTTCTGGTCTGTGCTGAAGCAGGGCATTCTGGCAGCCAAGTGGCTTGACCTTTATTAGTGAGCCTGGTTACCCCCTCTCGGAACCACAGACTTAGAAATCGCCAGCTCATATAGAGTGCATAAAATATATTTATATATATACCCTTATACACCATTTTAATAAAAAATATCACAAAATTCTTCTAAGTCCCTCTGGAAGAGTGAAAGACGCGCACGTTCATTTTTAGAGCTCCTAGACCTTCCTATAAGAAGTTAGCCAAAAAGCAGCTTCTAAAAACGCTTAGGTTAAGTTTCAGAGTTGCTTCTAATGTACCGAAGCTGGACTTAGACATAATTTCACTCTCACAACATTATGGCTGGTTGGAGACAGTCCGAACCACAAATAGCGGGTCCATGGTTCTGGGCATATACTGGGGGGACGGGGACGACTCCCATTAACCCCTGACTATACCGGGGATACGCTTATCACAATGCCTTTCTGGTCTGTGCTGAAGCAGGGCATTCTGGCAGCCAAGTGGCTTGACCTTTATTAGTGAGCCTGGTTACCCCCTCTCAGAACCACAGACTTAGAAATCGCCAGCTCATATACAGTGCATAAAATATATTTATATATATACCCTTATACACCATTTTAATAAAAAATATCACAAAATTCTTCTAAGTCCCTCGGGAAGAGTGAAAGACGCGCAGGTTAATTTTCAGAGCTCCTAGACCTTCCTATAAGAAGTTAGCCAAAAAGTAGCTTCTAAAAACGCTTAGGTTAAGTTTCAGAGTTGCTTCTAATGTACCGAAGCTGGACTTAGACATAATTTCACTCTCACAACATTATGGCTGGTTGGAGACAGTCCGAACCACAAATAGCGGGTCCATGGTTCTGGGCATATACTGGGGGGACGGGGACGACTCCCATTAACCCCTGACTATACCGGGGATACGCTTATCACAATGCCTTTCTGGTCTGTGCTGAAGCAGGGCATTCTGGCAGCCAAGTGGCTTGACCTTTATTAGTGAGCCTGGTTACCCCCTCTCAGAACTACAGACTTAGAAATCGCCAGCTCATATGCAGTGCATAAAATATATTTATATATATACCCTTATACACCATTTTAATAAAAAATATCACAAAATTCTTCTAAGTCCCTCGGGAAGAGTGAAAGACGCGCAGGTTCATTGTCAGAGCTCCTAGACCTTCCTATAAGAAGTTAGCCAAAAAGTAGCTTCTAAAAACGCTTAGGTTAAGTTTCAGAGTTGCTTCTAATGTACCGAAGCTGGACTTAGACATAATTTCACTCTCACAACATTATGGCTGGTTGGAGACAGTCCGAACCACAAATAGCGGGTCCATGGTTCTGGGCATATACTGGGGGGACGGGGACGACTCCCATTAACCCCTGACTATACCGGGGATACGCTTATCACAATGCCTTTCTGGTCTGTGCTGAAGCAGGGCATTCTGGCAGCCAAGTGGCTTGACCTTTATTAGTGAGCCTGGTTACCCCCTCTCAGAACCACAGACTTAGAAATCGCCAGCTCATATACAGTGCATAAAATATATTTATATATATATACCCTTATACACCATTTTAATAAAAAATATCACAAAATTCTTCTAAGTCCCTCGGGAAGAGTGAAAGACGCGCAGGTTCATTTTCAGAGCTCCTAGACCTTCCTATAAGAAGTTAGCCAAAAAGTAGCTTCTAAAAACGCTTAGGTTAAGTTTCAGAGTTGCTTCTAATGTACCGAAGCTGGACTTAGACATAATTTCACTCTCACAACATTATGGCTGGTTGGAGACAGTCCGAACCACAAATAGCGGGTCCATGGTTCTGGGCATATACTGGGGGGACGGGGACGACTCCCATTAACCCCTGACTATACCGGGGATACGCTTATCACAATGCCTTTCTGGTCTGTGCTGAAGCAGGGCATTCTGGCAGCCAAGTGGCTTGACCTTTATTAGTGAGCCTGGTTACCCCCTCTCAGAACCACAGACTTAGAAATCGCCAGCTCATATACAGTGCATAAAATATATTTATATATATACCCTTATACACCATTTTAATAAAAAATATCACAAAATTCTTCTAAGTCCCTCGGGAAGAGTGAAAGACGCGCACGTTCATTTTCAGAGCTCCTAGACCTTCCTATAAGAAGTTAGCCAAAAAGTAGCTTCTAAAAACGCTTAGGTTAAGTTTCAGAGTTGCTTCTAATGTACCGAAGCTGGACTTAGACATAATTTCACTCTCACAACATTATGGCTGGTTGGAGACAGTCCGAACCACAAGTACCGGGTCCATGGTTCTGGGCGTATACTGGGGGGACGGGGACGACTCCCATTAACCCCTGACTATACCGGGGATACGCTTATCACAATGCCTTTCTGGTCTGTGCTGAAGCAGGGCATTCTGGCAGCCAAGTGGCTTGAACTTTATTAGTGAGCCTGGTTACCCCCTCTCGGAACCACAGACTTAGAAATCGCCAGCTCATATAGAGTGCATAAAATATATTTATATATATACCCTTATACACCATTTTAATAAAAAATATCACAAAATTCTTCTAAGTCCCTCGGGAAGAGTGAAAGACGCGCACGTTCATTTTCAGAGCTCCTAGACCTTCCTATAAGAAGTTAGCCAAAAAGCAGCTTCTAAAAACGCTTAGGTTAAGTTTCAGAGTTGCTTCTAATGTACCGAAGCTGGACTTAGACATAATTTCACTCTCACAACATTATGGCTGGTTGGAGACAGTCCGAACCACAAATAGCGGGTCCATGGTTCTGGGCATATACTGGGGGGACGGGGACGACTCCCATTAACCCCTGACTATACCGGGGATACGCTTATCACAATGCCTTTCTGGTCTGTGCTGAAGCAGGGCATTCTGGCAGCCAAGTGGCTTGACCTTTATTAGTGAGCCTGGTTACCCCCTCTCAGAACCACAGACTTAGAAATCGCCAGCTCATATACAGTGCATAAAATATATTTATATATATACCCTTATACACCATTTTAATAAAAAATATCACAAAATTCTTCTAAGTCCCTCGGGAAGAGTGAAAGACGCGCAGGTTCATTGTCAGAGCTCCTAGACCTTCCTATAAGAAGTTAGCCAAAAAGTAGCTTCTAAAAACGCTTAGGTTAAGTTTCAGAGTTGCTTCTAATGTACCGAAGCTGGATTTAGACATAATTTCACTCTCACAACATTATGGCTGGTTGGAGACAGTCCGAACCACAAGTACCGGGTCCATGGTTCTGGGCGTATACTGGGGGGACGGGGACGACTCCCATTAACCCCTGACTATACCGGGGATACGCTTATCACAATGCCTTTCTGGTCTGTGCTGAAGCAGGGCATTCTGGCAGCCAAGTGGCTTGAACTTTATTAGTGAGCCTGGTTACCCCCTCTCGGAACCACAGACTTAGAAATCGCCAGCTCATATAGAGTGCATAAAATATATTTATATATATACCCTTATACACCATTTTAATAAAAAATATCACAAAATTCTTCTAAGTCCCTCGGGAAGAGTGAAAGACGCGCACGTTCATTTTCAGAGCTCCTAGACCTTCCTATAAGAAGTTAGCCAAATAGTAGCTTCGAAAAACGCTTAGGTTAAGTTTCAGAGTTGCTTCTAATGTACCGAAGCTGGACTTGGACATAATTTCACTCTCACAACATTATGGCTGGTTGGAGACAGTCCTAACCACAAGTACTGGGTCCACGGTTCTGGGAGTATACTGGGGGGACGGGGACGACTCCCATTAACCCCTGACTATACCGGGGATACACTTATCACAATGCCTTTCTGGTCTGTGCTGAAGCAGGGCATTCTGGCAGCCAAGTGGCTTGACCTTTATTAGTGAGCCTGGTTACCCCCTCTCGGAACCACAGACTTAGAAATCGCCAGCTCATATACAGTGCATAAAATATATTTATATATATACCCTTATACACCCTTTTAATAAAAAATATCACAAAATTCTTCTAAGTCCCTCGGGAAGAGTGAAAGACGCGCACGTTCATTTTCAGAGCTCCTAGACCTTCCTATAAGAAGTTAGCAAAAAAGTAGCTTCGAAAAACGCTTAGGTTAAGTTTCAGAGTTGCTTCTAATGTACCAAAGCTGGACTTAGACATAATTTCACTCTCACAACATTATGGCTGGTTGGAGACAGTCCGAACCACAAGTACCGGGTCCATGGTTCTGGGCGTATACTGGGGGGACGGGGACGACTCCCATTAACCCCTGACTATACCGGGGATACGCTTATCACAATGCCTTTCTGGTCTGTGCTGAAGCAGGGCATTCTGGCAGCCAAGTGGCTTGAACTTTATTAGTGAGCCTGGTTACCCCCTCTCGGAACCACAGACTTAGAAATCGCCAGCTCATATACAGTGCATAAAATATATTTATATATATATACCCTTATACACCATTTTAATAAAAAATATCACAAAATTCTTCTAAGTCCCTCGGGAAGAGTGAAAGACGCGCACGTTCATTTTCAGAGCTCCTAGACCTTCCTATAAGAAGTTAGCCAAAAAGTAGCTTCGAAAAACGCTTAGGTTAAGTTTCAGAGTTGCTTCTAATGTACCGAAGCTGGACATGGACATAATTTCACTCTCACAACATTATGGCTGGTTGGAGACAGTCCTAACCACAAGTACTGGGTCCATGGTTCTGGGCGTATACTGGGGGGACGGGGACGACTCCCATTAACCCCTGACTATACCGGGGATACGCTTATCACAATGCCTTTCTGGTCTGTGCGGAAGCAGGGCATTCTGGCAGCCAAGTGTCTTGACCTTTATTAGTGAGCCTGGTTACCCCCTTTCAGAACCACAGACTTAGAAATCGCCAGCTCATATACAGTGCATAAAATATATTTATATATATACCCTTATACACCATTTTAATAAAACATATCACAAAATTCTTCTAAGTCCCTCGGGAAGAGTGAAAGACGCGCACGTTCATTTTTAGAGCTCCTACACCTTCCTATAAGAAGTTAGCCAAAAAGTAGCTTCTAAAAACGCTTAGGTTAAGTTTCAGAGTTGCTTCTAATGTACCGAAGCTGGACTTAGACATAATTTCACTCTCACAACATTATGGCTGGTTGGAGACAGTCCGAACCACAAGTACCGGGTCCATGGCTCTGGGCGTATACTGGGGGGACGGGGACGACTCCCATTAACCCCTGACTATACCGGGGATACGCTTATCACAATGCCTTTCTGGTCTGTGCTGAAGCAGGGCATTCTGGCAGCCAATTGGCTTGACCTTTTTTAAGTGAGCCTGGTTACCCCCTCTCGGAACCACAGACTTAGAAATCGCCAGCTCATATAGAGTGCATAAAATATATTTATATATATACCCTTATACACCATTTTAATAAAACATATCACAAAATTCTTCTAAGTCCCTCGGGAAGAGTGAAAGACGCGCACGTTCATTTTCAGAGCTCCTAGACCTTCCTATAAGAAGTTAGCCAAAAAGCAGCTTCTAAAAACGCTTAGGTTAAGTTTCAGAGTTGCTTCTAATGTACCGAAGCTGGACTTAGACATAATTTCACTCTCACAACATTATGGCTGGTTGGAGACAGTCCGAACCACAAATAGCGGGTCCATGGTTCTGGGCATATACTGGGGGGACGGGGACGACTCCCATTAACCCCTGACTATACCGGGGATACGCTTATCACAATGCCTTTCTGGTCTGTGCTGAAGCAGGGCATTCTGGCAGCCAAGTGGCTTGACCTTTATTAGTGAGCCTGGTTACCCCCTCTCAGAACCACAGACTTAGAAATCGCCAGCTCATATACAGTGCATAAAATATATTTATATATATACCCTTATACACCATTTTAATAAAAAATATCACAAAATTCTTCTAAGTCCCTCGGGAAGAGTGAAAGACGCGCAGGTTCATTGTCAGAGCTCCTAGACCTTCCTATAAGAAGTTAGCCAAAAAGTAGCTTCTAAAAACGCTTAGGTTAAGTTTCAGAGTTGCTTCTAATGTACCGAAGCTGGATTTAGACATAATTTCACTCTCACAACATTATGGCTGGTTGGAGACAGTCCGAACCACAAGTACCGGGTCCATGGTTCTGGGCGTATACTGGGGGGACGGGGACGACTCCCATTAACCCCTGACTATACCGGGGATACGCTTATCACAATGCCTTTCTGGTCTGTGCTGAAGCAGGGCATTCTGGCAGCCAAGTGGCTTGAACTTTATTAGTGAGCCTGGTTACCCCCTCTCGGAACCACAGACTTAGAAATCGCCAGCTCATATAGAGTGCATAAAATATATTTATATATATACCCTTATACACCATTTTAATAAAAAATATCACAAAATTCTTCTAAGTCCCTCGGGAAGAGTGAAAGACGCGCACGTTCATTTTCAGAGCTCCTAGACCTTCCTATAAGAAGTTAGCCAAATAGTAGCTTCGAAAAACGCTTAGGTTAAGTTTCAGAGTTGCTTCTAATGTACCGAAGCTGGACTTGGACATAATTTCACTCTCACAACATTATGGCTGGTTGGAGACAGTCCTAACCACAAGTACTCGGTCCATGGTTCTGGGAGTATACTGGGGGGACGGGGACGACTCCCATTAACCCCTGACTATACCGGGGATACACTTATCACAATGCCTTTCTGGTCTGTGCTGAAGCAGGGCATTCTGGCAGCCAAGTGGCTTGACCTTTATTAGTGAGCCTGGTTACCCCCTCTCGGAACCACAGACTTAGAAATCGCCAGCTCATATACAGTGCATAAAATATATTTATACTGCACCGACACACTTTATTCGAGCAAATACCCGGTATGTACCTGGCAGATACCTGGAATGCGCCACTCCTCACCTCTGACAAGCCCCGTTGCATTTGCCTTCCCAGCCTGGGTTCATGCCTGGCTGATGGGCGGCTGATCTGTTAAATGATAATGATTAGGATTTAATAGGCTGCAATGCTTCGCGTGTCTACCAGATGGCATAAATTCATGAATTGTAATGCAGTATATATATATATATACTGTGCAGTATTGCAGCCAGCGGGAATAAAATGCTTCAATCCCTGCTTGGAAAATAACTCAATGCACTCGGGCAGAAAACAGTCACAAACCTCAATACACCCGGGTATACCCGAATTCGTGGGACTAGCCAAGCTCGAATAAAGTGTGTCGCCAGTGTATATATACCCTTATACACCCTTTTAATAAAAAATATCACAAAATTCTTCTAAGTCCCTCGGGAAGAGTGAAAGACGCGCACGTTCATTTTCAGAGCTCCTAGACCTTCCTATAAGAAGTTAGCCAAAAAGTAGCTTCGAAAAACGCTTAGGTTAAGTTTCAGAGTTGCTTCTAATGTACCAAAGCTGGACTTAGACATAATTTCACTCTCACAACATTATGGCTGGTTGGAGACAGTCCGAACCACAAGTACCGGGTCCATGGTTCTGGGCGTATACTGGGGGGACGGGGACGACTCCCATTAACCCCTGACTATACCGGGGATACGCTTATCACAATGCCTTTCTGGTCTGTGCTGAAGCAGGGCATTCTGGCAGCCAAGTGGCTTGAACTTTATTAGTGAGCCTGGTTACCCCCTCTCGGAACCACAGACTTAGAAATCGCCAGCTCATATACAGTGCATAAAATATATTTATATATATATACCCTTATACACCATTTTAATAAAAAATATCACAAAATTCTTCTAAGTCCCTCGGGAAGAGTGAAAGACGCGCACGTTCATTTTCAGAGCTCCTAGACCTTCCTATAAGAAGTTAGCCAAAAAGTAGCTTCGAAAAACGCTTAGGTTAAGTTTCAGAGTTGCTTCTAATGTACCGAAGCTGGACATGGACATAATTTCACTCTCACAACATTATGGCTGGTTGGAGACAGTCCTAACCACAAGTACTGGGTCCATGGTTCTGGGCGTATACTGGGGGGACGGGGACGACTCCCATTAACCCCTGACTATACCGGGGATACGCTTATCACAATGCCTTTCTGGTCTGTGCGGAAGCAGGGCATTCTGGCAGCCAAGTGTCTTGACCTTTATTAGTGAGCCTGGTTACCCCCTTTCAGAACCACAGACTTAGAAATCGCCAGTGCATAAAATATATTTATATATATACCCTTATACACCATTTTAATAAAACATATCACAAAATTCTTCTAAGTCCCTCGGGAAGAGTGAAAGACGCGCACGTTCATTTTCAGAGCTCCTACACCTTCCTATAAGAAGTTAGCCAAAAAGTAGCTTCTAAAAACGCTTAGGTTAAGTTTCAGAGTTGCTTCTAATGTACCGAAGCTGGACTTAGACATAATTTCACTCTCACAACATTATGGCTGGTTGGAGACAGTCCGAACCACAAGTACCGGGTCCATGGCTCTGGGCGTATACTGGGGGGACGGGGACGACTCCCATTAACCCCTGACTATACCGGGGATACGCTTATCACAATGCCTTTCTGGTCTGTGCTGAAGCAGGGCATTCTGGCAGCCAAGTGGCTTGACCTTTATTAGTGAGCCTGGTTACCCCCTCTCAGAACCACAGACTTAGAAATCGCCAGCTCATATACAGTGCATAAAATATATTTATATATATACCCTTATACACCATTTTAATAAAAAATATCACAAAATTCTTCTAAGTCCCTCGGGAAGAGTGAAAGACGCGCACGTTCATTTTCAGAGCTCCTAGACCTTCCTATAAGAAGTTAGCCAAAAAGTAGCTTCTAAAAACGCTTAGGTTAAGTTTCAGAGTTGCTTCTAATGTACCGAAGCTGGACTTAGACATAATTTCACTCTCACAACATTATGGCTGGTTGGAGACAGTCCGAACCACAAGTACCGGGTCCATGGTTCTGGGCGTATACTGGGGGGACGGGGACGACTCCCATTAACCCCTGACTATACCGGGGATACGCTTATCACAATGCCTTTCTGGTCTGTGCTGAAGCAGGGCATTCTGGCAGCCAAGTGGCTTGAACTTTATTAGTGAGCCTGGTTACCCCCTCTCGGAACCACAGACTTAGAAATCGCCAGCTCATATAGAGTGCATAAAATATATTTATATATATACCCTTATACACCATTTTAATAAAAAATATCACAAAATTCTTCTAAGTCCCTCGGGAAGAGTGAAAGACGCGCACGTTCATTTTCAGAGCTCCTAGACCTTCCTATAAGAAGTTAGCCAAAAAGCAGCTTCTAAAAACGCTTAGGTTAAGTTTCAGAGTTGCTTCTAATGTACCGAAGCTGGACTTAGACATAATTTCACTCTCACAACATTATGGCTGGTTGGAGACAGTCCGAACCACAAATAGCGGGTCCATGGTTCTGGGCATATACTGGGGGGACGGGGACGACTCCCATTAACCCCTGACTATACCGGGGATACGCTTATCACAATGCCTTTCTGGTCTGTGCTGAAGCAGGGCATTCTGGCAGCCAAGTGGCTTGACCTTTATTAGTGAGCCTGGTTACCCCCTCTCAGAACCACAGACTTAGAAATCGCCAGCTCATATACAGTGCATAAAATATATTTATATATATACCCTTATACACCCTTTTAATAAAAAATATCACAAAATTCTTCTAAGTCCCTCGGGAAGAGTGAAAGACGCGCACGTTCATTTTCAGAGCTCCTAGACCTTCCTATAAGAAGTTAGCCAAAAAGTAGCTTCGAAAAACGCTTAGGTTAAGTTTCAGAGTTGCTTCTAATGTACCAAAGCTGGACTTAGACATAATTTCACTCTCACAACATTATGGCTGGTTGGAGACAGTCCGAACCACAAGTACCGGGTCCATGGTTCTGGGCGTATACTGGGGGGACGGGGACGACTCCCATTAACCCCTGACTATACCGGGGATACGCTTATCACAATGCCTTTCTGGTCTGTGCTGAAGCAGGGCATTCTGGCAGCCAAGTGGCTTGAACTTTATTAGTGAGCCTGGTTACCCCCTCTCGGAACCACAGACTTAGAAATCGCCAGCTCATATACAGTGCATAAAATATATTTATATATATATACCCTTATACACCATTTTAATAAAAAATATCACAAAATTCTTCTAAGTCCCTCGGGAAGAGTGAAAGACGCGCACGTTCATTTTCAGAGCTCCTAGACCTTCCTATAAGAAGTTAGCCAAAAAGTAGCTTCGAAAAACGCTTAGGTTAAGTTTCAGAGTTGCTTCTAATGTACCGAAGCTGGACATGGACATAATTTCACTCTCACAACATTATGGCTGGTTGGAGACAGTCCTAACCACAAGTACTGGGTCCATGGTTCTGGGCGTATACTGGGGGGACGGGGACGACTCCCATTAACCCCTGACTATACCGGGGATACGCTTATCACAATGCCTTTCTGGTCTGTGCGGAAGCAGGGCATTCTGGCAGCCAAGTGTCTTGACCTTTATTAGTGAGCCTGGTTACCCCCTTTCAGAACCACAGACTTAGAAATCGCCAGTGCATAAAATATATTTATATATATACCCTTATACACCATTTTAATAAAACATATCACAAAATTCTTCTAAGTCCCTCGGGAAGAGTGAAAGACGCGCACGTTCATTTTCAGAGCTCCTACACCTTCCTATAAGAAGTTAGCCAAAAAGTAGCTTCTAAAAACGCTTAGGTTAAGTTTCAGAGTTGCTTCTAATGTACCGAAGCTGGACTTAGACATAATTTCACTCTCACAACATTATGGCTGGTTGGAGACAGTCCGAACCACAAGTACCGGGTCCATGGCTCTGGGCGTATACTGGGGGGACGGGGACGACTCCCATTAACCCCTGACTATACCGGGGATACGCTTATCACAATGCCTTTCTGGTCTGTGCTGAAGCAGGGCATTCTGGCAGCCAAGTGGCTTGACCTTTATTAGTGAGCCTGGTTACCCCCTCTCAGAACCACAGACTTAGAAATCGCCAGCTCATATACAGTGCATAAAATATATTTATATATATACCCTTATACACCATTTTAATAAAAAATATCACAAAATTCTTCTAAGTCCCTCGGGAAGAGTGAAAGACGCGCACGTTCATTTTCAGAGCTCCTAGACCTTCCTATAAGAAGTTAGCCAAAAAGTAGCTTCTAAAAACGCTTAGGTTAAGTTTCAGAGTTGCTTCTAATGTACCGAAGCTGGACTTAGACATAATTTCACTCTCACAACATTATGGCTGGTTGGAGACAGTCCGAACCACAAGTACCGGGTCCATGGTTCTGGGCGTATACTGGGGGGACGGGGACGACTCCCATTAACCCCTGACTATACCGGGGATACGCTTATCACAATGCCTTTCTGGTCTGTGCTGAAGCAGGGCATTCTGGCAGCCAAGTGGCTTGAACTTTATTAGTGAGCCTGGTTACCCCCTCTCGGAACCACAGACTTAGAAATCGCCAGCTCATATAGAGTGCATAAAATATATTTATATATATACCCTTATACACCATTTTAATAAAAAATATCACAAAATTCTTCTAAGTCCCTCGGGAAGAGTGAAAGACGCGCACGTTCATTTTCAGAGCTCCTAGACCTTCCTATAAGAAGTTAGCCAAAAAGCAGCTTCTAAAAACGCTTAGGTTAAGTTTCAGAGTTGCTTCTAATGTACCGAAGCTGGACTTAGACATAATTTCACTCTCACAACATTATGGCTGGTTGGAGACAGTCCGAACCACAAATAGCGGGTCCATGGTTCTGGGCATATACTGGGGGGACGGGGACGACTCCCATTAACCCCTGACTATACCGGGGATACGCTTATCACAATGCCTTTCTGGTCTGTGCTGAAGCAGGGCATTCTGGCAGCCAAGTGGCTTGACCTTTATTAGTGAGCCTGGTTACCCCCTCTCAGAACCACAGACTTAGAAATCGCCAGCTCATATACAGTGCATAAAATATATTTATATATATACCCTTATACACCATTTTAATAAAAAATATCACAAAATTCTTCTAAGTCCCTCGGGAAGAGTGAAAGACGCGCAGGTTCATTGTCAGAGCTCCTAGACCTTCCTATAAGAAGTTAGCCAAAAAGTAGCTTCTAAAAACGCTTAGGTTAAGTTTCAGAGTTGCTTCTAATGTACCGAAGCTGGATTTAGACATAATTTCACTCTCACAACATTATGGATGGTTGGAGACAGTCCGAACCACAAGTACCGGGTCCATGGTTCTGGGCGTATACTGGGGGGACGGGGACGACTCCCATTAACCCCTGACTATACCGGGGATACGCTTATCACAATGCCTTTCTGGTCTGTGCTGAAGCAGGGCATTCTGGCAGCCAAGTGGCTTGAACTTTATTAGTGAGCCTGGTTACCCCCTCTCGGAACCACAGACTTAGAAATCGCCAGCTCATATAGAGTGCATAAAATATATTTATATATATACCCTTATACACCATTTTAATAAAAAATATCACAAAATTCTTCTAAGTCCCTCGGGAAGAGTGAAAGACGCGCACGTTCATTTTCAGAGCTCCTAGACCTTCCTATAAGAAGTTAGCCAAATAGTAGCTTCGAAAAACGCTTAGGTTAAGTTTCAGAGTTGCTTCTAATGTACCGAAGCTGGACTTGGACATAATTTCACTCTCACAACATTATGGCTGGTTGGAGACAGTCCTAACCACAAGTACTGGGTCCATGGTTCTGGGAGTATACTGGGGGGACGTGGACGACTCCCATTAACCCCTGACTATACCGGGGATACACTTATCACAATGCCTTTCTGGTCTGTGCTGAAGCAGGGCATTCTGGCAGCCAAGTGGCTTGACCTTTATTAGTGAGCCTGGTTACCCCCTCTCGGAACCACAGACTTAGAAATCGCCAGCTCATATACAGTGCATAAAATATATTTATATATATATACCCTTATACACCCTTTTAATAAAAAATATCACAAAATTCTTCTAAGTCCCTCGGGAAGAGTGAAAGACGCGCACATTCATTTACAGAGCTCCTAGACCTTCCTATAAGAAGTTAGCCAAAAAGCAGCTTCGAAAAACGCTTATGTTAAGTTTCAGAGTTGCTTCTAATGTACCGAAGCTGGACTTAGACATAATTTCACTCTCACAACATTATGGCTGGTTGGAGACAGTCCGAAACACAAATAGCGGGTCCATGGTTCTGGGCATATACTGGGGGGACGGGGACGACTCCCATTAACCCCTGACTATACCGGGGATACACTTATCACAATGCCATTCTGGTCTGTGCTGAAGCAGTACATTCTGGCAGCCAAGTGGCTTGACCTTTATTAGTGAGCCTGGTTACCCCCTCTCAGAACCACAGACTTAGAAATCACCAGCTCATATACAGTGCATAAAATATATTTATATATATACCCTTATACACCCTTTTAATAAAAAATATCACAAAATTCTTCTAAGTCCCTCGGGAAGAGTGAAAGACGCGCACGTTCATTTTCAGAGCTCCTAGACCTTCCTATAAGAAGTTAGCCAAAAAGTAGCTTCGAAAAACGCTTAGGTTAAGTTTCAGAGTTGCTTCTAATGTACCGAAGCTGGACTTAGACATAATTTCACTCTCACAACATTATGGCTGGTTGGAGACAGTCCGAACCACAAGTACCGGGTCCATGGCTCTGGGCGTATACTGGGGGGACGGGGACGACTCCCATTAACCCCTGACTATACCGGGGATACGCTTATCACAATGCCTTTCTGGTCTGTGCTGAAGCAGGGCATTCTGGCAGCCAATTGGCTTGACAATTTTTTAGTGAGCCTGGTTACCCACTCTCGGAACCAAAGACTTAGAAATCGCCAGCTCATATACAGTGCATAAAATATATTTATATATATATATACCCTTATACACCATTTTAATAAAAAATATCACAAAATTCTTCTAAGTCCCTCGGGAAGAGTGAAAGACGCGCACGTTCATTTACAGAGCTCCTAGACCTTCCTATAAGAAGTTAGCCAAAAAGCAGCTTCGAAAAACGCTTATGTTAAGTTTCAGAGTTGCTTCTAATGTACCGAAGCTGGACTTAGACATAATTTCACTCTCACAACATTATGGCTGGTTGGAGACAGTCCGAACCACAAGTACCGGGTCCATGGTTCTGGGCGTATACTGGGGGGACGGGGACGACTTCCATTAACCCCTGACTATACCGGGGATACGCTTATCACAATGCCTTTCAGGTCTGTGCTGAAGCAGGGCATTCTGGCAGCCAAGTGGCTTGAACTTTATTAGTGAGCCTGGTTACCCCCTCTCGGAACCACAGACTTAGAAATCGCCAGCTCATATACAGTGCATAAAATATATTTATATATATATACCCTTATACACCATTTTAATAAAAAATATCACAAAATTCTTCTAAGTCCCTCGGGAAGAGTGAAAGACGCGCACGTTCATTTTCAGAGCTCCTAGACCTTCCTATAAAAAGTTAGCCAAAAAGCAGCTTCTAAAAACGCTTAGGTTAAGTTTCAGAGTTGCTTCTAATGTACCGAAGCTGGACTTAGACATAATTTCACTCTCACAACATTATGGCTGGTTGGAGACAGTCCGAACCACAAATAGCGGGTCCATGGTTCTGTGCGTATACTGGGGGGACGGGGACGACTCCCATTAACCCCTGACTATACCGGGGATACGCTTATCACAATGCCTTTCTGGTCTGTGCGGAAGCAGGGCATTCTGGCAGCCAAGTGGCTTGACTTTATTAGTGAGCCTGGTTACCCCCTCTCAGAACCACAGACTTAGAAATCGCCAGCTCATATACAGTGCATAAAATATATTTATATATATATACCCTTATACACCATTTTAATAAAAAATATCACAAAATTCTTCTAAGTCCCTCGGGAAGAGTGAAAGACGCGCACGTTCATTTTCAGAGCTCCTAGACCTTCCTATAAGAAGTTAGCCAAAAAGTAGCTTCGAAAAACGCTTAGGTTAAGTTTCAGAGTTGCTTCTAATGTACCAAAGCTGGACTTAGACATAATTTCACTCTCACAACATTATGGCTGGTTGGAGACAGTCCGAACCACAAGTACCGGGTCCATGGTTCTGGGCGTATACTGGGGGGACGGGGACGACTCCCATTAACCCCTGACTATACCGGGGATACGCTTATCACAATGCCTTTCTGGTCTGTGCTGAAGCAGGGCATTCTGGCAGCCAAGTGGCTTGAACTTTATTAGTGAGCCTGGTTACCCCCTCTCGGAACCACAGACTTAGAAATCGCCAGCTCATATACAGTGCATAAAATATATTTATATATATATACCCTTATACACCATTTTAATAAAAAATATCACAAAATTCTTCTAAGTCCCTCGGGAAGAGTGAAAGACGCGCACGTTCATTTTCAGAGCTCCTAGACCTTCCTATAAGAAGTTAGCCAAAAAGTAGCTTCGAAAAACGCTTAGGTTAAGTTTCAGAGTTGCTTCTAATGTACCAAAGCTGGACTTAGACATAATTTCACTCACAACATTATGGCTGGTTGGAGACAGTCCGAACCACAAGTACCGGGTCCATGGTTCTGGGCGTATACTGGGGGGACGGGGACGACTCCCATTAACCCCTGACTATACCGGGGATACGCTTATCACAATGCCTTTCTGGTCTGTGCTGAAGCAGGGCATTCTGGCAGCCAATTGGCTTGACCTTTTTTTAGTGAGCCTGGTTACCCCCTCTCGGAACCAAAGACTTAGAAATCGCCAGCTCATATACAGTGCATAAAATATATTTATATATATATACCCTTATACACCATTTTAATAAAAAATATCACAAAATTCTTCTAAGTCCCTCGGGAAGAGTGAAAGACGCGCACGTTCATTTTAAGAGCTCTTAGACCTTCCTATAAGAAGTTAGCCAAAAAGTAGCTTCGAAAAACGCTTAGGTTAAGTTTCAGAGTTGCTTCTAATGTATCAAAGCTGGACTTAGACATAATTTCACTCTCACAACATTATGGCTGGTTGGAGACAGTCCGAACCACAAATAGCGGGTCCATGGTTCTGGGCGTATACTGGAGGGACGGGGACGACTCCCATTAACCCCTGACTATACCGGGGATACGCTTATCACAATGCCTTTCTGGTCTGTGCTGAAGCAGGGCATTCTGGCAGCCAAGTGGCTTGAACTTTATTAGTGAGCCTGGTTACCCCCTCTCGGAACCACAGACTTAGAAATCGCCAGCTCATATACAGTGCATAAAATATATTTATATATATATACCCTTATACACCATTTTAATAAAAAATATCACAAAATTCTTCTAAGTCCCTCGGGAAGAGTGAAAGACGCGCACGTTCATTTTCAGAGCTCCTAGACCTTCCTATAAGAAGTTAGCCAAAAAGTAGCTTCGAAAAACGCTTAGGTTAAGTTTCAGAGTTGCTTCTAATGTACCAAAGCTGGACTTAGACATAATTTCACTCTCACAACATTATGGCTGGTTGGAGACAGTCCGAACCACAAGTACCGGGTCCATGGTTCTGGGCGTATACTGGGGGGACGGGGACGACTCCCATTAACCCCTGACTATACCGGGGATACGCTTATCACAATGCCTTTCTGGTCTGTGCGGAAGCAGGGCATTCTGGCAGCCAAGTGGCTTGACCTTTATTAGTGAGCCTGGTTACCCCCTCTCAGAACCACAGACTTAGAAATCGCCAGCTCATATACAGTGCATAAAATATTTTTATATATATACCCTTATACACCATTTTAATAAAAAATATCACAAAATTCTTCTAAGTCCCTCGGGAAGAGTGAAAGACGCGCACGTTCATTTTAAGAGCTCTTAGACCTTCCTATAAGAAGTTAGCCAAAAAGTAGCTTCGAAAAACGCTTAGGTTAAGTTTCAGAGTTGCTTCTAATGTATCAAAGCTGGACTTAGACATAATTTCACTCTCACAACATTATGGCTGGTTGGAGACAGTCCGAACCACAAATAGCGGGTCCATGGTTCTGGGCGTATACTGGAGGGACGGGGACGACTCCCATTAACCCCTGACTATACCGGGGATACGCTTATCACAATGCCTTTCTGGTCTGTGCTGAAGCAGGGTATTCTGGCAGCCAAGTGGCTTGAACTTTATTAGTGAGCCTGGTTACCCCCTCTCGGAACCACAGACTTAGAAATCGCCAGCTCATATACAGTGCATAAAATATATTTATATATATATACCCTTATACACCATTTTAATAAAAAATATCACAAAATTCTTCTAAGTCCCTCGGGAAGAGTGAAAGACGCGCACGTTCATTTTCAGAGCTCCTAGACCTTCCTATAAGAAGTTAGCCAAAAAGTAGCTTCGAAAAACGCTTAGGTTAAGTTTCAGAGTTGCTTCTAATGTACCAAAGCTGGACTTAGACATAATTTCACTCTCACAACATTATGGCTGGTTGGAGACAGTCCGAACCACAAGTACCGGGTCCATGGTTCTGGGCGTATACTGGGGGGACGGGGACGACTCCCATTAACCCCTGACTATACCGGGGATACGCTTATCACAATGCCTTTCTGGTCTGTGCTGAAGCAGGGCATTCTGGCAGCCAAGTGGCTTGACCTTTATTAGTGAGCCTGGTTACCCCCTCTCGGAACCACAGACTTAGAAATCGCCAGCTCATATACAGTGCATAAAATATTTTTATATATATACCCTTATACACCATTTTAATAAAAAATATCACAAAATTCTTCTAAGTCCCTCGGGAAGAGTGAAAGACGCGCACGTTCATTTTCAGAGCTCCTAGACCTTCCTATAAGAAGTTAGCCAAAAAGTAGTTTCTAAAAACGCTTAGGTTAAGTTTCAGAGTTGCTTCTAATGTACCGAAGCTGGACTTAGACATAATTTCACTCTCACAACATTATGGCTGGTTGGAGACAGTCCGAACCACAAGTACCGGGTCCATAGCTCTGGGCGTATACTGGGGGGACGGGGACGACTCCCATTAACCCCTGACTATACCGGGGATACGCTTATCACAATGCCTTTCTGGTCTGTGCTGAAGCAGGGCATTCTGGCAGCCAATTGGCTTGACCTTTTTTTAGTGAGCCTGGTTACCCCCTCTCGGAACCAAAGACTTAGAAATCGCCAGCTCATATACAGTGCATAAAATATATTTATATATATATACCCTTATACACCATTTTAATAAAAAATATCACAAAATTCTTCTAAGTCCCTCGGGAAGAGTGAAAGACGCGCACGTTCATTTTAAGAGCTCTTAGACCTTCCTATAAGAAGTTAGCCAAAAAGTAGCTTCGAAAAACGCTTAGGTTAAGTTTCAGAGTTGCTTCTAATGTATCAAAGCTGGACTTAGACATAATTTCACTCTCACAACATTATGGCTGGTTGGAGACAGTCCGAACCACAAGTACCGGGTCCATGGTTCTGGGCGTATACTGGGGGGACGGGGACGACTCCCATTAACCCCTGACTATACCGGGGATACGCTTATCACAATGCCTTTCTGGTCTGTGCTGAAGCAGGGCATTCTGGCAGCCAAGTGGCTTGAACTTTATTAGTGAGCCTGGTTACCCCCTCTCGGAACCACAGACTTAGAAATCGCCAGCTCATATAGAGTGCATAAAATATATTTATATATATACCCTTATACACCATTTTAATAAAAAATATCACAAAATTCTTCTAAGTCCCTCGGGAAGAGTGAAAGACGCGCACGTTCATTTTCAGAGCTCCTAGACCTTCCTATAAGAAGTTAGCCAAAAAGTAGCTTCGAAAAACGCTTAGGTAAAGATTCAGAGTTGCTTCTAATGTACCGAAGCTGGACTTAGACATAATTTCACTCTCACAACATTATGGCTGGTTGGAGACAGTCTGAACCACAAGTACCGGGTCCATGGTTCTGGGCGTATACTGGGGGGACGGGGATGACTCCCATTAACCCCTGACTAAACCGGGGATACGCTTAACACAATGCCTTTCTGGTCTGTGCTGAAGCAGGGCATTTTGGCAGCCACGTGGCTTGACCTTTATTAGTGAGCCTGGTTACCCCCTCTCGGAACCACAGACTTAGAAATCGCCAGCTCATATACAGTGCATAAAATATATTTATATATATACCTTTATACACCATTTTAATAAAAAATATCACAAAATTCTTCTAAGTCCCTCGGGAAGAGTAAAAGACGCGCACGTTCATTTTCAGAGCTCCTAGACCTTCCTATAAGAAGTTAGCCAAAAAGTAGCTTCGAAAAACGCTTAGGTTGTTTCAGAGTTGCTTCTAATGTACCAAAGCTGGACTTAGACATAATTTCACTCTCACAACATTATGGCTGGTTGGAGACATTCTGAACCACAAGTACCGGGTCCATGGTTCTGGGCGTATACTGGGGGGACGGGGACGACTCCCATTAACCCCTGACTATACCGGGGATACGCTTATCACAATGCCTTTCTGGTCTGTGCTGAAGCAGGGCATTCTGGCAGCCAATTGGCTTGACCTTTATTAGTGAGCCTGGTTACCCCCTTTCGGAACCACAGACTTAGAAATCGCCAGCTCATATACAGTGCATAAAATATATTTATATATATACCCTTATACACCATTTTAATAAAAAATATCACAAAATTCTTCTAAGTCCCTCGGGAAGAGTGAAAGACGCGCACGTTCATTTTCAGAGCTCCTAGACCTTCCTATAAGAAGTTAGCCAAAAAGTAGCTTCGAAAAACGCTTAGGTAAAGTTTCAGAGTTGCTTCTAATGTACCGAAGCTGGAATTAGACATAATTTCACTCTCACAACATTATGGCTGGTTGGAGACAGTCTGAACCACAAGTACAGGGTCCATGGTTCTGGGCATATACTGGGGGGACAGGGACGACTCCCATTAAACCCTGACTATACCGGGGATACGCGTATCACAATGCCTTACTGGTCTGTGCTGAAGCAGGGCATTCTGGCAGCCAAGTGGCTTGACCTTTATTAATGAGCCTGGTTACCCCCTCTCGGAACCACAGACTTAGAAATCGCCAGCTCATATAGAGTGCATAAAATATATTTATATATATACCCTTATACACCATTTTAATAAAAAATATCACAAAATTCTTCTAAGTCCCTCGGGAAGAGTGAAAGACGCGCACGTTCATTTTCAGAGCTCCTAGACCTTCCTATAAGAAGTTAGCCAAAAAGTAGCTTCGAAAAACGCTTAGGTTAAGTTTCAGAGTTGCTTCTAATGTACCAAAGCTGGACTTAGACATAATTTCACTCTCACAACATTATGGCTGGTTGGAGACAGTCCGAACCACAAGTACCGGGTCCATGGTTCTGGGCGTATACTGGGGGGACGGGGACGACTCCCATTAACCCCTGACTATACCGGGGATACGCTTATCACAATGCCTTTCTGGTCTGTGCTGAAGCAGGGCATTCTGGCAGCCAAGTGGCTTGAACTTTATTAGTGAGCCTGGTTACCCCCTCTCGGAACCACAGACTTAGAAATCGCCAGCTCATATACAGTGCATAAAATATATTTATATATATATACCCTTATACACCATTTTAATAAAAAATATCACAAAATTCTTCTAAGTCCCTCGGGAAGAGTGAAAGACGCGCACGTTCATTTTCAGAGCTCCTAGACCTTCCTATAAGAAGTTAGCCAAAAAGTAGCTTCGAAAAACGCTTAGGTTAAGTTTCAGAGTTGCTTCTAATGTACCAAAGCTGGACTTAGACATAATTTCACTCACAACATTATGGCTGGTTGGAGACAGTCCGAACCACAAGTACCGGGTCCATGGTTCTGGGCGTATACTGGGGGGACGGGGACGACTCCCATTAACCCCTGACTATACCGGGGATACGCTTATCACAATGCCTTTCTGGTCTGTGCTGAAGCAGGGCATTCTGGCAGCCAATTGGCTTGACCTTTTTTTAGTGAGCCTGGTTACCCCCTCTCGGAACCAAAGACTTAGAAATCGCCAGCTCATATACAGTGCATAAAATATATTTATATATATATACCCTTATACACCATTTTAATAAAAAATATCACAAAATTCTTCTAAGTCCCTCGGGAAGAGTGAAAGACGCGCACGTTCATTTTAAGAGCTCTTAGACCTTCCTATAAGAAGTTAGCCAAAAAGTAGCTTCGAAAAACGCTTAGGTTAAGTTTCAGAGTTGCTTCTAATGTATCAAAGCTGGACTTAGACATAATTTCACTCTCACAACATTATGGCTGGTTGGAGACAGTCCGAACCACAAATAGCGGGTCCATGGTTCTGGGCGTATACTGGAGGGACGGGGACGACTCCCATTAACCCCTGACTATACCGGGGATACGCTTATCACAATGCCTTTCTGGTCTGTGCTGAAGCAGGGCATTCTGGCAGCCAAGTGGCTTGAACTTTATTAGTGAGCCTGGTTACCCCCTCTCGGAACCACAGACTTAGAAATCGCCAGCTCATATACAGTGCATAAAATATATTTATATATATATACCCTTATACACCATTTTAATAAAAAATATCACAAAATTCTTCTAAGTCCCTCGGGAAGAGTGAAAGACGCGCACGTTCATTTTCAGAGCTCCTAGACCTTCCTATAAGAAGTTAGCCAAAAAGTAGCTTCGAAAAACGCTTAGGTTAAGTTTCAGAGTTGCTTCTAATGTACCAAAGCTGGACTTAGACATAATTTCACTCTCACAACATTATGGCTGGTTGGAGACAGTCCGAACCACAAGTACCGGGTCCATGGTTCTGGGCGTATACTGGGGGGACGGGGACGACTCCCATTAACCCCTGACTATACCGGGGATACGCTTATCACAATGCCTTTCTGGTCTGTGCGGAAGCAGGGCATTCTGGCAGCCAAGTGGCTTGACCTTTATTAGTGAGCCTGGTTACCCCCTCTCAGAACCACAGACTTAGAAATCGCCAGCTCATATACAGTGCATAAAATATTTTTATATATATACCCTTATACACCATTTTAATAAAAAATATCACAAAATTCTTCTAAGTCCCTCGGGAAGAGTGAAAGACGCGCACGTTCATTTTAAGAGCTCTTAGACCTTCCTATAAGAAGTTAGCCAAAAAGTAGCTTCGAAAAACGCTTAGGTTAAGTTTCAGAGTTGCTTCTAATGTATCAAAGCTGGACTTAGACATAATTTCACTCTCACAACATTATGGCTGGTTGGAGACAGTCCGAACCACAAATAGCGGGTCCATGGTTCTGGGCGTATACTGGAGGGACGGGGACGACTCCCATTAACCCCTGACTATACCGGGGATACGCTTATCACAATGCCTTTCTGGTCTGTGCTGAAGCAGGGTATTCTGGCAGCCAAGTGGCTTGAACTTTATTAGTGAGCCTGGTTACCCCCTCTCGGAACCACAGACTTAGAAATCGCCAGCTCATATACAGTGCATAAAATATATTTATATATATATACCCTTATACACCATTTTAATAAAAAATATCACAAAATTCTTCTAAGTCCCTCGGGAAGAGTGAAAGACGCGCACGTTCATTTTCAGAGCTCCTAGACCTTCCTATAAGAAGTTAGCCAAAAAGTAGCTTCGAAAAACGCTTAGGTTAAGTTTCAGAGTTGCTTCTAATGTACCAAAGCTGGACTTAGACATAATTTCACTCTCACAACATTATGGCTGGTTGGAGACAGTCCGAACCACAAGTACCGGGTCCATGGTTCTGGGCGTATACTGGGGGGACGGGGACGACTCCCATTAACCCCTGACTATACCGGGGATACGCTTATCACAATGCCTTTCTGGTCTGTGCTGAAGCAGGGCATTCTGGCAGCCAAGTGGCTTGACCTTTATTAGTGAGCCTGGTTACCCCCTCTCGGAACCACAGACTTAGAAATCGCCAGCTCATATACAGTGCATAAAATATTTTTATATATATACCCTTATACACCATTTTAATAAAAAATATCACAAAATTCTTCTAAGTCCCTCGGGAAGAGTGAAAGACGCGCACGTTCATTTTCAGAGCTCCTAGACCTTCCTATAAGAAGTTAGCCAAAAAGTAGTTTCTAAAAACGCTTAGGTTAAGTTTCAGAGTTGCTTCTAATGTACCGAAGCTGGACTTAGACATAATTTCACTCTCACAACATTATGGCTGGTTGGAGACAGTCCGAACCACAAGTACCGGGTCCATAGCTCTGGGCGTATACTGGGGGGACGGGGACGACTCCCATTAACCCCTGACTATACCGGGGATACGCTTATCACAATGCCTTTCTGGTCTGTGCTGAAGCAGGGCATTCTGGCAGCCAATTGGCTTGACCTTTTTTTAGTGAGCCTGGTTACCCCCTCTCGGAACCAAAGACTTAGAAATCGCCAGCTCATATACAGTGCATAAAATATATTTATATATATATACCCTTATACACCATTTTAATAAAAAATATCACAAAATTCTTCTAAGTCCCTCGGGAAGAGTGAAAGACGCGCACGTTCATTTTAAGAGCTCTTAGACCTTCCTATAAGAAGTTAGCCAAAAAGTAGCTTCGAAAAACGCTTAGGTTAAGTTTCAGAGTTGCTTCTAATGTATCAAAGCTGGACTTAGACATAATTTCACTCTCACAACATTATGGCTGGTTGGAGACAGTCCGAACCACAAGTACCGGGTCCATGGTTCTGGGCGTATACTGGGGGGACGGGGACGACTCCCATTAACCCCTGACTATACCGGGGATACGCTTATCACAATGCCTTTCTGGTCTGTGCTGAAGCAGGGCATTCTGGCAGCCAAGTGGCTTGAACTTTATTAGTGAGCCTGGTTACCCCCTCTCGGAACCACAGACTTAGAAATCGCCAGCTCATATAGAGTGCATAAAATATATTTATATATATACCCTTATACACCATTTTAATAAAAAATATCACAAAATTCTTCTAAGTCCCTCGGGAAGAGTGAAAGACGCGCACGTTCATTTTCAGAGCTCCTAGACCTTCCTATAAGAAGTTAGCCAAAAAGTAGCTTCGAAAAACGCTTAGGTAAAGATTCAGAGTTGCTTCTAATGTACCGAAGCTGGACTTAGACATAATTTCACTCTCACAACATTATGGCTGGTTGGAGACAGTCTGAACCACAAGTACCGGGTCCATGGTTCTGGGCGTATACTGGGGGGACGGGGATGACTCCCATTAACCCCTGACTAAACCGGGGATACGCTTAACACAATGCCTTTCTGGTCTGTGCTGAAGCAGGGCATTTTGGCAGCCACGTGGCTTGACCTTTATTAGTGAGCCTGGTTACCCCCTCTCGGAACCACAGACTTAGAAATCGCCAGCTCATATACAGTGCATAAAATATATTTATATATATACCTTTATACACCATTTTAATAAAAAATATCACAAAATTCTTCTAAGTCCCTCGGGAAGAGTAAAAGACGCGCACGTTCATTTTCAGAGCTCCTAGACCTTCCTATAAGAAGTTAGCCAAAAAGTAGCTTCGAAAAACGCTTAGGTTGTTTCAGAGTTGCTTCTAATGTACCAAAGCTGGACTTAGACATAATTTCACTCTCACAACATTATGGCTGGTTGGAGACATTCTGAACCACAAGTACCGGGTCCATGGTTCTGGGCGTATACTGGGGGGACGGGGACGACTCCCATTAACCCCTGACTATACCGGGGATACGCTTATCACAATGCCTTTCTGGTCTGTGCTGAAGCAGGGCATTCTGGCAGCCAATTGGCTTGACCTTTATTAGTGAGCCTGGTTACCCCCTTTCGGAACCACAGACTTAGAAATCGCCAGCTCATATACAGTGCATAAAATATATTTATATATATACCCTTATACACCATTTTAATAAAAAATATCACAAAATTCTTCTAAGTCCCTCGGGAAGAGTGAAAGACGCGCACGTTCATTTTCAGAGCTCCTAGACCTTCCTATAAGAAGTTAGCCAAAAAGTAGCTTCGAAAAACGCTTAGGTAAAGTTTCAGAGTTGCTTCTAATGTACCGAAGCTGGAATTAGACATAATTTCACTCTCACAACATTATGGCTGGTTGGAGACAGTCTGAACCACAAGTACAGGGTCCATGGTTCTGGGCATATACTGGGGGGACAGGGACGACTCCCATTAAACCCTGACTATACCGGGGATACGCGTATCACAATGCCTTACTGGTCTGTGCTGAAGCAGGGCATTCTGGCAGCCAAGTGGCTTGACCTTTATTAATGAGCCTGGTTACCCCCTCTCGGAACCACAGACTTAGAAATCGCCAGCTCATATAGAGTGCATAAAATATATTTATATATATACCCTTATACACCATTTTAATAAAAAATATCACAAAATTCTTCTAAGTCCCTCGGGAAGAGTGAAAGACGCGCACGTTCATTTTCAGAGCTCCTAGTCCTTCCTATAAGAAGTTAGCCAAGAAGTAGCTTCGAAAAACGCTTAGGTTAAGTTTCAGAGTTGTTTCTAATGTACCGAAGCTGGACTTGGACATAATTTCACTCTCACAACATTATGGCTTGTTGGAGACAGTCCGAACCACAAGTACCGGGTCCATGGTTCTGGGCGTATACTGGGGGGACGGGGACGACTCCCATTAACCCCTGACTATACCGGGGATACGCGTATCACAATGCCTTACTGGTCTGTGCTGAAGCAGGGCATTCTGGCAGCCAAGTGGCTTGACCTTTATTAGTGAGCCTGGTTACCCCCTCTCGGAACCACAGACTTAGAAATCGCCAGCTCATATACAGTGCATAAAATATATTTATATATATATACCCTTATACACCCTTTTAATAAAAAATATCACAAAATTCTTCTAAGTCCCTCGGGAAGAGTGAAAGACGTGCACGTTCATTTACAGAGCTCCTAGACCTTCCTATAAGAAGTTAGCCAAAAAGCAGCTTCGAAAAACGCTTATGTTAAGTTTCAGAGTTGCTTCTAATGTACCGAAGCTGGACTTAGACATAATTTCACTCTCACAACATTATGGCTGGTTGGAGACAGTCCGAACCACAAGTACCGGGTCCATGGCTCTGGGCGTATACTGGGGGGACGGGGGGGACTCCCATTAACCCCTGACTATACCGGGGATACGCTTATCACAATGCCTTTCTGGTCTGTGCTGAAGCAGGGCATTCTGGCAGCCAATTGGCTTGACCTTTTTTTAGTGAGCCTGGTTACCCCCTCTCGGAACCAAAGACTTAGAAATCGCCAGCTCATATACAGTGCATAAAATATATTTATATATATATACCCTTATACACCATTTTAATAAAAAATATCACAAAACTCTTCTAAGTCCCTCGGGAAGAGTGAAAGACGCGCACGTTCATTTTCAGAGCTCCTAGACCTTCCTATAAGAAGTTAGCCAAAAAGTAGCTTCGAAAAACGCTTAGGTTAAGTTTCAGAGTTGCTTCTAATGTACCGAAGCTGGAATTAGACATAATTTCACTCTCACAACATTATGGCTGGTTGGAGACAGTCTGAACCACAAGTACAGGGTCCATGGTTCTGGGTATATACTGGGGGGACAGGGACGACTCCCATTAAACCCTGACTATACCGGGGATACGCGTATCACAATGCCTTACTGGTCTGTGCTGAAGCAGGGCATTCTGGCAGCCAAGTGGCTTGACCTTTATTAATGAGCCTGGTTACCCCCTCTCGGAACCACAGACTTAGAAATCGCCAGCTCATATAGAGTGCATAAAATATATTTATATATATACCCTTATATACCATTTTAATAAAAAATATCACAAAATTCTTCTAAGTCCCTCGGGAAGAGTGAAAGACGCGCACGTTCATTTTCAGAGCTCCTAGACCTTCCTATAAGAAGTTAGCCAAGAAGTAGCTTCGAAAAACGCTTAGGTTAAGTTTCAGAGTTGTTTCTAATGTACCGAAGCTGGACTTGGACATAATTTCACTCTCACAACATTATGGCTTGTTGGAGACAGTCCGAACCACAAGTACCGGGTCCATGGTTCTGGGCGTATACTGGGGGGACGGGGACGACTCCCATTAACCCCTGACTATACCGGGGATACGCGTATCACAATGCCTTACTGGTCTGTGCTGAAGCAGGGCATTCTGGCAGCCAAGTGGCTTGACCTTTATTAGTGAGCCTGGTTACCCCCTCTCGGAACCACAGACTTAGAAATCGCCAGCTCATATACAGTGCATAAAATATATTTATATATATATACCCTTATACACCCTTTTAATAAAAAATATCACAAAATTCTTCTAAGTCCCTCGGGAAGAGTGAAAGACGCGCACGTTCATTTACAGAGCTCCTAGACCTTCCTATAAGAAGTTAGCCAAAAAGCAGCTTCGAAAAACGCTTATGTTAAGTTTCAGAGTTGCTTCTAATGTACCGAAGCTGGACTTAGACATAATTTCACTCTCACAACATTATGGCTGGTTGGAGACAGTCCGAACCACAAGTACCGGGTCCATGGCTCTGGGCGTATACTGGGGGGACGGGGGGGACTCCCATTAACCCCTGACTATACCGGGGATACGCTTATCACAATGCCTTTCTGGTCTGTGCTGAAGCAGGGCATTCTGGCAGCCAATTGGCTTGACCTTTTTTTAGTGAGCCTGGTTACCCCCTCTCGGAACCAAAGACTTAGAAATCGCCAGCTCATATACAGTGCATAAAATATATTTATATATATATACCCTTATACACCATTTTAATAAAAAATATCACAAAACTCTTCTAAGTCCCTCGGGAAGAGTGAAAGACGCGCAGGTTCATTTTCAGAGCTCCTAGACCTTCCTATAAGAAGTTAGCCAAAAAGTAGCTTCGAAAAACGCTTAGGTTAAGTTTCAGAGTTGCTTCTAATGTACCAAAGCTGGACTTAGACATAATTTCACTCTCACAACATTATGGCTGGTTGGAGACAGTCCGAACCACAAATAGCGGGTCCATGGTTCTGGGCATATACTGGGGGGACGGGGACGACTCCCATTAACCCCTGACTATACCGGGGATACACTTATCACAATGCCTTTCTGGTCTGTGCTGAAGCAGTACATTCTGGCAGCCAAGTGGCTTGACCTTTATTAGTGAGCCTGGTTACCCCCTCTCAGAACCACAGACTTAGAAATCGCCAGCTCATATACAGTGCATAAAATATATTTATATATATACCCTTATACACCCTTTTAATAAAAAATATCACAAAATTCTTCTAAGTCCCTCGGGAAGAGTGAAAGACGCGCACGTTCATTTTCAGAGCTCCTAGACCTTCCTATAAGAAGTTAGCCAAAAAGTAGCTTCGAAAAACGCTTAGGTTAAGTTTCAGAGTTGCTTCTAATGTACCGAAGCTGGACTTAGACATAATTTCACTCTCACAACATTATGGCTGGTTGGAGACAGTCCGAACCACAAGTACCGGTCCATGGTTCTGGGCGCATACTGGGGGGACGGGGACGACTCCCATTAACCCCTGACTATACCGGGGATACGCTTATCACAATGCCTTTCTGGTCTGTGCTGAAGCAGGGCATTCTGGCAGCCAAGTGGCTTGAACTTTATTAGTGAGCCTGGTTACCCCCTCTCGGAACCACAGACTTAGAAATCGCCAGCTCATATACAGTGCATAAAATATATTTATATATATATACCCTTATACACCATTTTAATAAAAAATATCACAAAATTCTTCTAAGTCCCTCGGGAAGAGTGAAAGACGCGCACGTTCATTTTCAGAGCTCCTAGACCTTCCTATAAGAAGTTAGCCAAAAAGTAGCTTCGAAAAACGCTTAGGTTAAGTTTCAGAGTTGCTTCTAATGTACCGAAGCTGGACATGGACATAATTTCACTCTCACAACATTATGGCTGGTTGGAGACAGTCCTAACCACAAGTACTGGGTCCATGGTTCTGGGCGTATACAGGGGGGACGGGGACGACTCCCATTAACCCCTGACTATACCGGGGATACGCGTATCACAATGCCTTACTGGTCTGTGCTGAAGCAGGGCATTCTGGCAGCCAAGTGGCTTGACCTTTATTAGTGAGCCTGGTTACCCCCTCTCGGAACCACAGACTTAGAAATCGCCAGCTCATATACAGTGCATAAAATATATTTATATATATATACCCTTATACACCATTTTAATAAAAAATATCACAAAACTCTTCTAAGTCCCTCGGGAAGAGTGAAAGACGCGCACGTTCATTTACAGAGCTCCTAGACCTTCCTATAAGAAGTTAGCCAAAAAGCAGCTTCGAAAAACGCTTATGTTAAGTTTCAGAGTTGCTTCTAATGTACCGAAGCTGGACTTAGACATAATTTCACTCTCACAACATTATGGCTGGTTGGAGACAGTCCGAACCACAAGTACCGGGTCCATGGCTCTGGGCGTATACTGGGGGGACGGGGGGGACTCCCATTAACCCCTGACTATACCGGGGATACGCTTATCACAATGCCTTTCTGGTCTGTGCTGAAGCAGGGCATTCTGGCAGCCAATTGGCTTGACCTTTTTTTAGTGAGCCTGGTTACCCCCTCTCGGAACCAAAGACTTAGAAATCGCCAGCTCATATACAGTGCATAAAATATATTTATATATATATACCCTTATACACCATTTTAATAAAAAATATCACAAAACTCTTCTAAGTCCCTCGGGAAGAGTGAAAGACGTGCAGGTTCATTTTCAGAGCTCCTAGACCTTCCTATAAGAAGTTAGCCAAAAAGTAGCTTCGAAAAACGCTTAGGTTAAGTTTCAGAGTTGCTTCTAATGTACCAAAGCTGGACTTAGACATAATTTCACTCTCACAACATTATGGCTGGTTGGAGACAGTCCGAACCACAAATAGCGGGTCCATGGTTCTGGGCATATACTGGGGGGACGGGGACGACTCCCATTAACCCCTGACTATACCGGGGATACACTTATCACAATGCCTTTCTGGTCTGTGCTGAAGCAGTACATTCTGGCAGCCAAGTGGCTTGACCTTTATTAGTGAGCCTGGTTACCCCCTCTCAGAACCACAGACTTAGAAATCGCCAGCTCATATACAGTGCATAAAATATATTTATATATATACCCTTATACACCCTTTTAATAAAAAATATCACAAAATTCTTCTAAGTCCCTCGGGAAGAGTGAAAGACGCGCACGTTCATTTTCAGAGCTCCTAGACCTTCCTATAAGAAGTTAGCCAAAAAGTAGCTTCGAAAAACGCTTAGGTTAAGTTTCAGAGTTGCTTCTAATGTACCGAAGCTGGACTTAGACATAATTTCACTCTCACAACATTATGGCTGGTTGGAGACAGTCCGAACCACAAGTACCGGTCCATGGTTCTGGGCGCATACTGGGGGGACGGGGACGACTCCCATTAACCCCTGACTATACCGGGGATACGCTTATCACAATGCCTTTCTGGTCTGTGCTGAAGCAGGGCATTCTGGCAGCCAAGTGGCTTGAACTTTATTAGTGAGCCTGGTTACCCCCTCTCGGAACCACAGACTTAGAAATCGCCAGCTCATATACAGTGCATAAAATATATTTATATATATATACCCTTATACACCATTTTAATAAAAAATATCACAAAATTCTTCTAAGTCCCTCGGGAAGAGTGAAAGACGCGCACGTTCATTTTCAGAGCTCCTAGACCTTCCTATAAGAAGTTAGCCAAAAAGTAGCTTCGAAAAACGCTTAGGTTAAGTTTCAGAGTTGCTTCTAATGTACCGAAGCTGGACATGGACATAATTTCACTCTCACAACATTATGGCTGGTTGGAGACAGTCCTAACCACAAGTACTGGGTCCATGGTTCTGGGCGTATACAGGGGGGACGGGGACGACTCCCATTAACCCCTGACTATACCGGGGATACGCGTATCACAATGCCTTACTGGTCTGTGCTGAAGCAGGGCATTCTGGCAGCCAAGTGGCTTGACCTTTATTAATGAGCCTGGTTACCCCCTCTCGGAACCACAGACTTAGAAATCGCCAGCTCATATAGAGTGCATAAAATATATTTATATATATACCCTTATACACCATTTTAATAAAAAATATCACAAAATTCTTCTAAGTCCCTCGGGAAGAGTGAAAGACGCGCACGTTCATTTTCAGAGCTCCTAGACCTTCCTATAAGAAGTTAGCCAAAAAGTAGCTTCGAAAAACGCTTAGGTTAAGTTTCAGAGTTGCTTCTAAGGTACCGAAGCTGGAATTAGACATAATTTCACTCTCACAACATTATGGCTGGTTGGAGACAGTCTGAACCACAAGTACAGGGTCCATGGTTCTGGGCATATACTGGGGGGACAGGGACGACTCCCATTAAACCCTGACTATACCGGGGATACGCGTATCACAATGCCTTACTGGTCTGTGCTGAAGCAGGGCATTCTGGCAGCCAAGTGGCTTGACCTTTATTAATGAGCCTGGTTACCCCCTCTCGGAACCACAGACTTAGAAATCGCCAGCTCATATAGAGTGCATAAAATATATTTATATATATACCCTTATACACCATTTTAATAAAAAATATCACAAAATTCTTCTAAGTCCCTCGGGAAGAGTGAAAGACGCGCACGTTCATTTTCAGAGCTCCTAGACCTTCCTATAAGAAGTTAGCCAAGAAGTAGCTTCGAAAAACGCTTAGGTTAAGTTTCAGAGTTGTTTCTAATGTACCGAAGCTGGACTTGGACATAATTTCACTCTCACAACATTATGGCTTGTTGGAGACAGTCCGAACCACAAGTACCGGGTCCATGGTTCTGGGCGTATACTGGGGGGACGGGGACGACTCCCATTAACCCCTGACTATACCGGGGATACGCGTATCACAATGCCTTACTGGTCTGTGCTGAAGCAGGGCATTCTGGCAGCCAAGTGGCTTGACCTTTATTAGTGAGCCTGGTTACCCCCTCTCGGAACCACAGACTTAGAAATCGCCAGCTCATATACAGTGCATAAAATATATTTATATATATATACCCTTATACACCCTTTTAATAAAAAATATCACAAAATTCTTCTAAGTCCCTCGGGAAGAGTGAAAGACGCGCACGTTCATTTACAGAGCTCCTAGACCTTCCTATAAGAAGTTAGCCAAAAAGCAGCTTCGAAAAACGCTTATGTTAAGTTTCAGAGTTGCTTCTAATGTACCGAAGCTGGACTTAGACATAATTTCACTCTCACAACATTATGGCTGGTTGGAGACAGTCCGAACCACAAGTACCGGGTCCATGGCTCTGGGCGTATACTGGGGGGACGGGGGGGACTCCCATTAACCCCTGACTATACCGGGGATACGCTTATCACAATGCCTTTCTGGTCTGTGCTGAAGCAGGGCATTCTGGCAGCCAATTGGCTTGACCTTTTTTTAGTGAGCCTGGTTACCCCCTCTCGGAACCAAAGACTTAGAAATCGCCAGCTCATATACAGTGCATAAAATATATTTATATATATATACCCTTATACACCATTTTAATAAAAAATATCACAAAACTCTTCTAAGTCCCTCGGGAAGAGTGAAAGACGCGCAGGTTCATTTTCAGAGCTCCTAGACCTTCCTATAAGAAGTTAGCCAAAAAGTAGCTTCGAAAAACGCTTAGGTTAAGTTTCAGAGTTGCTTCTAATGTACCAAAGCTGGACTTAGACATAATTTCACTCTCACAACATTATGGCTGGTTGGAGACAGTCCGAACCACAAATAGCGGGTCCATGGTTCTGGGCATATACTGGGGGGACGGGGACGACTCCCATTAACCCCTGACTATACCGGGGATACACTTATCACAATGCCTTTCTGGTCTGTGCTGAAGCAGTACATTCTGGCAGCCAAGTGGCTTGACCTTTATTAGTGAGCCTGGTTACCCCCTCTCAGAACCACAGACTTAGAAATCGCCAGCTCATATACAGTGCATAAAATATATTTATATATATACCCTTATACACCCTTTTAATAAAAAATATCACAAAATTCTTCTAAGTCCCTCGGGAAGAGTGAAAGACGCGCACGTTCATTTTCAGAGCTCCTAGACCTTCCTATAAGAAGTTAGCCAAAAAGTAGCTTCGAAAAACGCTTAGGTTAAGTTTCAGAGTTGCTTCTAATGTACCGAAGCTGGACTTAGACATAATTTCACTCTCACAACATTATGGCTGGTTGGAGACAGTCCGAACCACAAGTACCGGGTCCATGGTTCTGGGCGCATACTGGGGGGACGGGGACGACTCCCATTAACCCCTGACTATACCGGGGATACGCTTATCACAATGCCTTTCTGGTCTGTGCTGAAGCAGGGCATTCTGGCAGCCAAGTGGCTTGAACTTTATTAGTGAGCCTGGTTACCCCCTCTCGGAACCACAGACTTAGAAATCGCCAGCTCATATACAGTGCATAAAATATATTTATATATATATACCCTTATACACCATTTTAATAAAAAATATCACAAAATTCTTCTAAGTCCCTCGGGAAGAGTGAAAGACGCGCACGTTCATTTTCAGAGCTCCTAGACCTTCCTATAAGAAGTTAGCCAAAAAGTAGCTTCGAAAAACGCTTAGGTTAAGTTTCAGAGTTGCTTCTAATGTACCGAAGCTGGACATGGACATAATTTCACTCTCACAACATTATGGCTGGTTGGAGACAGTCCTAACCACAAGTACTGGGTCCATGGTTCTGGGCGTATACAGGGGGGACGGGGACGACTCCCATTAACCCCTGACTATACCGGGGATACGTTTATCACAATGCCTTTCTGGTCTGTGCGGAAGCAGGGCATTCTGGCAGCCAAGTGTCTTGACCTTTATTAGTGAGCCTGGTTACCCCCTCTCAGAACCACAGACTTAGAAATCGCCAGCTCATATACAGTGCATAAAATATATTTATATATATACCCTTATACACCATTTTAATAAAACATATCACAAAATTCTTCTAAGTCCCTCGGGAAGAGTGAAAGACGCGCACGTTCATTTTCAGAGCTCCTACACCTTCCTATAAGAAGTTAGCCAAAAAGTAGCTTCTAAAAACGCTTAGGTTAAGTTTCAGAGTTGCTTCTAATGTACCGAAGCTGGACTTAGACATAATTTCACTCTCACAACATTATGGCTGGTTGGAGACAGTCCGAACCACAAGTACCGGGTCCATGGCTCTGGGCGTATACTGGGGGGACGGGGGGGACTCCCATTAACCCCTGACTATACCGGGGATACGCTTATCACAATGCCTTTCTGGTCTGTGCTGAAGCAGGGCATTCTGGCAGCCAATTGGCTTGACCTTTTTTTAGTGAGCCTGGTTACCCCCTCTCGGAACCAAAGACTTAGAAATCGCCAGCTCATATACAGTGCATAAAATATATTTATATATATATACCCTTATACACCATTTTAATAAAAAATATCACAAAACTCTTCTAAGTCCCTCGGGAAGAGTGAAAGACGCGCACGTTCATTTTCAGAGCTCCTAGACCTTCCTATAAGAAGTTAGCCAAAAAGTAGCTTCGAAAAACGCTTAGGTTAAGTTTCAGAGTTGCTTCTAATGTACCAAAGCTGGACTTAGACATAATTTCACTGTCACAACATTATGGCTGGTTGGAGACAGTCCGAACCACAAATAGCGGGTCCATGGTTCTGGGCATATACTGGGGGGACGGGGACGACTCCCATTAACCCCTGATTATACCGGGGATACACTTATCACAATGCCTTTCTGGTCTGTGCTGAAGCAGTACATTCTGGCAGCCAAGTGGCTTGACCTTTATTAGTGAGCCTGGTTACCCCCTCTCAGAACCACAGACTTAGAAATCGCCAGCTCATATACAGTGCATAAAATATATTTATATATATACCCTTATACACCCTTTTAATAAAAAATATCACAAAATTCTTCTAAGTCCCTCGGGAAGAGTGAAAGACGCGCACGTTCATTTTCAGAGCTCCTAGACCTTCCTATAAGAAGTTAGCCAAAAAGTAGCTTCGAAAAACGCTTAGGTTAAGTTTCAGAGTTGCTTCTAATGTACCGAAGCTGGACATGGACATAATTTCACTCTCACAACATTATGGCTGGTTGGAGACAGTCCTAACCACAAGTACTGGGTCCATGGTTCTGGGCGTATACTGGGGGGACGGGGACGACTCCCATTAACCCCTGACTATACCGGGGATACGCTTATCACAATGCCTTTCTGGTCTGTGCGGAAGCAGGGCATTCTGGCAGCCAAGTGGCTTGACCTTTATTAGTGAGCCTGGTTACCCCCTCTCAGAACACCAGACTTAGAAATCGCCAGCTCATATACAGTGCATAAAATATATTTATATATATACCCTTATACACCATTTTAATAAAAAATATCACAAAATTCTTCTAAGTCCCTCGGGAAGAGTGAAAGACGCGCACGTTCATTTTCAGAGCTCCTAGACCTTCCTATAAGAAGTTAGCCAAAAAGTAGTTTCTAAAAACGCTTAGGTTAAGTTTCAGAGTTGCTTCTAATGTACCGAAGCTGGACTTAGACATAATTTCACTCTCACAACATTATGGCTGGTTGGAGACAGTCCGAACCACAAGTACCGGGTCCATGGCTCTGGGCGTATACTGGGGGGACGGGGACGACTCCCATTAACCCCTGACTATACCGGGGATACACTTATCACAATGCCTTTCTGGTCTGTGCTGAAGCAGTACATTCTGGCAGCCAAGTGGCTTGACCTTTATTAGTGAGCCTGGTTACCCCCTCTCAGAACCACAGACTTAGAAATCGCCAGCTCATATACAGTGCATAAAATATATTTATATATATACCCTTATACACCCTTTTAATAAAAAATATCACAAAATTCTTCTAAGTCCCTCGGGAAGAGTGAAAGACGCGCACGTTCATTTTCAGAGCTCCTACACCTTCCTATAAGAAGTTAGCCAAAAAGTAGCTTCGAAAAACGCTTAGGTTAAGTTTCAGAGTTGCTTCTAATGTACCGAAGCTGGACTTAGACATAATTTCACTCTCACAACATTATGGCTGGTTGGAGACAGTCCGAACCACAAGTACCGGGTCCATGGTTCTGGGCGCATACTGGGGGGACGGGGACGACTCCCATTAACCCCTGACTATACCGGGGATACGCTTATCACAATGCCTTTCTGGTCTGTGCTGAAGCAGGGCATTCTGGCAGCCAAGTGGCTTGACCTTTATTAGTGAGCCTGGTTACCCCCTCTCGGAACCACAGACTTAGAAATCGCCAGCTCATATACAGTGCATAAAATATATTTATATATATATACCCTTATACACCATTTTAATAAAAAATATCACAAAATTCTTCTAAGTCCCTCGGGAAGAGTGAAAGACGCGCACGTTCATTTTCAGAGCTCCTAGACCTTCCTATAAGAAGTTAGCCAAAAAGTAGCTTCGAAAAACGCTTAGGTTAAGTTTCAGAGTTGCTTCTAATGTACCGAAGCTGGACATGGACATAATTTCACTCTCACAACATTATGGCTGGTTGGAGACAGTCCTAACCACAAGTACTGGGTCCATGGTTCTGGGCGTATACTGGGGGGACGGGGACGACTCCCATTAACCCCTGACTATACCGGGGATACGCTTATCACAATGCCTTTCTGGTCTGTGCGGAAGCAGGGCATTCTGGCAGCCAAGTGTCTTGACCTTTATTAGTGAGCCTGGTTACCCCCTCTCAGAACCACAGACTTAGAAATCGCCAGCTCATATACAGTGCATAAAATATATTTATATATATACCCTTATACACCATTTTAATAAAACATATCACAAAATTCTTCTAAGTCCCTCGGGAAGAGTGAAAGACGCGCACGTTCATTTTCAGAGCTCCTACACCTTCCTATAAGAAGTTAGCCAAAAAGTAGCTTCTAAAAACGCTTAGGTTAAGTTTCAGAGTTGCTTCTAATGTACCGAAGCTGGACTTAGACATAATTTCACTCTCACAACATTATGGCTGGTTGGAGACAGTCCGAACCACAAGTACCGGGTCCATGGCTCTGGGCGTATACTGGGGGGACGGGGGGGACTCCCATTAACCCCTGACTATACCGGGGATACGCTTATCACAATGCCTTTCTGGTCTGTGCTGAAGCAGGGCATTCTGGCAGCCAAGTGGCTTGAACTTTATTAGTGAGCCTGGTTACCCCCTCTCGGAACCACAGACTTAGAAATCGCCAGCTCATATAGAGTGCATAAAATATATTTATATATATACCCTTATACACCATTTTAATAAAAAATATCACAAAATTCTTCTAAGTCCCTCGGGAAGAGTGAAAGACGCGCACGTTCATTTTCAGAGCTCCTAGACCTTCCTATAAGAAGTTAGCCAAAAAGCAGCTTCTAAAAACGCTTAGGTTAAGTTTCAGAGTTGCTTCTAATGTACCGAAGCTGGACTTAGACATAATTTCACTCTCACAACATTATGGCTGGTTGGAGACAGTCCGAACCACAAATAGCGGGTCCATGGTTCTGGGCATATACTGGGGGGACGGGGACGACTCCCATTAACCCCTGACTATACCGGGGATACGCTTATCACAATGCCTTTCTGGTCTGTGCTGAAGCAGGGCATTCTGGCAGCCAAGTGGCTTGACCTTTATTAGTGAGCCTGGTTACCCCCTCTCAGAACCACAGACTTAGAAATCGCCAGCTCATATACAGTGCATAAAATATATTTATATATATACCCTTATACACCATTTTAATAAAAAATATCACAAAATTCTTCTAAGTCCCTCGGGAAGAGTGAAAGACGCGCAGGTTCATTGTCAGAGCTCCTAGACCTTCCTATAAGAAGTTAGCCAAAAAGTAGCTTCTAAAAACGCTTAGGTTAAGTTTCAGAGTTGCTTCTAATGTACCGAAGCTGGATTTAGACATAATTTCACTCTCACAACATTATGGATGGTTGGAGACAGTCCGAACCACAAGTACCGGGTCCATGGTTCTGGGCGTATACTGGGGGGACGGGGACGACTCCCATTAACCCCTGACTATACCGGGGATACGCTTATCACAATGCCTTTCTGGTCTGTGCTGAAGCAGGGCATTCTGGCAGCCAAGTGGCTTGAACTTTATTAGTGAGCCTGGTTACCCCCTCTCGGAACCACAGACTTAGAAATCGCCAGCTCATATAGAGTGCATAAAATATATTTATATATATACCCTTATACACCATTTTAATAAAAAATATCACAAAATTCTTCTAAGTCCCTCGGGAAGAGTGAAAGACGCGCACGTTCATTTTCAGAGCTCCTAGACCTTCCTATAAGAAGTTAGCCAAATAGTAGCTTCGAAAAACGCTTAGGTTAAGTTTCAGAGTTGCTTCTAATGTACCGAAGCTGGACTTGGACATAATTTCACTCTCACAACATTATGGCTGGTTGGAGACAGTCCTAACCACAAGTACTGGGTCCATGGTTCTGGGAGTATACTGGGGGGACGTGGACGACTCCCATTAACCCCTGACTATACCGGGGATACACTTATCACAATGCCTTTCTGGTCTGTGCTGAAGCAGGGCATTCTGGCAGCCAAGTGGCTTGACCTTTATTAGTGAGCCTGGTTACCCCCTCTCGGAACCACAGACTTAGAAATCGCCAGCTCATATACAGTGCATAAAATATATTTATATATATATACCCTTATACACCCTTTTAATAAAAAATATCACAAAATTCTTCTAAGTCCCTCGGGAAGAGTGAAAGACGCGCACATTCATTTACAGAGCTCCTAGACCTTCCTATAAGAAGTTAGCCAAAAAGCAGCTTCGAAAAACGCTTATGTTAAGTTTCAGAGTTGCTTCTAATGTACCGAAGCTGGACTTAGACATAATTTCACTCTCACAACATTATGGCTGGTTGGAGACAGTCCGAAACACAAATAGCGGGTCCATGGTTCTGGGCATATACTGGGGGGACGGGGACGACTCCCATTAACCCCTGACTATACCGGGGATACACTTATCACAATGCCATTCTGGTCTGTGCTGAAGCAGTACATTCTGGCAGCCAAGTGGCTTGACCTTTATTAGTGAGCCTGGTTACCCCCTCTCAGAACCACAGACTTAGAAATCACCAGCTCATATACAGTGCATAAAATATATTTATATATATACCCTTATACACCCTTTTAATAAAAAATATCACAAAATTCTTCTAAGTCCCTCGGGAAGAGTGAAAGACGCGCACGTTCATTTTCAGAGCTCCTAGACCTTCCTATAAGAAGTTAGCCAAAAAGTAGCTTCGAAAAACGCTTAGGTTAAGTTTCAGAGTTGCTTCTAATGTACCGAAGCTGGACTTAGACATAATTTCACTCTCACAACATTATGGCTGGTTGGAGACAGTCCGAACCACAAGTACCGGGTCCATGGCTCTGGGCGTATACTGGGGGGACGGGGACGACTCCCATTAACCCCTGACTATACCGGGGATACGCTTATCACAATGCCTTTCTGGTCTGTGCTGAAGCAGGGCATTCTGGCAGCCAATTGGCTTGACAATTTTTTAGTGAGCCTGGTTACCCACTCTCGGAACCAAAAACTTAGAAATCGCCAGCTCATATACAGTGCATAAAATATATTTATATATATATATACCCTTATACACCATTTTAATAAAAAATATCACAAAATTCTTCTAAGTCCCTCGGGAAGAGTGAAAGACGCGCACGTTCATTTACAGAGCTCCTAGACCTTCCTATAAGAAGTTAGCCAAAAAGCAGCTTCGAAAAACGCTTATGTTAAGTTTCAGAGTTGCTTCTAATGTACCGAAGCTGGACTTAGACATAATTTCACTCTCACAACATTATGGCTGGTTGGAGACAGTCCGAACCACAAGTACCGGGTCCATGGTTCTGGGCGTATACTGGGGGGACGGGGACGACTTCCATTAACCCCTGACTATACCGGGGATACGCTTATCACAATGCCTTTCAGGTCTGTGCTGAAGCAGGGCATTCTGGCAGCCAAGTGGCTTGAACTTTATTAGTGAGCCTGGTTACCCCCTCTCGGAACCACAGACTTAGAAATCGCCAGCTCATATACAGTGCATAAAATATATTTATATATATATACCCTTATACACCATTTTAATAAAAAATATCACAAAATTCTTCTAAGTCCCTCGGGAAGAGTGAAAGACGCGCACGTTCATTTTCAGAGCTCCTAGACCTTCCTATAAAAAGTTAGCCAAAAAGCAGCTTCTAAAAACGCTTAGGTTAAGTTTCAGAGTTGCTTCTAATGTACCGAAGCTGGACTTAGACATAATTTCACTCTCACAACATTATGGCTGGTTGGAGACAGTCCGAACCACAAATAGCGGGTCCATGGTTCTGTGCGTATACTGGGGGGACGGGGACGACTCCCATTAACCCCTGACTATACCGGGGATACGCTTATCACAATGCCTTTCTGGTCTGTGCGGAAGCAGGGCATTCTGGCAGCCAAGTGGCTTGACTTTATTAGTGAGCCTGGTTACCCCCTCTCAGAACCACAGACTTAGAAATCGCCAGCTCATATACAGTGCATAAAATATATTTATATATATATACCCTTATACACCATTTTAATAAAAAATATCACAAAATTCTTCTAAGTCCCTCGGGAAGAGTGAAAGACGCGCACGTTCATTTTCAGAGCTCCTAGACCTTCCTATAAGAAGTTAGCCAAAAAGTAGCTTCGAAAAACGCTTAGGTTAAGTTTCAGAGTTGCTTCTAATGTACCAAAGCTGGACTTAGACATAATTTCACTCTCACAACATTATGGCTGGTTGGAGACAGTCCGAACCACAAGTACCGGGTCCATGGTTCTGGGCGTATACTGGGGGGACGGGGACGACTCCCATTAACCCCTGACTATACCGGGGATACGCTTATCACAATGCCTTTCTGGTCTGTGCTGAAGCAGGGCATTCTGGCAGCCAAGTGGCTTGAACTTTATTAGTGAGCCTGGTTACCCCCTCTCGGAACCACAGACTTAGAAATCGCCAGCTCATATACAGTGCATAAAATATATTTATATATATATACCCTTATACACCATTTTAATAAAAAATATCACAAAATTCTTCTAAGTCCCTCGGGAAGAGTGAAAGACGCGCACGTTCATTTTCAGAGCTCCTAGACCTTCCTATAAGAAGTTAGCCAAAAAGTAGCTTCGAAAAACGCTTAGGTTAAGTTTCAGAGTTGCTTCTAATGTACCAAAGCTGGACTTAGACATAATTTCACTCACAACATTATGGCTGGTTGGAGACAGTCCGAACCACAAGTACCGGGTCCATGGTTCTGGGCGTATACTGGGGGGACGGGGACGACTCCCATTAACCCCTGACTATACCGGGGATACGCTTATCACAATGCCTTTCTGGTCTGTGCGGAAGCAGGGCATTCTGGCAGCCAAGTGGCTTGACTTTATTAGTGAGCCTGGTTACCCCCTCTCAGAACCACAGACTTAGAAATCGCCAGCTCATATACAGTGCATAAAATATATTTATATATATATACCCTTATACACCATTTTAATAAAAAATATCACAAAATTCTTCTAAGTCCCTCGGGAAGAGTGAAAGACGCGCACGTTCATTTTCAGAGCTCCTAGACCTTCCTATAAGAAGTTAGCCAAAAAGTAGCTTCGAAAAACGCTTAGGTTAAGTTTCAGAGTTGCTTCTAATGTACCAAAGCTGGACTTAGACATAATTTCACTCTCACAACATTATGGCTGGTTGGAGACAGTCCGAACCACAAGTACCGGGTCCATGGTTCTGGGCGTATACTGGGGGGACGGGGACGACTCCCATTAACCCCTGACTATACCGGGGATACGCTTATCACAATGCCTTTCTGGTCTGTGCTGAAGCAGGGCATTCTGGCAGCCAAGTGGCTTGAACTTTATTAGTGAGCCTGGTTACCCCCTCTCGGAACCACAGACTTAGAAATCGCCAGCTCATATACAGTGCATAAAATATATTTATATATATATAAAGTACCCTTATACACCATTTTAATAAAAAATATCACAAAATTCTTCTAAGTCCCTCGGGAAGAGTGAAAGACGCGCACGTTCATTTTCAGAGCTCCTAGACCTTCCTATAAGAAGTTAGCCAAAAAGTAGCTTCGAAAAACGCTTAGGTTAAGTTTCAGAGTTGCTTCTAATGTACCAAAGCTGGACTTAGACATAATTTCACTCACAACATTATGGCTGGTTGGAGACAGTCCGAACCACAAGTACCGGGTCCATGGTTCTGGGCGTATACTGGGGGGACGGGGACGACTCCCATTAACCCCTGACTATACCGGGGATACGCTTATCACAATGCCTTTCTGGTCTGTGCTGAAGCAGGGCATTCTGGCAGCCAATTGGCTTGACCTTTTTTTAGTGAGCCTGGTTACCCCCTCTCGGAACCAAAGACTTAGAAATCGCCAGCTCATATACAGTGCATAAAATATATTTATATATATATACCCTTATACACCATTTTAATAAAAAATATCACAAAATTCTTCTAAGTCCCTCGGGAAGAGTGAAAGACGCGCACGTTCATTTTAAGAGCTCTTAGACCTTCCTATAAGAAGTTAGCCAAAAAGTAGCTTCGAAAAACGCTTAGGTTAAGTTTCAGAGTTGCTTCTAATGTATCAAAGCTGGACTTAGACATAATTTCACTCTCACAACATTATGGCTGGTTGGAGACAGTCCGAACCACAAATAGCGGGTCCATGGTTCTGGGCGTATACTGGAGGGACGGGGACGACTCCCATTAACCCCTGACTATACCGGGGATACGCTTATCACAATGCCTTTCTGGTCTGTGCTGAAGCAGGGCATTCTGGCAGCCAAGTGGCTTGAACTTTATTAGTGAGCCTGGTTACCCCCTCTCGGAACCACAGACTTAGAAATCGCCAGCTCATATACAGTGCATAAAATATATTTATATATATATACCCTTATACACCATTTTAATAAAAAATATCACAAAATTCTTCTAAGTCCCTCGGGAAGAGTGAAAGACGCGCACGTTCATTTTCAGAGCTCCTAGACCTTCCTATAAGAAGTTAGCCAAAAAGTAGCTTCGAAAAACGCTTAGGTTAAGTTTCAGAGTTGCTTCTAATGTACCAAAGCTGGACTTAGACATAATTTCACTCTCACAACATTATGGCTGGTTGGAGACAGTCCGAACCACAAGTACCGGGTCCATGGTTCTGGGCGTATACTGGGGGGACGGGGACGACTCCCATTAACCCCTGACTATACCGGGGATACGCTTATCACAATGCCTTTCTGGTCTGTGCGGAAGCAGGGCATTCTGGCAGCCAAGTGGCTTGACCTTTATTAGTGAGCCTGGTTACCCCCTCTCAGAACCACAGACTTAGAAATCGCCAGCTCATATACAGTGCATAAAATATTTTTATATATATACCCTTATACACCATTTTAATAAAAAATATCACAAAATTCTTCTAAGTCCCTCGGGAAGAGTGAAAGACGCGCACGTTCATTTTCAGAGCTCCTAGACCTTCCTATAAGAAGTTAGCCAAAAAGTAGTTTCTAAAAACGCTTAGGTTAAGTTTCAGAGTTGCTTCTAATGTACCGAAGCTGGACTTAGACATAATTTCACTCTCACAACATTATGGCTGGTTGGAGACAGTCCGAACCACAAGTACCGGGTCCATAGCTCTGGGCGTATACTGGGGGGACGGGGACGACTCCCATTAACCCCTGACTATACCGGGGATACGCTTATCACAATGCCTTTCTGGTCTGTGCTGAAGCAGGGCATTCTGGCAGCCAATTGGCTTGACCTTTTTTTAGTGAGCCTGGTTACCCCCTCTCGGAACCAAAGACTTAGAAATCGCCAGCTCATATACAGTGCATAAAATATATTTATATATATATACCCTTATACACCATTTTAATAAAAAATATCACAAAATTCTTCTAAGTCCCTCGGGAAGAGTGAAAGACGCGCACGTTCATTTTAAGAGCTCTTAGACCTTCCTATAAGAAGTTAGCCAAAAAGTAGCTTCGAAAAACGCTTAGGTTAAGTTTCAGAGTTGCTTCTAATGTATCAAAGCTGGACTTAGACATAATTTCACTCTCACAACATTATGGCTGGTTGGAGACAGTCCGAACCACAAGTACCGGGTCCATGGTTCTGGGCGTATACTGGGGGGACGGGGACGACTACCATTAACCCCTGACTATACCGGGGATACGCTTATCACAATGCCTTTCTGGTCTGTGCTGAAGCAGGGCATTCTGGCAGCCAAGTGGCTTGAACTTTATTAGTGAGCCTGGTTACCCCCTCTCGGAACCACAGACTTAGAAATCGCCAGCTCATATAGAGTGCATAAAATATATTTATATATATACCCTTATACACCATTTTAATAAAAAATATCACAAAATTCTTCTAAGTCCCTCGGGAAGAGTGAAAGACGCGCACGTTCATTTTCAGAGCTCCTAGACCTTCCTATAAGAAGTTAGCCAAAAAGTAGCTTCGAAAAACGCTTAGGTAAAGATTCAGAGTTGCTTCTAATGTACCGAAGCTGGACTTAGACATAATTTCACTCTC